>NC_067208.1:16672854-17137595 GCF_026262505.1 Trichomonas vaginalis G3 | reverse complement strand
CTGTGTTAAATATCCATGGTAGTCCGTTATAATCTGTTCGTCTGAACTTATATAATGAACATGGTTTTTATCTGCTTTTTCGGCTAATTTCTCTTCTATCTCATTTATTTCAAGTTCATGCCTACCACCACCTCCCGAAGAAGTATTTTTCTTCAGCTCTTGAAGAACGTCCACTTCGCCATCTTTGGTGTCAATAATGAGACTTTGTGTTAAAACCTTTCCTGTCTTAATGGATGTTTGTAAAACTTCTTCTTCACCGTGTTCGGGGTCATGGTCGTCATCATATCTTGTGAAATCAGAGATGTTGTCATACATTAAGCATATCTGTCTCAAAAGTTCTGCTATTTGAAACTGGAACGAAAGATATACAGAACTTTCATCATCTCCTAAAGTCAAGTCTGCTTTCTTAAGTATTTCTTGAATGTATGCAATGAGAACAGAGTACCTTGGAAAATATTCGAACAATATTTCATTAGCTGTTGGTTTTGGTGGAGTTTCTGCATCTCTTGACTTCAATGCTCTTGCTCTCAAAGACCTAAATGTTAGAGCACCAGGCTTTACAAAGGACTTTATAAATGCTTTAATAGTTCCTGGTAAGTTATTGTTAGCATTAAGTAAGTTCCTTATGCTTCCATCATGTACGTCCATAGCACTATGGAAAAAAATCTATACTTTTCTTGTAGTCAGCAATAGACTGACTGTGATTTTTTAAAGATTTGTCAATGCCTTTAAGCCAATCTTCATGCATGTCTGATACTGAGCCAAGAATATCATTTGCTTCCTTTAGTGTATTTTGTGCTTCTCGTAAAGTATCCAATCCAGTACGTGCATTGTTTGCTATACGTCTTACAGTATCTATTTGACTCCTTGTTTCTTGCATCCAACCAGATAAAGTTTTAATAGTATCCGAACCATTTGAAATGAAGTTCAAAGCATTTTTAACGTCATCTAAAGCTTCTTCACCAAGTACCGCCCATATCTTTCCGATTTGGTATTGAATAACTCCATATGAAGCAGCTGTTAAACCAGTATTTATAAGGTCCCATATCCATGATTTAGCAGTTTTTCCATCCTTTCCATCCAAACCGTTTTCGCCTTGAGGTCCTTGAATTCCTTGAATTCCTTGTATTCCTTGTGGTCCTTGAGGTCCAGTGTCACCCTTCTCTCCTTTCAGTTCATCTTTATGTTCGTTATAATATTCTAATGTCATAAGGTGTACATCATTACTGCTACCAGCAACGCCGAGAATTTGTTTCTCATTCATGACTAAATTCTTTAGGCATTTAATGTTGTCGTCAAATCGAAAGCTCTTTAACAATTCAATGAGAACATTTAATACTTTCACTAATGAGGCATCTACTGTAGAATTTATATATTGCACCGTTCCATCATTTATGATGGGAACTTTACTTATTGTAATGAATGGGTCATAAGTGTTAAAAGTATCGAAATCAATGACTTTTTTAGTTTTTCCATCGTCAATGACTAAATCATTGCCTTCAATGGTTAAAGTTGAGTTTTCGTTTACTAGTTCATGTGCTCTTCTTGCTTCATTTGTTTCATACGCATATGCAGCAATAGTCATATTTTAATGAGAATAAAATGTTGTTCTATTTGCAAAGTACAGACCCAAACGAATATGGAACAGTAAAGCTTCAAACAAACTTAGGTCTTCAGAATGAAGCACTTGCTTTCAGAGTTGTTGACTTCAATACTATCGCAACTTTTGTCATAACAGATGAAACAGATTTCATAGAGATTGAAATAGATGACAAAAGAAGTTTTATAACATTTCCTAACAGAGCAGAGTATAGAATAGATAAAATTGCTGGAGTCATAGATACTCTCATAAATGAAGAAACTATTGACAACATAGATGTCGAACTCTCTTCTGAGGGAACATTGAAGTTCAGTAGCAAGAAAGAGTTCAAGATAACACGAATGAGTCATAGAGTTCAACTTCTTTTAGGAGCATACCATATGACATTTCCTTTGAAAAGTGTTGACAAAACGATTGAGATGAAATCTGTTCCATACGTATGTTATGGCAATTGTTTATACATTGAGTCAAAAATAGCTAATGTCACAGGCATTTCAGGAGTTAATAGTAAAGGTTCAGTAGAGTATAAATCTTTCTGTTATGAAGTAAATTCAATGTTCATTCCAAACGTTCCTGTCATAGCAACTCATTTAGGTAAATGGATTCGCATTAGTCCTCATAATTTGAAAGACATGCAATTCAGACTAGTTGACTTTCGAGGCGAGCCTGTAGAACTGAAGGCACCAGTGCGAATGACTGTTGAAGTTGACTTTTTAGATAATATTAAATGCAACAGCTTACAAGAGAACTCAGAGCTAAAAATATAAAGTATGAATGTTATGTATTAGGTCATGAACTTTGGTTGTTGCTGTTTGATGAAACAAATGAGTTAGTTATGTCAGTCAAGAGAACAGAAAAATATTGTGTTAGTGAAAACTGCACCAAGTCAATAAGATTAGGTTTGCATTATGAAGATGAGTTCGATAGTGTTGAAGAAGTTTTGGATAGATATTACAAATTGCTAACTTGAAATTTTTTTGACTAACGGCGCAAAGCGCCAAGACCGAAGGTCCTGACTGCTTTAATTTACTAAAACATATTTCAAACAAAGTTTATATTCTGTTGAAAGTTTTGTATATTCATTCGAATATTTATACTTAAACTCAACTCCTGTAGTTCCTGGTGTTTCGATTATTCTAATATTACCTATTTTCATGAATAGTGGAGTTTGACCACAGCATTCGATTTCAGGGTCGAGATAGTCAATGACACATTGCTTTCCTGTTATTCGTGATATAACATTTTCAAGGTCCTCCTTTGTTAGAATTATTTGGTTCTTGCTTATAAGATTTGTCAAAAGCTTCTTATCGTCTTTGAGTAAGATAGTTTGATATAACTGAAGAAGGTAATGGTCTACGTTATCTGAAGGATTTGTTTGAAAATTTGTGTAAGGATTGTCGTTGGCTTCTCTTGAAAGAATTTGGTCCAGTGGTGGATACTCTAACTTAACATCTGATGTAGCGTTAGCGTTTGAAGCTGTGTTTAAATTCACCGACTTAAGATCTGGTTCTTTTTCTTTCAAACACTCCGAACTATAGTTCTTTATGACAATATTGTTTGTCGTTCGTGAGTCAACATTTGATGTTGGTTCAATTGGAACATTAACGGCACCAGCTAAGATGGATTTGCTTCTCATTTCATATAGAATAAAAACCTTTTATATGTATGAAATGAACAATATACTCGACAAGGGTTTGAATGTAAAGCTAACGAATGAAAATATTGTTGAATTCACTGAGACAGGTGCTGTGTATAAAGATGTAGAACTACTGAACAAAAGAGCTAAGGGAAGAAGCAGGAACATGAACAAAGGGTGGAAGCCTATAAAAATTTATGTCAATGATGGCTCAGGAGGTTCAAACATAAAGTATGCAGAAAGTTATAGAGTTTATGCTCTCAAAGGTGAAAAGCCTTCATTTAAGAACAGCTATTCTAACACATATCCTCAAAAGCTAACGGATGGGGAAGTGGATGATATGAATGACAGCAAAAATATTAACAGAAATGGCGACAGAGATGCATGGAATTTGTTTACCATCAGTCAATTGAAGGTTAAACTTTAAAACAATGTTGGTCGTTCCCATGGAATATTTTTGACTTTAATGGTATTAGTCATGATATGAATCTCAAGGTATGAACGAGGAGAGATGAGAGACTTATATGCTTCCCAAATTTCTTCAAAAGGTAATATTATACCTGACTGTTTCCAAATGAGTTCAATATCATAGCGTGAGAAACCTTGAAAGATAACGAAGTCAGTTATGAGACGTTTTATGTTTAAAGCTAAAAACCTCCATGTTTGCATAAGTATTGCTACAGTTAAATGGTAATGTCTGACTTTAGTAATGATGTTAGCTAATGGTGAGTCAGGCTTTGACACTAAACCTTTTCCGGCGAAGTCGTCGCAAACGAGCAGAGTGTTTGAAGGATACTTTTTGAAGGGGTTTTTTGAAAGTTTTGACAGAATGTAGTTTGTAAGTCGTTTCATATCGTAAACTCCTGAGTATTGACGTAAGTGGTGTTTGTCAATAATTCTTTCCATCTCCTCAGAAGTCTTTTGCATTCCTGACTGTATAAATTCAACGATGGCATAATATTTCCTCTTACGTCGAATGTAACGTTGAAGAAATTCAATGAGTTCACTGTCTGGAACTTTAACGACAGAGGCTTGAACTTTTGACATAAATGTTTTCGCTGTTGAGTCCATAGAGTCTGAAGTTGCTGATATAATGATTTGGTCATAATATGAGTCATTTCCTAAACGTTCTGTTATGAGTATATGACGAATGAGGTTAAATGTCTTACCTGAACCCATCTTTCCACAATAGAAATAAACACCATTTGAACAGAACTCATAGTCCTTACTGAAAGGAAGAATGAGAGAAGAGTTAAGTTTGTCTGTAGTTTCATTCATGTCTTCATCTACTTCTTCAAATAAATGTTTCATTTTATTATAATTAAAAATGCAAGTCAGAAATATTCAGAACATAGCACCGAGTCTAACTGACAAGAGTATAAAGATATACTATGAACACGTTATGATGAAACCTACCAAAATTCAAGAAAGTCAGTATACTTATGAATATCCAAGACACTGGGTAGAGTATGTAGGAGGTGAGAAAGCTATTGAAATAAGACAAGTTAGAAGTATTCCAGCAGGAAGAACAATATTATTGAAGAACTTTAATGTTTTGAGATATAATGATGAAACAAAGAAGCAAGATAGTTTTCCTGTTGCTGTGTATGTGAACCTAGACACAGGAGATGACATGAAAGTTTTTAACACAAAGCTTCAAACGGTAGTGAGAGAACAACTGACTGCGGAAGGACATCCATTACCTTCAGAAGTTACCATAGCATATAATTTTGAAACAAACTCAATAGATTTTAAAGTCATCTCTGCAAAGAAGTCAGGTTTTACATTTAATGAAGCAGATGTATATTCGAATGAAAACTTCAAAGCTATTACGTGGTTAGATAATGACGATTGCTTTAAGAAAATATTTAAATACAGTGACTCAACGATGTCAATAGATGACCTTCGTGGAATGTTACCATCGACGTTTACAGTAGAAGGTTCAGCAGGATTACTTACAAGATTGTCAATTGGTGGTATTTGGTCTCGTGAAAACATTGTTATAAAATCCAGTATAAGTGAATTTGCTGAAGAATCTATATTATGTCTTTCAAACTATATGTATTCGCCACCGAAGCATTATAGTATAACAAACTTTGTCAGTAAGTTTAATATAAGACTTGTTGAACCTTCTTCAATGAAAGATGTTGTGCTACCCAAAGACGGAAAGGATGGACTCATTATTGAAATGATTTTAATTGCATATTAAATGAGCTTGTTCTTGAAGGTCATTCATGATGAAATAACTGTTGTAGAAGATGTTAGCAATTGTTCAGACATTTTGAAGCGTATAGATGATATAAGAAAGAAGTTAGATAGACCGCAAAGCGGTGAGGGCGAAGCCCGTGAGAACGCTTATGTTTCATTGACTTTCTCCAGTAACGAGAACTTTTATGAGATAATATTGAAGAGAGATGATTTTAATATGGTGTAAATGGTAGCTTGGGCAGCTTTAGGCGCAATGGGAACAAAAGCATTAGCATTTGGAGCAAAAGCACTTGGAGCTTATGACGCAGTAAATAAAATGAGTGGAGGAAGGGTTTCGAAGACATTAGATGCAAATAAAGGGAAGATTGGAGGCTGGGTTGCAAAGAAGTTAAGATTAAATAAAATAGGGCTCATAAATAAAGCATCCAATTTAGTTGCGACTGAGTCAGAAAATGCTTTAGGAAAGGACGATGAGTTTGCAAAACACGCAAAAGACTTTAATGACCAGATGAAAGGTGAAACAATGCATTTAAATAGATTCAATGGAACTAAAGAAAATGTTTCTTCTCCACCAGTAGTTCTTCCGTATGGTCCCTATGGAATGTATGGAAACCCTTACGAAAGACCATTTGACCCATTGACTGGTGGAAGTAACTGGTATCATTACGGCCGAAGAAGAAAGACAGTCAAGTTGGAGACAGACGTGAAGAAAGCAACTAAAAAGAAACCAAGGAAGAGAGTTATAAAGTAATGAGAACGTTTATGTTATGAGAAATTTTTAACGTTAGTTTTATTTTTACTGAAAATTTTTATTTGGATGTAATGACGAAAACTATTGAGATAACAAACTACAACGGTCATGAGTTCAAGAATTTGTTCTTCGTTCCTCGTGAAAATACATTCTATCAGATACGAGGGAGAAAGGGTAAAGTTAGTTTGAGCGTTTATGACTACAAACATAATGGAAAGTTTATACAAGCATACGATACAAACGGTAAGCGTGTTTCATTAGCTTTGTCAAAACTTAGTAACATTTATTTTGACAGTGATTTTGACCTATATGAAGAAGAAAGTGAGTCAGAAGATTATGAGCTGTTATGTGAAGCACAGCAATGGGAGGAGTTGCAATACTTTTGTAAGTGAGAACGTTTATTTTTTACATTAGTGAAGTCGTTTGTGAAAACGTTAGTGAGGTGAAGTGGTTGGTGGTTTTGTAAATATTTAAGGTTAAGTTAGTGTTGTCGTTTGTGTTGTAAAATATACGTTAACGGTTTCATAAAGTGTCAAATTCACATAACAGGGGTACGGTGGAACGCAGTGCCGTCGTACCCTTGTTATGTATACTAACTAACTAAATAATTACTTATTATACTTTATTTATTTTTTTTTAATTTTAAAATAATATTAATATATCTTTCTACGTTTAATGATGAAAAGAGAAAGAGGAGTAAAAAGAGGAAAGAGAAAAGAAGAGAGAGAGAGAGGAAAAAAAGAGAAAGAAAGAAAAAAAAGGACGGCGATAATTTTGTATTGTTTTGTTATTCGGCCGAATGGCGGGTACTTCGTACCCGCCATTCGGCCCCAAAAATGGCGTATTATTCTATTTTTAAACGGTCATGGCGTAAAACCGTCGCATCCCTACTGCATATATGCACTCAGATCGGAAACTTTGTTCACGATGTCACATTGCGGAACAAAAGTGAGAGCAAACCGAACATTTTAACCACATTATAAGTTTATGTAAGGATAAAAATATAAATTCCCTGTCCTTGCACAAACTGTTGCTCGCTACGAAGTTTTGCTTTGTGATTGCGCGTGCAGAATCATTTTAAGCACATTTCAATAGCACAGAGCACATATAATATATGAATAAAACAATTTTATAACCTCATAATATAAAAATAAATGTTTTGAGTTCGCCATAAATTATGCATTCCCATTATTTGGATCTATATACTTATTCCTAATAATATATATTATAACTCATATAGTACCCCTCATATCTACTGTGATAATATAAAAAAACGATTTCTGTGTTAAGATATAATTTATCTCACATATCAAACTATGGATTTAACTTATAATAACACAAGAAACATATAATATATACATATGTCTATATGCGCACATGACAATTAGGCCTATATTAGATAATTTTTCGTTCACAATAATCTTATATATCTGACCAAAAACTCAGATTTGCCTGAGAGTTACTGAGGATAATCTCATATGTACCCTCTATCTTCCTGCTTAACCCTAGGCTCTAAGTCTTTCATTTTTATATGTATGCTGAACTTCGGGTATTCAATTTTTCCCAACGGTTCAGCACGATACGACCCCTGTAAGATGTGGAAGCTGAGACTTTTCAGCGCGAACTGGGCGATTCCGGCCAGCAGTAAGAACTTTATAACGATGTTTGGAATAGAGCATTGTCTCGTCCATATTCGCAATAAACTTCTTCCTGCGGGCAAAGTATCTATGCTTGGAGAGGAAAAATTGGCGAATATGGTTTGCGTCACAGGAGATAGATTACATATCAAGTGTAATAAGGCACTGCGTTCCACCGTACCCCTGTTATGTGAATTTGACACTTTATGAAACCGTTAACGTATATTTTACAACACAAACGACAACACTAACTTAACCTTAAATATTTACAAAACCACCAACCACTTCACCTCACTAACGTTTTCACAAACGACTTCACTAATGTAAAAAATAAACGTTCTCACTTACAAAAGTATTGCAACTCCTCCCATTGCTGTGCTTCACATAACAGCTCATAATCTTCTGACTCACTTTCTTCTTCATATAGGTCAAAATCACTGTCAAAATAAATGTTACTAAGTTTTGACAAAGCTAATGAAACACGCTTACCGTTTGTATCGTATGCTTGTATAAACTTTCCATTATGTTTGTAGTCATAAACGCTCAAACTAACTTTACCCTTTCTCCCTCGTATCTGATAGAATGTATTTTCACGAGGAACGAAGAACAAATTCTTGAACTCATGACCATTGTAGTTTGTTATCTCAATAGTTTTCGTCATTTATATAAAAATAAAATAAAAAATAAAATAAAAATAAATGATATCACCACCCTCACACGTATGAAAACATAGCACAAAAATAAATTTAGGGTAGAAGGTTAGATCTAGCCCGATAACTAACCTTGTGAATTTACACCAAAAATAAATTTAGGGTAGAAGGTTAGATCTAACCCGATTTCTAACCTCATTTCTACCCTCTTGAATTCATTGCTTTATAACTCTCTTCCTTTCTCCAACTCTTCTAACTTCTTCTTAAGTTCAGCAATGTTGTCCTCATGAAGTTTAATCTTTCTCAAAATTCCTTCTCTATCTAATGGTTGCTTTATCTTTCTAAACTGAACTCTACCATCTTTCATTTGATGAATGTAAAAACCTTCTGGAATAGTTCCTGATTTAATGTATTCTACCAAAAACTTTTGTTTCATTGCTTCAGTGACTTTATTTGTCATTTCAATCAAATAAAAATTTTAATATTAAATAAAAATAACGTTATTTTTTCAGTAAGGAAACGCAGGAGTTTTACGATTTATTTGTGGTGTAGGTTCTGGTTTAAATGTTGGAGTCGGTTTAGGAGTTGACTTTTGAACAGGAGTTTGTACTTCCATAGGTTCAGGAGTCATTGAAGGTTTTGCTTGTGAAGGTGTTGGAGTTTGTTTAACTTCAGCTACTTCAGTATTATTTACAACATTTGCTTTATTTCTTTTCAACATCATAACTGCTCCTGCTGTAGCTAGCAAACCTAGTGGGAGACCATATCTTATATAAAGACTTGACCAAATGCTATTTTTGACAGGAGCTGGTGGAACACCTAACCTTGGTGAGACTGCTCTTTGCCATTGTGCAGCTCGTAAGAAATATTCAATAGGTGCTCCATAATCGTTTGGTAAAGTTTGTTTCATAGATGGTGAAGGTTCACGAGAGCTTGATGAAGAACTCATTTATAAACTTTAAAAATAAACGTTCATCCTTTATTCCTCACTGTCGTCCGTAGCTAAGTTATAGTCATCTAATCTTATTATTGGGATTCCATTAGCACGCACCTGAATGGCAAAGCAACAATCCCTCATAAATCCAATAAGTGGCTTTGGTACATTTTCAGTTGCTAGTTCAATAGGTCCTTTAACAGACAATTTGTATGTTATTGGAGCAGTAGATGTTTGACCTTGCTGGAAGCAAAAGTCCACTTCTGTTGGAAAACCACATAAGAAATGTGTGTTGTCATAGCTATCCCATTTATGTTCCACACTACCATCAGCCACCAATGACCTCATAACATCTTCATTAAATCCTATCATATCATTGTTTGTATTGCAAGCGTTCGCAACCATTTCATAAAATACAGGTCCATATGATTTTTCAGGTTCTGCAGGCATATTTCCATAAGCTCCCATGGAAAGCTGAAGATATTTAAACTTAGGGTTCTCAAAATTAACATAATAGTTGTCTTTCTTTCTAAATAGTGCCCAAATACTTTTAACATTAATAGGCGTATAAGCTGCTGTAAATGTTGCACTTGAACTATCTGTATTCTTTGAGAATGAACCGTCCATAGGAATCCAATCCATAACTTTAACAGGAAAACATAAAGCCTCGTTTGTATAATGTTCTACAAGTTCTGTATAAATGTTAGGGTCTAAAGAGAATGACTTTGGATGAATGAAACATTCATTAAAATCCATCTTTGTTCGAAATAGTTGCTGGGTTACAGTTGTAATAGTAACTGTTCCACTAGCTTCTACTGCCTTCGTTATCATAGTGAATGGTTCATTCCATGGAACAAATTTATTTGTCGGTGGATTTGAATCTGAAGCAAATGCAACTTTAAGAGTTGGATTGAAAGCAATGATATCATTTACAGATATAGATGTGCATTGTAAGGCGTCGCTACTGAACTTTACTTTAAGCTGAATGTTTCCTGCAAAAGCTGGAATAAATCGAATAGCTTCTAATGGAAGGAATCTTCTAACAGGAATTCTTAAACGAAGCTTAAAATCAAATGATTTTCCTGCTGTAATTGGACCACTAACAATTTGTCCTGTTCTGCATGTTCCCGAATGACTCCATACATCTTCATGTCGAGTCTTTGAGAAAACATCTACTTTCTTTATTTGTTCGGTAGTTTGTGAGTTTGAAGTTATATATGCTTCTTCTCTTGCGTTGTCTTGAGAATATACGATACGACCATTTGCAAGGATTTGATATCCAGCAACTGCATAGAAAGCGTCATCGAAACCAATCCAAAATCCTGGTGGGTTTGTTTTATTGGAACCTGAACCAATTTCTTTATCTACAATAAATTGACCTTCCATTTTATACGTAATGAATGTATTGTAAAGGTCCAACATATTTTCACCAGGAGGTGAGAGATTGAATGTTACCCATGTATTATCTTTAAACAGTTCCAGGTTGTGATGGAATCTTTGCGTCAGAATATTTTCTATTAGTGTCACCAATTTGAACTGTATTGTCTATGATATCGAAATATGAGCGAATCTGATGAATATGCTCTGCTGGAGTAAATTCGTTTAGCTGTTCGTTCTGCATGTATTTACTTCAGATAAAAATATCTATTTACTTCATTATTCTCACTCTTCTTCTTGGCATTCGTGGTGGAAGTTGTTTCTTGACATTTTCAATGAAATGTACATTCTCTTTTGTCTCAACTTCTTTCACTGGCGGGTCAGGATTCTTTGACTCGGTTTGTTTTTCAATGAAATTCACGAACTTTGCAATAAGCTCTTGGTTCGTTATTGAAAATACATCTGGTTTTTTTTCTTCTGGTTCTATTGACTTTTCAGTTTGAACAGAAGGTTTTATATGGGCTTCGCCCTCGGTGCCATGCACCTTAATACTGTCGCTCTCTGCATTTGCTAATGGAACCTTTCTTTTTCTTACGTATATTTTACCATCTTTACTCTGACTTACGTAATAGAAAGGATGTTGTATTCCTCTTGCGTCATTTAATATAATAGACTCTCGCTCTGATTTTGACAAGCTCATTTTACATCGGTTAAAGTTTTAATTTTATTTTTTATCTGCAGTCAAATGACTCAGACAAGTCATATGGACAAGACCCAAGGGGTCATAGATGTTGAAGCATTGAAGAAAGAAATTCGCGAGCAAATTTTATCCGAACTGAAGGAACAAAAACAAGAACAAAAGCCAGAGAGACCAAAGAGAAAACTTAGTGAAAAACAACTTGCTGCATTAGCTGCTGGAAGACAAAAGAACCCACGTTTGCTGGCGAAGAAAGCTAGAGAAGAAGCTGAAGCAAAAGCTAAAGAAGCTGAAGCAAAGAAAGAGTAAATGGTTTATTTTTATTCGAACTAAATGTATAGACAAATACCTTTATCTGTTGCGTTCAGTAGTGAAAACCCTGACGTCAAAATAAAGGGGAACAGAGTAACGTTTAAGTTTCCAACAGACTGGATTGTGAACATAAATGAAGAGAAGTACATTGGCATAACATCTATGTATATAACACGTGCTTTCAGAAAGGTTGACTTTATACTTCAAGTCGAGATAGAAAATGACGAACAGTCTTTAAGCGCCCAAAACATTCACATATACAAATACTTTAAAGACGATACAACATTGCAACAATGTATGATTTCATTTAATGAGATGTTCGAGAAAAAGTTCAACATTGAAGTACAAACTTTACAGCCTTTACGTGAGTTTCTTGCACAACTGAAAGAAGAAGGTAGTCAGCCACAACTTATAGACTTTCATTATGAATTTAATGAAAATGAAGATGGAACACATGACTGTCAGTTTGTTGTATTCTCACCATTCAATGAAGTCGCTAAAGAGAAAGAAAATGCATTACGTATAAGATTTCAAATCTCTGAACCAAGTGATGATTTCAAGAATGTTTTCAATTATGATGCAATGCTTCCGAGGAAAAATGAATTTTCAAAGATTATAACACCTGGCATTTGGGATAGAAAGCAAGCTATATTATATTCAAACTTAAGTAAGGGAGTTGAAAATGAGTTCATTGGTCATACAAGAACTTCACCACTTCCTAACCATAAATACTATAAATTAACTGGCTTCAATCGTGAGTTTTGGATAGACATGTTCTCCACTCATGACCATAACTGCCCAGTGTTCTTACCTCCAGACCATAAGGACTGTCTCTACATTGAAGCACAACTCTTAAACTCTACCATCGCAGTATTGTAAATGACCACATGGGCTTCGCCCTTGCCGCTAGCGGCTTATTTTTATCATGAATGGTCTCACTGCTGACAAAAATAAATGACCTCAGAACTTCAACTTACGAATAAAGCTTGTTTTAGTCGTTATTGAGAAGTTAAACTTTTCCTCAAATGCAGGTGTAGCAGACTTACATAAGTCAAATCCAATCTCTTGACCGTCATAAAGTGCTTTGTAAAGTTTCATTAAACTGAACTCAGAGTCTTTGTCATATGTTCCAACAGGTATGTGAATGTTCTTATCTTCATTGTAATAGCATTGTATAGCTTCAGGAAACATTTCATTTGCTGTTAAAGCAAGGACGTCTTGTTTGACACCTTTGCAACGTGCATGGAATGCAACTTCATTTAAATCGTTAGTGAGTAAGTCTATGTAGGTCTTCTTTCCACAAAATATTGACTTGTATGCTAAACTTTGTTTTCCAGGTGTTATTTCTGCGAAGTCAGAATGAAATTGACCAAGGTTCTTTCCTATAAGTTCTCTACCGTATCTCTTCTTAAACTCTGCTGCAAGCTTTGGTATGTCTTCATTGAAAATATGCATGCTATCACAGTCCTGGTAGAAGATTTGAAGTCCCATATCTTCAGCAGTACAGAATACTTCACACATTATTCTCTTCGACATAGACAGAATGTTAACACCAAGTGGACAGAAGTTAAAGTGTCTGCAAATGCTTTTCGTTAGCTTGAAAATAGTTTTTTCTGAACCATCCAAACCTTCGAACTTCACTATATGGTTGTAGTTTCTGATGGCATATCTTATAGCATCTTTGTCATTTACTATGGTTATTTTTGACTCAATAGGAGATAGAATAGTTTTGCCATAAATACTGTTCAGAATGAGCTTTATATTTTCTTGCAAAGGATTTCCTTCTTTCTTATACTTTAACCTTAACTCAAACAACTTCTTTACTTCATCTCTTATTCTAATATCTCTGTTTCCATCGTAATAGTATCCTTGCAACACTTCACATTTGACACCTTGATATTTTATGAGGTCTTGTAATGTTATATGGTCAACATACATTAAACAGCAAGTGTTTGAACTTCTGGGAACGTTAAGTTCTGGATTTAGTTCAGGGTCACAAACTATTAAAGGAAAGTGTCTATGTATTCCAATCTCTGTTATCTTAATGAGAACAAAGAAGCCAGACATAAACTTTTCACCAATGGGTTCCTTTTGGTCGTCATCGAATAAATGTCTCATGAGATACTCTGTGCTTAACATTTCTTTCTTCATAACCTTTGGAATATCTTCTAAAGTATAAAGTCTTGCTATAGCTGATGGATATAATGAAACAGCGTCGAAATCAGCAATGAGTTTCTCTTTACTCTTTTGTTTAATGTTATCTGACAACATACATCTTCCACCTTGAATACAGCGTGAAATAAATTCTCTTGGTTTATTTGAGAGGTCATATAAATTTCCATTCGGGAAGTACACTCTGTTCTCAAATAATTTGTTAGCAATTGAACAAATACTAACGTAGTCATAAACGTTTAAATCAAATTCTTTCAATATGTCATTGCGGAACTTAACAAAACCTTCTCTTAAAATTCTTACATCTTGTTTGCAATAAAATGTGCTATACTTTTCTAAGTCGAAGTGGTTTTCATCTATTCTGCAACCTTTGATGGAATCTATGTTTTTCATGAATGTATCCGCATCCCGGATAAACTTACATGCTTCAGAAATGACACCAGTTCTGTTGTCATTTGCTAACAAAACACTGCTGTAGTAGTTGTATGGAAATACTTCTTTCGGTCCTGTTTGTAAGTTAAACATAGCAGGAAATAGTTTAAGCTTCTTATTTATAACACTGTAAGAGTCTTTTATAATAATTGCCCTTCCTTTATATAAGCCAGTTATTTGCATTGTTCGTGAACCTTTAATGATGGGAGTTCTTTTCACTTCTGTCATGTGTCTTAAGATGAAGTTTATATCATAACTGAGGTTATGGAAATATATTAAACTCTTGTCAGGAAGTCGCTCCAAAAATTCTGTTGCACAGTTCTGACCCCAAATGCTTTCACTCACTGAATCATCTTCACTGTCGTAACATATGTTAAAAGCTTTATGAAAGCCATCGGTACTGCACTCAAAGTCAGCAAAGAAAACGTGCTCAGGAATGAACTTACATTTAGCTTTATTTACTTCTTTTGACTCGGCTTTCTTCTTCAGTTGTACACAATACTTTGGAGCATATGTCAAATCTTTAAATGGTGCAAGGTTCTGTTTATATAAGTCAGTCGTATATGTGAAAAGTTCTCCATAAGAAATAGGTTCGAAATATTTGCACTCCCACAATGTTTTCATAACATCCCATAACGGTGTTGTTCTATCATAACGAACTACATATTTGTTCTCTCTCTTTGTATAAATCTTCATCTGTTTCTCAATGTTCATTCCACCACACTCCTTCAAGATTTCTTTGTAATTTCTGACGAAATATGTTGTCATTGGTAATCTTTCATTTAGCATGTAGTGGTCTTCAACAAGAAGTAAGTCAATAGTTCGAATAGTTTTACATTCTTTTGGTATGTATCTCTTTATTTCATTATGTCTTGAGTCATTGAAGTAACCAATGGTAACATTAAATGCTATACCTGTTGCGTCAGAAATTTCTTGTACTTTACTTTGAGGAAAGTCTCTAACACGAATGACTTCTCTCATGTGGTCAATAGTTTCTTCATTTACTCCAGCCTGAATGCAAGCATAAACGAAACAATTGTCTTCTGTCATAAGTGCTGCAGTTCTTTTGTTCAATTCATTGAAGATTTGGTAGCGCTCAAGATTTATAGGTAATGTGCAAAGATACTTCCAGAACTGACCGCTTCTCTTCTTATAAAACTTCTTTTCACCATTATCTTTCCAAAAGCTTTCTATAAGTGCTGGGTTTCCTGTTTGCTTAAGAGCTTCCAAAATGGCTTTCTGGTCATTTGTCAGTGTGCTTTCATCTCTATATAGTCTCTTTTTTGGTTTGCCTTTCTTTACATCTGACATCGTTAAGCCTTCATATTCTGTTAAATCATACATCTTTATTTCAGTAAGATTCTTTATGTTTGTCAAGAAGAAGTCATAGTGCATTTCAACAATACCTGCAGCATTTGCTTCTATCTCTGATATAAAGTTCTCCTTCAAGAGCTGATGTAGTAATGTTCCAATATTATTGAGGTTTAACGTAGAACATTCATACTTTCCACCAAGTTTATAACATACCATCCATCTCTGTTGTGAGTTTATTTTAATTTTCTCTAAGAGTCTCATGAAAACCTTACCGAAATGTTTGTGTAAGTAGTCTCTGTTTGGTTCATCTAAAGCTTCGATGTTAAAGTCAATGAGTCTATTGCCTGACTTCACATTTCTCTTCCTATTCTCTTCATCTTTCTTTAACCATCTCTCATCTTCTTTTGGTTTGTCGTCAATGGAACGAATGACATCGTTAGCTTTGCGAACTTGTTCTATAGCACTTTTAAACATCTCTCTTCTCTGTTGTTTCAGTGTGTCGTCTCTCTTTCGTGTTTTACCAACGTTTGCATTTGTTATGTCAAACATTTCTCTTCTTACTTCATGTGGTACTGAACGTCTATGATATAAGTCAATAGCAATGTCATTTAAAGGAAAAGTTCTTGCATGGACTTCGTCCTCGCCGCGTTGCGGCTTTATGAACTCATGAATTCTATCATAAGTTATTTCACCATTGTAGTCTTTAATGAAGTCAGCGAGTGCTTTTTTGTTTGTTGCGTAATGCTTTGCAACATCTATGTTAGCTTCTGTAAGAAGTTGTTTTATTTCCGAGTGTTCTAACTTAGACAACTTCCGATACATCTTTAGTAGGAAATAAAAAAATATTTTTTGAAAAAATTAGATTAGATTTTTTAAGTTATTTTTCAAAATAATTTAATATTTTTATTTTAATGAAACACATGCAAGATTGCAAGTTCTTTTCATACAATGCTCTCGCTACTGCCATCAAGAATGAGTTCAATAATGCTTCAAATGTTAATGTTATCTTTAACAAGAAGTTTGTGAAAGAATCTAAGTTTGGTCAGTATGTCAGACCATTAGCTATCGTCATTGACCGCAAACGTTATACTTCACAAGAGTTAGCAGTAGTTTTGAAACAAAAGAGTTTCTTCGTGAATGTCAAAGATACTCAATATACTGTTATAAAGAACTCTAACATTGACTTCTTCAGTATTGTTTTAGATTTATCGCAGCAGAAAGAATATAAGAAAGGTGAAACAAATGTGAAATATTATCCTTCATCTCTGAAGACAATAACGAACAAAGATGTTATACAGAAATTCTTACCAAAGGTTGAAGAAGCTTCTATTGACATTGACGAAGGAAGTGAAATGGTTGAAGAAATAGACCCTGAAGCTATTTAAGCAAAAATATATTTTTGGTTAGTCTTCATATCGATATTTTACAACAATTCCCCAATGTATAAACTTTTCATACGCTTTTTCATAAGCTTTATATACCTTCAGAAATTTTGCATAATCTTTAGAAGCATTTAGATATTGTTTAAATGCTTTGTATGTCTTCAGAAATTTTGCATAATCTTTTACATGTTGTTCGTTCTCTTCTTCTGTCATGAGTTCCGAATATTCTAAATTCATGTTCTTTCATATGAGATAAAATTTTATAAAAAAAAATAAAATTAGCTTAGATTTTTTTTATTCTTCCTCTTTGAAGTTATCGAAATATTCTGTTATTTTTTCCTTCAGTAATGTTAAGTCTTCTTTGAATGTAAGTATTGTGCAACCTTTGATGTCATAGTGTGTTTGAGGAAGAGTATTTTTGACAATTTCCTTTATTTGCTCATTCGGTGTCATTGAAATCGGTAAGTTTTCACGATAGAACCAGTTTCTGTCAGATTTATATATCTTAGCTAAGTCATAAAAGCTCTTGTTGTTTCTTCTCACTAAATGCAACATAACCATATCTCTGTCTTCTTCTTTCTCCAACTCTTCAGTATATATCATATACTTATAACTCTTTTCCTTTCCTTTTGGTACTGAACGCGGTATTCTTTTCTGTATGCTTTTGTCTTTGGATTCAATGACTTCATCTTTTGCTTGAAGTCTCTTTTCCATCTCTCCACGTTCTGCTTTATATAGTTCATCTAACATCATGAAAATATAACAAGCATAACGAGGTGAAGCCCACATTGCTACAGCGTTTACTAAAAGTCTATGAACATAATAACCTTTCAAACCAGGAGCCAAATTCTTGCGATTTTCGTACGGAATCTCTTCTCTCGGTTTTCCGAGGGAAGCAATCATATGAGGAAATTCTTCTAAAAGTTTTTTTGTCTGTTGGTTTTCAAACCAATGATATGATTGCTTTGTAGAACGAAGAGCATTCATTATACTTTGCATTTGGTACATATCGTCTTTGACCGAACGAATGAGACGTAACTGTTTGTTATACTGTATGTATTCATATTCTTCATTTATGGCTTCATGAACGATAGCAGTTGTTGTGTTCTCTGATGTTGACATTACTGTCTTTACATACAAAATAAAAAATAAATAAAAATTAAAACTAACTTTATTTTTTCTGTCTTAATGAAATTCATTATTTCTGTGCTGAATTCAATAAAAATATATTTTAGGGTAGATGGTTAGATCTAACCGATATCTAACCTCATTTCTACCCCAGTTATTTTATAAACGTTTCACATGGTAAACGTTATTTTTGGAATTTTGTGAAAACTCAACGGTTTGACACATGCCCTAAAATTATTTTACTCAGAATTTTGTTGCTGAATTCAATAAAAATATATTTTAGGGTAGATGGTTAGATCTAACCCGATATCTAACCTCATTTCTACCCCAGTTATTTTATAAACGTTTCACATGGTATACGTTATGAATTCGTGAAATTTTAAATATTTTTGTAGCTTCTATTTCTTCAGTTAATATATCAAAAATTTTAACAATGCCGAAGGTTTCTTTATACTTCTTCTTGACATCAGATAAAAGGAAATCATCGGCTGTGGGATAGTTTTTATTCAGAAATTCTAACATGTTCATTTTATTTTCTGCTGGTTTTTCTGCCTCCCTCTTTAAGTCAGCATAGTCGTTTCGCATACGTTCTATCTCTTTGACGGAGTAGTTATATTTCCTCATTGCTGCTTTACATTTAGAACATTGCGGATTCATTTTTGCGTTATATTCTGAAACCTTACCTGCTAAAATAACTAAAGCGTCAATGGTTTTCTTTAAATCTGAAGCAGTTGGTTTTATCTGTTCATGCCATACTTTACCTCTTCTATCTTTATCTCTTATCTGCCATACACATTTTGCAACTAATGAAACAAAGTTGTCGTATGTCTTAAACTCCCCCGATTTATAAATATCTGAAATGTTCTTATATACCATGTCGCAATCTTTGTCCATAACTTTATGGTTGCAATGATATCCTAGAAACTCATAGTTTACTTTACGTATGAACTTCTTTATTTCTACTGAGTCAGTTGGTTTCACTTCTATTTCATCGAATTCATGAATAGTGAGTTTTTGTTGTTGGATTTCAGGCAATTTGGGTAAATGGTCAATAATGTCCTGCATGTCATAAAGATATTCTTCATTTTCTTCATCCTGTGCGGTACAATCTAAATTACTTGTTAAAAGTTCTTGCTTTATTCTTTGTATTTCTGTTTCGAAAGTAAATTAAGAAGGAATGAAGCTTTTCATCTCTACTAACATAGATGTTGGATTCATGACTAACGAGTTTGGTGCTGTTGTTTGAATTGTTGTTGTGCCGATTGTTGAAATCATATCTTTTATACAAAATAAAAAAATAAATAAAAATAAAACTAACTTTATTTTTTCTATCTTAAGGAAATTCATGAAAATTCATGAGGGTAGAAATCGGGTTAGATATCGGGTTAGATCTACCCATCTACCCTAAACATTATTTTTGGTGTAAATTTCATTGACTGACTGACTGACGGCACAAAGTGGCTTAACGAAAACATTAATATATAAAATTCATGAAAATTCAAGACCTTTGGGTCTCGCCGCTTAGCGGTTGAGGGTAGAAATGAGGTTAGATATCGGGTTAGATCTACCCATCTACCCTAAACATTATTTTTGCTGAATTCAGCAACAAAATGAACGAGGTCAGGATGTATTTAAATACCTTTGAATTCATTTATAACGCCCTTAGTAAGCTCATAAAATGCTTGTTTTGAGGTCGAGCCACTTTTGGCTTGACCGTATTCTTTCAATCAAAACTCAAGAATTTCCTGCATGAATTTTGTATAAAAAGCAACAGTCCGAATTCCGGCGGTTGCTATATTCTTCACAAAATGCCTTATAATACTCTTCCCAGGACTTATTTTCCAACAACTTTCTAAAGTCTTTCCTAAACTGCTGACACATATTTGTTGCATTAATGTAACCATCCATGTCTCTACGTAAGACTTCAATACCGTTATAAGTGCCTTTTGTGAATGTTTCGCCATTAGATTTGTTCGTGAATGTTTTTGCTTCGACTGACATTTCTGTTCTTACATACCAAATAAAAAAATAAATAAAAATAAAACTAACTTTATTTTTTCTATCTTAAGGAAATTCATGGAAATTCATGAGGGTAGAAATGAGGGTAGAAATGAGGTTAGATATACCCATCTACCCTAAAAATTATTTTTGTTCATGGGCTATGCCCCGCCGCTTTGCGTCTTAATGTTAAAATAAATGGTACCATTAATGATATCATGACTGTTCTCGTTCATGTCTGATTTACATCTAATGAAAAAGTTTAGAAGAATTTTCTTATTCTTTCTGGCATGTTTTTATCTTTCCAGTACTCCCGCTCTAATGGTCCCAGATGTGTTGGCTTTGACTCTCTCAAGTTCTTAGATGGTATAACATCTTCAACACCTCCTTCATATCTTACTTTATAAGTGTCATCGTTTATGTTATAGCCAAGTATTTCAATAACCACTCCTCGCTTTGCTTCGTCAATGGTTTCAGCAAGTTTGCCATTACTACTTTCAACTAATTTATGTCGAGGATAAAACGCAATAGAGTCGTCAGCAGCTTTTATAAGATATCCATTACCTTGCGTAGAGTCTACGATATAATAGTTTCTACTTAACCTTAAACGTTTCTTTGTCAACGGTTTGTCGTCAAGAACTACACGAACTTTTGTACCAGGAATGAGGGTAAATTGTGTTGAATTTCTGATATTTAGTGTTTGACTTCGTTTCTTTTGTATATACTTTTCTTCTTGTTGTTGTGTCATTGAATTTGGTGTATGTCCTGTTGTAGAATGTGTTGAGGAATTATATACTTCGAGAAAATGTTTCATTGTTTCTTCGGTAAAGTCTCGCTCTTGATTTAAATCTCTGAGCGTTCTTATGAAGCGGTTTATGATGCCGAGTATGTTATGGTTATGGTCTTCAGTAGTGTAGTGAGTTATGTTATGCTTAATGAGAAAATCTGTGATTTCATTGCTGAGATATGCACTGTCTTGGTCTGATGTTAAAGTACTTGGGCTATGTTCTGCTACAAACTTTTGTAAAACTCTTAACACTTCACAAGTTCCTTTATTTTTCATTGGATATGCATATGCTTTACGAGTGTTAACATTAATGAAGATGAGGAATGGTTTATGTCCTCCTTTCTTACTCTGAACGAGAGTGTCAAATTGGTATGCGTCAGGAGTGTTGTAGTAAATTGGTAAAAAGTAGTCGTAAGGGTTTATTTTTGTTTGATGTACAACATTTTTGTCAAAGAACCTTTTCAATTCAGCTCTGTTAGTAAATCCCCAACTCTTTGCAGCTTCATTGAATTTCTTAAATGACCTCCATGGATGTTGTTCGAATACTTCTTTCAAGCTCATTTATGTAAAGTTAAAGATTTTATTCAAGACGGTAAGCCCGCAAAGCAGGCTCAAGCGCGTTCATTGAACGCGGTACCATGCAAATACAGTCACAAATGGTGGCATGTAATCTGCACCCGAGCCTGTTGGATTTGTTGTGAAAGTATGGACATGATTTCCTGCGGTTCCACAGAAAATACCTGCGCTTGAATCTACTGGGTCACTTGAAATATCATATCTATGCATTCCCTGTCTATCCGAACCTGCTGCAAGATTTGTATAACCTCTTTTTGTTATTGAATGTGAATGACTACCTGTTGTGTTTGTAGTTCCTGTATGAGTGTGCGGTGGAAGGTTTGCTTCAGTAATTTTCTTCGAACCTCCTGTTTGCTTTGAAGAGTTAGCACAGTATAAGAATTTGTCTACAATCTGCTGCCATGTACCAAAACCTAAAACACTTGCTGGATTTGTTGAGTTCATTGACGTATAAATAGAGCCTATAGGATATAATGTTTGAAGTATTTCAGTCTTTAATGTTTGAAGCTCTGTTTTGTCTGCTTTCTTATCTAACATTGTTGGTAGTTCATATGCTTCAAAGTTTCTGGCATGATCTTCGATATTCCTGCAACTGTTATCTAAATTGTTTAGTGTATCTTTTACGCTTGTACTTGGATTCTCTAAAGGTGCACTTGAACCAAGGGTATAGTTCAATATTATGTCGTCTGCTCTAACAGTAGTGAAGGACTTATGTGTATGGTTCTTGTCGGCTTTCTTATCATATAAATCTTGAGCAGTGAATTTAACATTATTTTCATCATCCATGACATAAACATTTTTACAGCTAATTTCTTTCTTCGTTGTTATGTTTTCATTCGATGTTAAACCTTGTGGAAAGTTAGGAGGTTTATAATATAATGCATCCCCACCAGTTCTGCCAACCGTTCCTTCAATACTTTCTATAGCAACAGTTGAGAAGGAGTTATGTGTATGTTCTTTATCTGCTTTTTTATCTAACATTGCTGGTAGTTCATGTGTTTCAAAGTTTCTGACATGACCTTCGATATTCATACATTTGTTATTTAAGGAGTTTAGTGTATCTTTTACGCTTGTACTTGGATTCTCTAAAGGTGCACTTGAACCAAGGGTATAGTTCAATATTATATCGTCTGCTCTCACAGTAGTGAAGGATTTATGTGTATGTTCTTTATCTGCTTTTTTATCTAACGTAGCCTGAAGTTCATTTATATCGGAGATATTGTGTTTATGAGATTTCAAAACTTTGTTCGTTGCGTCAAGTTCTTCTTTCTCTGCTTTACTTTTAATAGTATCTTCAAAAGTTATTTTTGCCTTAACTCTCAATGTAAATCTTGGTTCAACTAATACACCGTTAACAAAGAAGTATGAAGCATAAATTTCATTGTTATAACCAAAATGTTTCTGGTGCTTTACCTGTGTCATACTGTACAGTACAGTGTATGTCATAACCTTTAGCACAAATGAATTTATATCTTCTTTCATTAACATCTTTCGTCTTCACTTCTTCATCCTGTGTTAAATATCCATGGTAGTCCGTTATAATCTGTTCGTCTGAACTTATATAATGAACATGGTTTTTATCTGCTTTTTCGGCTAATTTCTCTTCTATCTCATTTATTTCAAGTTCATGCCTACCACCACCTCCCGAAGAAGTATTTTTCTTCAGCTCTTGAAGAACGTCCACTTCGCCATCTTTGGTGTCAATAATGAGACTTTGTGTTAAAACCTTTCCTGTCTTAATGGATGTTTGTAAAACTTCTTCTTCACCGTGTTCGGGGTCATGGTCGTCATCATATCTTGTGAAATCAGAGATGTTGTCATACATTAAGCATATCTGTCTCAAAAGTTCTGCTATTTGAAACTGGAACGAAAGATATACAGAACTTTCATCATCTCCTAAAGTCAAGTCTGCTTTCTTAAGTATTTCTTGAATGTATGCAATGAGAACAGAGTACCTTGGAAAATATTCGAACAATATTTCATTAGCTGTTGGTTTTGGTGGAGTTTCTGCATCTCTTGACTTCAATGCTCTTGCTCTCAAAGACCTAAATGTTAGAGCACCAGGCTTTACAAAGGACTTTATAAATGCTTTAATAGTTCCTGGTAAGTTATTGTTAGCATTAAGTAAGTTCCTTATGCTTCCATCATGTACGTCCATAGCACTATGGAAAAAAATCTATACTTTTCTTGTAGTCAGCAATAGACTGACTGTGATTTTTTAAAGATTTGTCAATGCCTTTAAGCCAATCTTCATGCATGTCTGATACTGAGCCAAGAATATCATTTGCTTCCTTTAGTGTATTTTGTGCTTCTCGTAAAGTATCCAATCCAGTACGTGCATTGTTTGCTATACGTCTTACAGTATCTATTTGACTCCTTGTTTCTTGCATCCAACCAGATAAAGTTTTAATAGTATCCGAACCATTTGAAATGAAGTTCAAAGCATTTTTAACGTCATCTAAAGCTTCTTCACCAAGTACCGCCCATATCTTTCCGATTTGGTATTGAATAACTCCATATGAAGCAGCTGTTAAACCAGTATTTATAAGGTCCCATATCCATGATTTAGCAGTTTTTCCATCCTTTCCATCCTTTCCATCCAAACCGTTTTCGCCTTGAGGTCCTTGAATTCCTTGAATTCCTTGTATTCCTTGTGGTCCTTGAGGTCCAGTGTCACCCTTCTCTCCTTTCAGTTCATCTTTATGTTCGTTATAATATTCTAATGTCATAAGGTGTACATCATTACTGCTACCAGCAACGCCGAGAATTTGTTTCTCATTCATGACTAAATTCTTTAGGCATTTAATGTTGTCGTCAAATCGAAAGCTCTTTAACAATTCAATGAGAACATTTAATACTTTCACTAATGAGGCATCTACTGTAGAATTTATATATTGCACCGTTCCATCATTTATGATGGGAACTTTACTTATTGTAATGAATGGGTCATAAGTGTTAAAAGTATCGAAATCAATGACTTTTTTAGTTTTTCCATCGTCAATGACTAAATCATTGCCTTCAATGGTTAAAGTTGAGTTTTCGTTTACTAGTTCATGTGCTCTTCTTGCTTCATTTGTTTCATACGCATATGCAGCAATAGTCATATTTTAATGAGAATAAAATGTTGTTCTATTTGCAAAGTACAGACCCAAACGAATATGGAACAGTAAAGCTTCAAACAAACTTAGGTCTTCAGAATGAAGCACTTGCTTTCAGAGTTGTTGACTTCAATACTATCGCAACTTTTGTCATAACAGATGAAACAGATTTCATAGAGATTGAAATAGATGACAAAAGAAGTTTTATAACATTTCCTAACAGAGCAGAGTATAGAATAGATAAAATTGCTGGAGTCATAGATACTCTCATAAATGAAGAAACTATTGACAACATAGATGTCGAACTCTCTTCTGAGGGAACATTGAAGTTCAGTAGCAAGAAAGAGTTCAAGATAACACGAATGAGTCATAGAGTTCAACTTCTTTTAGGAGCATACCATATGACATTTCCTTTGAAAAGTGTTGACAAAACGATTGAGATGAAATCTGTTCCATACGTATGTTATGGCAATTGTTTATACATTGAGTCAAAAATAGCTAATGTCACAGGCATTTCAGGAGTTAATAGTAAAGGTTCAGTAGAGTATAAATCTTTCTGTTATGAAGTAAATTCAATGTTCATTCCAAACGTTCCTGTCATAGCAACTCATTTAGGTAAATGGATTCGCATTAGTCCTCATAATTTGAAAGACATGCAATTCAGACTAGTTGACTTTCGAGGCGAGCCTGTAGAACTGAAGGCACCAGTGCGAATGACTGTTGAAGTTGACTTTTTAGATAATATTAAATGCAACAGCTTACAAGAGAACTCAGAGCTAAAAATATAAAGTATGAATGTTATGTATTAGGTCATGAACTTTGGTTGTTGCTGTTTGATGAAACAAATGAGTTAGTTATGTCAGTCAAGAGAACAGAAAAATATTGTGTTAGTGAAAACTGCACCAAGTCAATAAGATTAGGTTTGCATTATGAAGATGAGTTCGATAGTGTTGAAGAAGTTTTGGATAGATATTACAAATTGCTAACTTGAAATTTTTTTGACTAACGGCGCAAAGCGCCAAGACCGAAGGTCCTGACTGCTTTAATTTACTAAAACATATTTCAAACAAAGTTTATATTCTGTTGAAAGTTTTGTATATTCATTCGAATATTTATACTTAAACTCAACTCCTGTAGTTCCTGGTGTTTCGATTATTCTAATATTACCTATTTTCATGAATAGTGGAGTTTGACCACAGCATTCGATTTCAGGGTCGAGATAGTCAATGACACATTGCTTTCCTGTTATTCGTGATATAACATTTTCAAGGTCCTCCTTTGTTAGAATTATTTGGTTCTTGCTTATAAGATTTGTCAAAAGCTTCTTATCGTCTTTGAGTAAGATAGTTTGATATAACTGAAGAAGGTAATGGTCTACGTTATCTGAAGGATTTGTTTGAAATTTGTGTAAGGATTGTCGTTGGCTTCTCTTGAAAGAATTTGGTCCAGTGGTGGATACTCTAACTTAACATCTGATGTAGCGTTAGCGTTTGAAGCTGAGTTTAAATTCACCGACTTAAGATCTGGTTCTTTTTCTTTCAAACACTCCGAACTATAGTTCTTTATGACAATATTGTTTGTCGTTCGTGAGTCAACATTTGATGTTGGTTCAATTGGAACATTAACGGCACCAGCTAAGATGGATTTGCTTCTCATTTCATATAGAATAAAAACCTTTTATATGTATGAAATGAACAATATACTCGACAAGGGTTTGAATGTAAAGCTAACGAATGAAAATATTGTTGAATTCACTGAGACAGGTGCTGTGTATAAAGATGTAGAACTACTGAACAAAAGAGCTAAGGGAAGAAGCAGGAACATGAACAAAGGGTGGAAGCCTATAAAAATTTATGTCAATGATGGCTCAGGAGGTTCAAACATAAAGTATGCAGAAAGTTATAGAGTTTATGCTCTCAAAGGTGAAAAGCCTTCATTTAAGAACAGCTATTCTAACGCATATCCTCAAAAGCTAACGGATGGGGAAGTGGATGATATGAATGACAGCAAAAATATTAACAGAAATGGCGACAGAGATGCATGGAATTTGTTTACCATCAGTCAATTGAAGGTTAAACTTTAAAACAATGTTGGTCGTTCCCATGGAATATTTTTGACTTTAATGGTATTAGTCATGATATGAATCTCAAGGTATGAACGAGGAGAGATGAGAGACTTATATGCTTCCCAAATTTCTTCAAAAGGTAATGTTATACCTGACTGTTTCCAAATGAGTTCAATATCATAGCGTGAGAAACCTTGAAAGATAACGAAGTCAGTTATGAGACGTTTTATGTTTAAAGCTAAAAACCTCCATGTTTGCATAAGTATTGCTACAGTTAAATGGTAATGTCTGACTTTAGTAATGATGTTAGCTAATGGTGAGTCAGGCTTTGACACTAAACCTTTTCCGGCGAAGTCGTCGCAAACGAGCAGAGTGTTTGAAGGATACTTTTTGAAGGGGTTTTTGAAAGTTTTGACAGAATGTAGTTTGTAAGTCGTTTCATATCGTAAACTCCTGAGTATTGACGTAAGTGGTGTTTGTCAATAATTCTTTCCATCTCCTCAGAAGTCTTTTGCATTCCTGACTGTATAAATTCAACGATGGCATAATATTTCCTCTTACGTCGAATGTAACGTTGAAGAAATTCAATGAGTTCACTGTCTGGAACTTTAACGACAGAGGCTTGAACTTTTGACATAAATGTTTTCGCTGTTGAGTCCATAGAGTCTGAAGTTGCTGATATAATGATTTGGTCATAATATGAGTCATTTCCTAAACGTTCTGTTATGAGTATATGACGAATGAGGTTAAATGTCTTACCTGAACCCATCTTTCCACAATAGAAATAAACACCATTTGAACAGAACTCATAGTCCTTACTGAAAGGAAGAATGAGAGAAGAGTTAAGTTTGTCTGTAGTTTCATTCATGTCTTCATCTACTTGTATTAAATGCTTCATTTTATCTATTAAAAATGCAAGTCAGAAATATTCAGAACATAGCACCGAGTCTAACTGACAAGAGTATAAAGATATACTATGAACACGTTATGATGAAACCTACCAAAATTCAAGAAAGTCAGTATACTTATGAATATCCAAGACACTGGGTAGAGTATGTAGGAGGTGAGAAAGCTATTGAAATAAGACAAGTTAGAAGTATTCCAGCAGGAAGAACAATATTATTGAAGAACTTTAATGTTTTGAGATATAATGATGAAACAAAGAAGCAAGATAGTTTTCCTGTTGCTGTGTATGTGAACCTAGACACAGGAGATGACATGAAAGTTTTTAACACAAAGCTTCAAACGGTAGTGAGAGAACAACTGACTGCGGAAGGACATCCATTACCTTCAGAAGTTACCATAGCATATAATTTTGAAACAAACTCAATAGATTTTAAAGTCATCTCTGCAAAGAAGTCAGGTTTTACATTTAATGAAGCAGATGTATATTCGAATGAAAACTTCAAAGCTATTATGGTTAGATAATGACGATTGCTTTAAGAAAATATTTAAATACAGTGACTCAACGATGTCAATAGATGACCTTCGTGGAATGTTACCATCGACGTTTACAGTAGAAGGTTCAGCAGGATTGCTTACAAGATTGTCAATTGGTGGTATTTGGTCTCGTGAAAACATTGTTATAAAATCCAGTATAAGTGAATTTGCTGAAGAATCTATATTATGTCTTTCAAACTATATGTATTCGCCACCGAAGCATTATAGTATAACAAACTTTGTCAGTAAGTTTAACATAAGACTTGTCGAACCTTCTTCAATGAAAGATGTTGTGCTACCAAAGACGGAAAGGATGGACTCATTATTGAAATGATTTTAATTGCATATTAAATGAGCTTGTTCTTGAAGGTCATTCATGATGAAATAACTGTTGTAGAAGATGTTAGCAATTGTTCAGACATTTTGAAGCGTATAGATGATATAAGAAAGAAGTTAGATAGACCGCAAAGCGGTGAGGGCGAAGCCCGTGAGAACGCTTATGTTTCATTGACTTTCTCCAGTAACGAGAACTTTTATGAGATAATATTGAAGAGAGATGATTTTAATATGGTGTAAATGGTAGCTTGGGCAGCTTTAGGCGCAATGGGAACAAAAGCATTAGCATTTGGAGCAAAAGCACTTGGAGCTTATGACGCAGTAAATAAAATGAGTGGAGGAAGGGTTTCGAAGACATTAGATGCAAATAAAGGGAAGATTGGAGGCTGGGTTGCAAAGAAGTTAAGATTAAATAAAATAGGGCTCATAAATAAAGCATCCAATTTGTTGCGACTGAGTCAGAAAATGCTTTAGGAAAGGACGATGAGTTTGCAAAACACGCAAAAGACTTTAATGACCAGATGAAAGGTGAAACAATGCATTTAAATAGATTCGATGGAACTAAAGAAAATGTTTCTTCTCCACCAGTAGTTCTTCCGTATGGTCCCTATGGAATGTATGGAAACCCTTACGAAAGACCATTTGACCCATTGACTGGTGGAAGTAACTGGTATCATTACGGCCGAAGAAGAAAGACAGTCAAGTTGGAGACAGACGTGAAGAAAGCAACTAAAAAGAAACCAAGGAAGAGAGTTATAAAGTAATGAGAACGTTTATGTTATGAGAAATTTTTAACGTTAGTTTTATTTTTACTGAAAATTTTTATTTGGATGTAATGACGAAAACTATTGAGATAACAAACTACAACGGTCATGAGTTCAAGAATTTGTTCTTCGTTCCTCGTGAAAATACATTCTATCAGATACGAGGGAGAAAGGGTAAAGTTAGTTTGAGCGTTTATGACTACAAACATAATGGAAAGTTTATACAAGCATACGATACAAACGGTAAGCGTGTTTCATTAGCTTTGTCAAAACTTAGTAACATTTATTTTGACAGTGATTTTGACCTATATGAAGAAGAAAGTGAGTCAGAAGATTATGAGCTGTTATGTGAAGCACAGCAATGGGAGGAGTTGCAATACTTTTGTAAGTGAGAACGTTTATTTTTTACATTAGTGAAGTCGTTTGTGAAAACGTTAGTGAGGTGAAGTGGTTGGTGGTTTTGTAAATATTTAAGGTTAAGTTAGTGTTGTCGTTTGTGTTGTAAAATATACGTTAACGGTTTCATAAAGTGTCAAATTCACATAACAGGGGTACGGTGGAACGCAGTGCCGTCGTACCCTTGTTATGTATACTAACTAACTAAATAATTACTTATTATACTTTATTTATTTTTTTTTAATTTTAAAATAATATTAATATATCTTTCTACGTTTAATGATGAAAAGAGAAAGAGGAGTAAAAAGAGGAAAGAGAAAAGAAAGAGAGAGAGAGAGGAAAAAAAGAGAAAGAAAGAAAAAAAAGGACGGCGATAATTTTGTATTGTTTTGTTATTCGGCCGAATGGCGGGTACTTCGTACCCGCCATTCGGCCCCAAAAATGGCGTATTATTCTATTTTTAAACGGTCATGGCGTAAAACCGTCGCATCCCTACTGCATATATGCACTCAGATCGGAAACTTTGTTCACGATGTCACATTGCGGAACAAAAGTGAGAGCAAACCGAACATTTTAACCACATTATAAGTTTATGTAAGGATAAAAATATAAATTCCCTGTCCTTGCACAAACTGTTGCTCGCTACGAAGTTTTGCTTTGTGATTGCGCGTGCAGAATCATTTTAAGCACATTTCAATAGCACAGAGCACATATAATATATGAATAAAACAATTTTATAACCTCATAATATAAAAATAAATGTTTTGAGTTCGCCATAAATTATGCATTCCCATTATTTGGATCTATATACTTATTCCTAATAATATATATTATAACTCATATAGTACCCCTCATATCTACTGTGATAATATAAAAAAACGATTTCTGTGTTAAGATATAATTTATCTCACATATCAAACTATGGATTTAACTTATAATAACACAAGAAACATATAATATATACATATGTCTATATGCGCACATGACAATTAGGCCTATATTAGATAATTTTTCGTTCACAATAATCTTATATATCTGACCAAAAACTCAGATTTGCCTGAGAGTTACTAGGATAATCTCATATGTACCCTCTATCTTCCTGCTTAACCCTAGCTCTAAGTCTTTCATTTTTATATGTATGCTGAACTTCGGGTATTCAATTTTTCCCAACGGTTCAGCACGATACGACCCTGTAAGATGTGGAAGCTGAGACTTTTCAGCGCGAACTGGCGATTCCGGCCAGCAGTAAGAACTTTATAACGATGTTTGGAATAGAGCATTGTCTCGTCCATATTCGCAATAAACTTCTTCCTGCGGGCAAAGTATCTATGCTTGGAGAGGAAAAATTGGCGAATATGGTTTGCGTCACAGGAGATAGATTACATATCAAGTGTAATAAGGCACTGCGTTCCACCGTACCCCTGTTATGTGAATTTGACACTTTATGAAACCGTTAACGTATATTTTACAACACAAACGACAACACTAACTTAACCTTAAATATTTACAAAACCACCAACCACTTCACCTCACTAACGTTTTCACAAACGACTTCACTAATGTAAAAAATAAACGTTCTCACTTACAAAAGTATTGCAACTCTCCCATTGCTGTGCTTCACATAAGCTCATAATCTTCTGACTCACTTTCTTCTTCATATAGGTCAAAATCACTGTCAAAATAAATGTTACTAAAGTTTTGACAAAGCTAATGAAACACGCTTACCGTTTGTATCGTATGCTTTATAAACTTTCCATTATGTTTGTAGTCATAAACGCTCAAACTAACTTTACCCTTTCTCCTCGTATCTGATAGAATGTATTTTCACGAGGAACGAAGAACAAATTCTTGAACTCATGACCATTGTAGTTTGTTATCTCAATAGTTTCGTCATTTATATAAAAATAAAATAAAAAATAAATAAAAAAAATGATATCACACCCTCACACGTATGAAACATAGCACAAAAATAAATTTAGGGTAGAAGGTTAGATCTAGCCCGATAACTAACTTGTGAATTTACACCAAAAATAAATTTAGGGTAGAGGTTAGATAACCCGATTTCTAACCTCATTTCACCCTCTTGAATTCATTGCTTTATAAACTCTCTTCCTTTCTCCAACTCTTCTAACTTCTTCTTAGTTCAGCAATGTTGTCCTCATGAAGTTTAATCTTTCTCAAATTCCTTCTCTATCTAATGGTTGCTTTATCTTTCTAAACTGAACTCTACATCTTTCATTTGATGATGTAAAAACCTTCTGGAATAGTTCCTGATTTAATGTATTCTACCAAAAACTTTTGTTTCATTGCTTCAGTGACTTTATTTGTCATTTCAATCAAATAAAAATTTAATATTAAATAAAAATAACGTTATTTTTTCAGTAGGAAACGCAGGAGTTTTACGATTATTTGTGTAGGTTCTGGTTTAAATGTTGGGTCGGTTTAGGAGTTGACTTTTGAACAGGAGTTTGTACTTCCATAGGTTCAGGAGTCATTGAAGGTTTTGCTTGTGAAGGTGTTGGAGTTTGTTTAACTTCAGCTACTTCAGTATTATTTACAACATTTGCTTTATTTCTTTTCAACATCTATAACTGCTCCTGCTGTAGCTAGCAAACTAGTGGGAGAATATCTTATATAAAGACTTGACAAATGCTATTTTTGACAGGAGCTGGTGGAACACCTAACCTTGGTGAGACTGCTCTTTGCCATGTGCAGCTCGTAAGAAATATTCAATAGGTGCTCCATAATCGTTTGGTAAAGTTTGTTTCATAGATGGTGAAGGTTCACGAGAGCTTGATGAAGAACTCATTTATAAACTTTAAAAATAAACGTTCATCCTTTATTCCTCACTGTCGTCCGTAGCTAAGTTATAGTCATCTAATCTTATTATTGGGATTCCATTAGCACGCACCTGAATGGCAAAGCAACAATCCCTCATAAATCCAATAAGTGGCTTTGGTACATTTTCAGTTGCTAGTTCAATAGGTCCTTTAACAGACAATTTGTATGTTATTGGAGCAGTAGATGTTTGACCTTGCTGGAAGCAAAAGTCCACTTCTGTTGGAAAACCACATAAGAAATGTGTGTTGTCATAGCTATCCCATTTATGTTCCACACTACCATCAGCCACCAATGACCTCATAACATCTTCATTAAATCCTATCATATCATTGTTTGTATTGCAAGCGTTCAAACCATTTCATAAAATACAGGTCCATATGATTTTTCAGGTTCTGCAGGCATATTTCCATAAGCTCCCATGGAAAGCTGAAGATATTTAAACTTAGGGTTCTCAAAATTAACATAATAGTTGTCTTTCTTTCTAAATAGTGCCCAAATACTTTTAACATTAATAGGCGTATAAGCTGCTGTAAATGTTGCACTTGAACTATCTGTATTCTTTGAGAATGAACCGTCCATAGGAATCCAATCCATAACTTTAACAGGAAAACATAAAGCCTCGTTTGTATAATGTTCTACAAGTTCTGTATAAATGTTAGGGTCTAAAGAGAATGACTTTGGATGAATGAAACATTCATTAAAATCCATCTTTGTTCGAAATAGTTGCTGGGTTACAGTTGTAATAGTAACTGTTCCACTAGCTTCTACTGCCTTCGTTATCATAGTGAATGGTTCATTCCATGGAACAAATTTATTTGTCGGTGGATTTGAATCTGAAGCAAATGCAACTTTAAGAGTTGGATTGAAAGCAATGATATCATTTACAGATATAGATGTGCATTGTAAGGCGTCGCTACTGAACTTTACTTTAAGCTGAATGTTTCCTGCAAAAGCTGGAATAAATCGAATAGCTTCTAATGGAAGGAATCTTCTAACAGGAATTCTTAAACGAAGCTTAAAATCAAATGATTTTCCTGCTGTAATTGGACCACTAACAATTTGTCCTGTTCTGCATGTTCCCGAATGACTCCATACATCTTCATGTCGAGTCTTTGAGAAAACATCTACTTTCTTTATTTGTTCGGTAGTTTGTGAGTTTGAAGTTATATATGCTTCTTCTCTTGCGTTGTCTTGAGAATATACGATACGACCATTTGCAAGGATTTGATATCCAGCAACTGCATAGAAAGCGTCATCGAAACCAATCCAAAATCCTGGTGGGTTTGTTTTATTGGAACCTGAACCAATTTCTTTATCTACAATAAATTGACCTTCCATTTTATACGTAATGAATGTATTGTAAAGGTCCAACATATTTTCACCAGGAGGTGAGAGATTGAATGTTACCCATGTATTATCTTTAAACAGTTCCAGGTTGTGATGGAATCTTTGCGTCAGAATATTTTCTATTAGTGTCACCAATTTGAACTGTATTGTCTATGATATCGAAATATGAGCGAATCTGATGAATATGCTCTGCTGGAGTAAATTCGTTTAGCTGTTCGTTCTGCATGTATTTACTTCAGATAAAAATATCTATTTACTTCATTATTCTCACTCTTCTTCTTGGCATTCGTGGTGGAAGTTGTTTCTTGACATTTTCAATGAAATGTACATTCTCTTTTGTCTCAACTTCTTTCACTGGCGGGTCAGGATTCTTTGACTCGGTTTGTTTTCAATGAAATTCACGAACTTTGCAATAAGCTCTTGGTTCGTTATTGAAAATACATCTGGTTTTTTTTTCTTCTGGTTCTATTGACTTTTCAGTTTGAACAGAAGGTTTTATATGGGCTTCGCCCTCGGTGCCATGCACCTTAATACTGTCGCTCTCTGCATTTGCTAATGGAACCTTTCTTTTTCTTACGTATATTTTACCATCTTTACTCTGACTTACGTATAGAAAGGATGTTGTATTCCTCTTGCGTCATTTAATATAATAGACTCTCGCTCTGATTTTGACAAGCTCATTTTACATCGGTTAAAGTTTTAATTTTATTTTTATCTGCAGTCAAATGACTCAGACAAGTCATATGGACAAGACCCAAGGGGTCATAGATGTTGAAGCATTGAAGAAAGAAATTCGCGAGCAAATTTTATCCGAACTGAAGGAACAAAAACAAGAACAAAAGCCAGAGAGACCAAAGAGAAAACTTAGTGAAAAACAACTTGCTGCATTAGCTGCTGGAAGACAAAAGAACCCACGTTTGCTGGCGAAGAAAGCTAGAGAAGAAGCTGAAGCAAAAGCTAAAGAAGCTGAAGCAAAGAAAGAGTAAATGGTTTATTTTTATTCGAACTAAATGTATAGACAATACCTTTATCTGTTGCGTTCAGTAGTGAAAACCCTGACGTCAAAATAAAGGGGAACAGAGTAACGTTTAAGTTTCCAACAGACTGGATTGTGAACATAAAATGAAGAGAAGTACATTGGCATAACATCTATGTATATACACGTGCTTTCAGAAAGGTTGACTTTATACTTCAAGTCGAGATAGAAAATGACGAACAGTCTTTAAGCGCCCAAAACATTCACATATACAAATACTTTAAAGACGATACAACATTGCAACAATGTATGATTTCATTTAATGAGATGTTCGAGAAAAAGTTCAACATTGAAGTACAAACTTTACAGCCTTTACGTGAGTTTCTTGCACAACTGAAAGAAGAAGGTAGTCAGCCACAACTTATAGACTTTCATTATGAATTTAATGAAAATGAAGATGGAACACATGACTGTCAGTTTGTTGTATTCTCACCATTCAATGAAGTCGCTAAAGAGAAAGAAAATGCATTACGTATAAGATTTCAAATCTCTGAACCAAGTGATGATTTCAAGAATGTTTTCAATTATGATGCAATGCTTCCGAGGAAAAATGAATTTTCAAAGATTATAACACCTGGCATTTGGGATAGAAAGCAAGCTATATTATATTCAAACTTAAGTAAGGGAGTTGAAAATGAGTTCATTGGTCATACAAGAACTTCACCACTTCCTAACCATAAATACTATAAATTAACTGGCTTCAATCGTGAGTTTTGGATAGACATGTTCTCCACTCATGACCATAACTGCCCAGTGTTCTTACCTCCAGACCATAAGGACTGTCTCTACATTGAAGCACAACTCTTAAACTCTACCATCGCAGTATTGTAAATGACCACATGGGCTTCGCCCTTGCCGCTAGCGGCTTATTTTTATCATGAATGGTCTCACTGCTGACAAAAATAAATGACCTCAGAACTTCAACTTACGAATAAAGCTTGTTTTAGTCGTTATTGAGAAGTTAAACTTTTCCTCAAATGCAGGTGTAGCAGACTTACATAAGTCAAATCCAATCTCTTGGCCGTCATAAAGTGCTTTGTAAAGTTTCATTAAACTGAACTCAGAGTCTTTGTCATATGTTCCAACAGGTATGTGAATGTTCTTATCTTCATTGTAATAGCATTGTATAGCTTCAGGAAACATTTCATTTGCTGTTAAAGCAAGGACGTCTTGTTTGACACCTTTGCAACGTGCATGGAATGCAACTTCATTTAAATCGTTAGTGAGTAAGTCTATGTAGGTCTTCTTTCCACAAAATATTGACTTGTATGCTAAACTTTGTTTTCCAGGTGTTATTTCTGCGAAGTCAGAATGAAATTGACCAAGGTTCTTTCCTATAAGTTCTCTACCGTATTCTTTTAAACTCTGCTGCAAGCTTTGGTATGTCTTCATTGAAAATATGCATGCTATCACAGTCCTGGTAGAAGATTTGAAGTCCCATATCTTCAGCAGTACAGAATACTTCACACATTATTCTCTTCGACATAGACAGAATGTTAACACCAAGTGGACAGAAGTTAAAGTGTCTGCAAATGCTTTTCGTTAGCTTGAAAATAGTTTTTTCTGAACCATCCAAACCTTCGAACTTCACTATATGGTTGTAGTTTCTGATGGCATATCTTATAGCATCTTTGTCATTTACTATGGTTATTTTTGACTCAATAGGAGATAGAATAGTTTTGCCATAAATACTGTTCAGAATGAGCTTTATATTTTCTTGCAAAGGATTTCCTTCTTTCTTATACTTTAACTTAACTCAAACAACTTCTTTACTTCATCTCTTATTCTAATATCTCTGTTTCCATCGTAATAGTATCCTTGCAACACTTCACATTTGACACCTTGATATTTTATGAGGTCTTGTAATGTTATATGGTCAACATACATTAAACAGCAAGTGTTTGAACTTCTGGGAACGTTAAGTTCTGGATTTAGTTCAGGGTCACAAACTATTAAAGGAAAGTGTCTATGTATTCCAATCTCTGTTATCTTAATGAGAACAAAGAAGCCAGACATAAACTTTTCACCAATGGGTTCCTTTTGGTCGTCATCGAATAAATGTCTCATGAGATACTCTGTGCTTAACATTTCTTTCTTCATAACCTTTGGAATATTTCTAAAGTATAAAGTCTTGCTATAGCTGATGGATATAATGAAACAGCGTCGAAATCAGCAATGAGTTTCTCTTTACTCTTTTGTTTCATGTTATCTGACAACATACATCTTCCACCTTGAATACAGGCGTGAAATAAATTCTCTTGGTTTATTTGAGAGGTCATATAAATTTCCATTCGGGAAGTACACTCTGTTCTCAAATAATTGTTAGCAATTGAACAAATACTAACGTAGTCATAAACGTTTAAATCAAATTCTTTCAATATGTCATTGCGGAACTTAACAAAACCTTCTCTTAAAATTCTTACATCTTGTTTGCAATAAAATGTGCTATACTTTTCTAAGTCGAAGTGGTTTTCATCTATTCTGCAACCTTTGATGGAATCTATGTTTTTCATGAATGTATCGCATCCGGATAAACTTACATGCTTCAGAAATGACACCAGTTCTGTTGTCATTTGCTAACAAAACACTGCTGTAGTAGTTGTATGGAAATACTTCTTTCGGTCCTGTTTGTAAGTTAAACATAGCAGGAAATAGTTTAAGCTTCTTATTTATAACACTGTAAGAGTCTTTTATAATAATTGCCCTTCCTTTATATAAGCCAGTTATTTGCATTGTTCGTGAACCTTTAATGATGGGAGTTCTTTTCACTTCTGTCATGTGTCTTAAGATGAAGTTTATATCATAACTGAGGTTATGGAAATATATTAAACTCTTGTCAGGAAGTCGCTCCAAAAATTCTGTTGCACAGTTCTGACCCCAAATGCTTTCACTCACTGAATCATCTTCACTGTCGTACATATGTTAAAAGCTTTATGAAAGCCATCGGTACTGCACTCAAAGTCAGCAAAGAAACGTGCTCAGGAATGAACTTACATTTAGCTTTATTTACTTCTTTTGACTCGGCTTTCTTCTTCAGTTGTACACAATACTTTGGAGCATATGTCAAATCTTTAAATGGTGCAAGGTTCTGTTTATATAAGTCAGTCGTATATGTGAAAAGTTCTCCATAAGAAATAGGTTCGAAATATTTGCACTCCCACAATGTTTTCATAACATCCCATAACGGTGTTGTTCTATCATAACGAACTACATATTTGTTCTCTCTCTTTGTATAAATCTTCATCTGTTTCTCAATGTTCATTCCACCACACTCCTTCAAGATTTCTTTGTAATTTCTGACGAAATATGTTGTCATTGGTAATCTTTCATTTAGCATGTAGTGGTCTTCAACAAGAAGTAAGTCAATAGTTCGAATAGTTTTACATTCTTTTGGTATGTATCTCTTTATTTCATTATGTCTTGAGTCATTGAAGTAACCAATGGTAACATTAAATGCTATACCTGTTGCGTCAGAAATTTCTTGTACTTTACTTTGAGGAAAGTCTCTAACACGAATGACTTCTCTCATGTGGTCAATAGTTTCTTCATTTACTCCAGCCTGAATGCAAGCATAAACGAAACAATTGTCTTCTGTCATAAGTGCTGCAGTTCTTTTGTTCAATTCATTGAAGATTTGGTAGCGCTCAAGATTTATAGGTAATGTGCAAAGATACTTCCAGAACTGACCGCTTCTCTCTTCTTATAAAACTTCTTTTCACCATTATCTTTCCAAAAGCTTTCTATAAGTGCTGGGTTTCCTGTTTGCTTAAGAGCTTCCAAAATGGCTTTCTGGTCATTTGTCAGTGTGCTTTCATCTCTATATAGTCTCTTTTTTGGTTTGCCTTTCTTTACATCTGACATCGTTAAGCCTTCATATTCTGTTAAATCATACATCTTTATTTCAGTAAGATTCTTTATGTTTGTCAAGAAGAAGTCATAGTGCATTTCAACAATACCTGCAGCATTTGCTTCTATCTCTGATATAAAGTTCTCCTTCAAGAGCTGATGTAGTAATGTTCCAATATTATTGAGGTTTAACGTAGAACATTCATACTTTCCACCAAGTTTATAACATACCATCCATCTCTGTTGTGAGTTTATTTTAATTTTCTCTAAGAGTCTCATGAAAACCTTACCGAAATGTTTGTGTAAGTAGTCTCTGTTTGGTTCATCTAAAGCTTCGATGTTAAAGTCAATGAGTCTATTGCCTGACTTCACATTTCTCTTCCTATTCTCTTCATCTTTCTTTAACCATCTCTCATCTTCTTTTGGTTTGTCGTCAATGGAACGAATGACATCGTTAGCTTTGCGAACTTGTTCTATAGCACTTTTAAACATCTCTCTTCTCTGTTGTTTCAGTGTGTCGTCTCTCTTCGTGTTTTACCAACGTTTGCATTTGTTATGTCAAACATTTCTCTTCTTACTTCATGTGGTACTGAACGTCTATATGATATAAGTCAATAGCAATGTCATTTAAAGGAAAAGTTCTTGCATGGACTTCGTCCTCGCCGCGTTGCGGCTTTATGAACTCATGAATTCTATCATAAGTTATTTCACCATTGTAGTCTTTAATGAAGTCAGCGAGTGCTTTTTTGTTTGTTGCGTAATGCTTTGCAACATCTATGTTAGCTTCTGTAAGAAGTTGTTTTATTTCCGAGTGTTCTAACTTAGACAACTTCCGATACATCTTTAGTAGGAAATAAAAATATTTTTTGAAAAAATTAGATTAGATTTTTAAGTTATTTTTCAAAATAATTTAATATTTTTATTTTAATGAAACACATGCAAGATTGCAAGTTCTTTTCATACAATGCTCTCGCTACTGCCATCAAGAATGAGTTCAATAATGCTTCAAATGTTAATGTTATCTTTAACAAGAAGTTTGTGAAAGAATCTAAGTTTGGTCAGTATGTCAGACCATTAGCTATCGTCATTGACCGCAAACGTTATACTTCACAAGAGTTAGCAGTAGTTTGAAACAAAAGAGTTTCTTCGTGAATGTCAAAGATACTCAATATACTGTTATAAAGAACTCTAACATTGACTTCTTCAGTATTGTTTTAGATTTATCGCAGCAGAAAGAATATAAGAAAGGTGAAACAAATGTGAAATATTATCCTTCATCTCTGAAGACAATAACGAACAAAGATGTTATATACAGAATTCTTACCAAAGGTTGAAGAAGCTTCTATTGACATTGACGAAGGAAGTGAAATGGTTGAAGAAATAGACCCTGAAGCTATTTAAGCAAAAATATATTTTTGGTTAGTCTTCATATCGATATTTTACAACAATTCCCCAATGTATAAACTTTTCATACGCTTTTTCATAAGCTTTATATACCTTCAGAAATTTTGCATAATCTTTAGAAGCATTTAGATATTGTTTAAATGCTTTGTATGTCTTCAGAAATTTTGCATAATCTTTTACATGTTGTTCGTTCTCTTCTTCTGTCATGAGTTCCGAATATTCTAAATTCATGTTCTTTCATATGAGATAAAATTTTATAAAAAAATAAAAATTAGCTTAGATTTTTTTTTCTTCCTCTTTGAAGTTATCGAAATATTCTGTTATTTTTTCCTTCAGTAATGTTAAGTCTTCTTTGAATGTAAGTATTGTGCAACCTTTGATGTCATAGTGTGTTTGAGGAAGAGTATTTTTGACAATTTCCTTTATTTGCTCATTCGGTGTCATTGAAATCGGTAAGTTTTCACGATAGAACCAGTTTCTGTCAGATTTATATATCTTAGCTAAGTCATAAAAGCTCTTGTTGTTTCTTCTCACTAAATGCAACATAACCATATCTCTGTCTTCTTCTTTCTCCAACTCTTCAGTATATATCATATACTTATAACTCTTTTCCTTTCCTTTTGGTACTGAACGCGGTATTCTTTTCTGTATGCTTTTGTCTTTGGATTCAATGACTTCATCTTTTGCTTGAAGTCTCTTTTCCATCTCTCCACGTTCTGCTTTATATAGTTCATCTAACATCATGAAAATATAACAAGCATAACGAGGTGAAGCCCACATTGCTACAGCGTTTACTAAAAGTCTATGAACATAATAACCTTTCAAACCAGGAGCCAAATTCTTGCGATTTTCGTACGGAATCTCTTCTCTCGGTTTTCCGAGGGAAGCAATCATATGAGGAAATTCTTCTAAAAGTTTTTTTGTCTGTTGGTTTTCAAACCAATGATATGATTGCTTTGTAGAACGAAGAGCATTCATTATACTTTGCATTTGGTACATATCGTCTTTGACCGAACGAATGAGACGTAACTGTTTGTTATACTGTATGTATTCATATTCTTCATTTATGGCTTCATGAACGATAGCAGTTGTTGTGTTCTCTGATGTTGACATTACTGTCTTTACATACAAAATAAAAAATAAATAAAAATTAAAACTAACTTTATTTTTTCTGTCTTAATGAAATTCATTATTTCTGTGCTGAATTCAATAAAAATATATTTTAGGGTAGATGGTTAGATCTAACCCGATATCTAACCTCATTTCTACCCCAGTTATTTTATAAACGTTTCACATGGTAAACGTTATTTTTGGAATTTTGTGAAAACTCAACGGTTTGACACATGCCCTAAAATTATTTTACTCAGAATTTTGTTGCTGAATTCAATAAAAATATATTTTAGGGTAGATGGTTAGATCTAACCCGATATCTAACCTCATTTCTACCCCAGTTATTTTATAAACGTTTCACATGGTATACGTTATGAATTCGTGAAATTTTAAATATTTTTGTAGCTTCTATTTCTTCAGTTAATATATCAAAAATTTTAACAATGCCGAAGGTTTCTTTATACTTCTTCTTGACATCAGATAAAAGGAAATCATCGGCTGTGGGATAGTTTTTATTCAGAAATTCTAACATGTTCATTTTATTTTCTGCTGGTTTTTCTGCCTCCCTCTTTAAGTCAGCATAGTCGTTTCGCATACGTTCTATCTCTTTGACGGAGTAGTTATATTTCCTCATTGCTGCTTTACATTTAGAACATTGCGGATTCATTTTTGCGTTATATTCTGAAACCTTACCTGCTAAAATAACTAAAGCGTCAATGGTTTTCTTTAAATCTGAAGCAGTTGGTTTTATCTGTTCATGCCATACTTTACCTCTTCTATCTTTTATCTCTTATCTGCCATACACATTTTGCAACTAATGAAACAAAGTTGTCGTATGTCTTAAACTCCCCGATTTATAAATATCTGAAATGTTCTTATATACCATGTCGCAATCTTTGTCCATAACTTTATGGTTGCAATGATATCCTAGAAACTCATAGTTTACTTTACGTATGAACTTCTTTATTTCTACTGAGTCAGTTGGTTTCACTTCTATTTCATCGAATTCATGAATAGTGAGTTTTTGTTGTTGGATTTCAGGCAATTTGGGTAAATGGTCAATAATGTCCTGCATGTCATAAAGATATTCTTCATTTTCTTCATCCTGTGCGGTACAATCTAAATTACTTGTTAAAAGTTCTTGCTTTATTCTTTGTATTTCTGTTTCGAAAGTAAATTAAGAAGGAATGAAGCTTTTCATCTCTACTAACATAGATGTTGGATTCATGACTAACGAGTTTGGTGCTGTTGTTTGAATTGTTGTTGTGCCGATTGTTGAAATCATATCTTTTATACAAAATAAAAAAATAAATAAAAATAAAACTAACTTTATTTTTTCTATCTTAAGGAAATTCATGAAAATTCATGAGGGTAGAAATCGGGTTAGATATCGGGTTAGATCTACCCATCTACCCTAAACATTATTTTTGCTGAATTCAGCAACAAAATGAACGAGGTCAGGATGTATTTAAATACCTTTGAATTCATTTATAACGCCCTTAGTAAGCTCATAAAATGCTTGTTTTGAGGTCGAGCCACTTTTGGCTTGACCGTATTCTTTCAATCAAAACTCAAGAATTTCCTGCATGAAATTTTGTATAAAAAGCAACAGTCCGAATTCCGGCGGTTGCTATATTCTTCACAAAAATGCCTTATAATACTCTTCCCAGGACTTATTTTCCAACAACTTTCTAAAGTCTTTCCTAAACTGCTGACACATATTTGTTGCATTAATGTAACCATCCATGTCTCTACGTAAGACTTCAATACCGTTATAAGTGCCTTTTGTGAATGTTTCGCCATTAGATTTGTTCGTGAATGTTTTTGCTTCGACTGACATTTCTGTTCTTACATACCAAATAAAAAAATAAATAAAAATAAAACTAACTTTATTTTTTCTATCTTAAGGAAATTCATGGAAATTCATGAGGGTAGAAATGAGGGTAGAAATGAGGTTAGATATACCCATCTACCCTAAAAATTATTTTTGTTCATGGGCTATGCCCCGCCGCTTTGCGTCTTAATGTTAAAATAAATGGTACCATTAATGATATCATGACTGTTCTCGTTCATGTCTGATTTACATCTAATGAAAAAGTTTAGAAGAATTTTCTTATTCTTTCTGGCATGTTTTTATCTTTCCAGTACTCCCGCTCTAATGGTCCCAGATGAGTTGGTTTAGATTCTCTCAAGTTCTTAGATGGTATAACATCTTCAACGCCTCCTTCATATCTTACTTTATAAGTGTCATCGTTTATGTTATAGCCAAGTATTTCAATAACCACTCCTCGCTTTGCTTCGTCAATGGTTTCAGCAAGTTTGCCATTACTACTTTCGACTAATTTATGTCGAGGGTAAAATGCTATGGAGTCGTCAGCAGCTTTTATAAGATATCCATTACCTTGCGTAGAGTCTACGATATAATAATTTCGACTTAACCTTAAATGTTTCTTTGCCAACGGTTTGTCGTCAAGAACTACACGAACTTTTGTACCAGGAATGAGGGTAAATTGTGTTGAATTTCTGATATTTAGTGTTTGACTTCGTTTCTTTTGTATATACTTTTCTTCTTGTTGTTGTGTCATTGAATTTGGTGTATGTCCTGTTGTAGAATGTGTTGAGGAATTATATACTTCGAGAAAATGTTTCATTGTTTCTTCGGTAAAGTCTCGCTCTTGGTTTAAATCTCTGAGCGTTCTTATGAAGCGGTTTATGATGCCGAGTATGTTATGGTTATGGTCTTCAGTAGTGTAGTGAGTTATGTTATGCTTAATGAGAAATTCTGTGATTTCATTGCTGAGGTATGCACTGTCTTGGTCTGATGTTAAAGTACTTGGGTTATGTTCTGCTACAAACTTTTGTAAAACTCTTAACACTTCACGAGTTCCTTTATTTTTCATTATATACGCAAAAGCTTTGAGAGTGTTAACATTTATGAAGATGAGGAATGGTTTATGTCCTCCTTTTCTGCTTTGAATGAGAGTGTCAAATTGGTATGCGTCAGGAGTGTTGGAGTAAATTGGTAAAAAGTAGTCGTAAGGGTTTATTTTTGTTTGATGTACAACATTTTTGTCAAAGAACCTTTTCACTTCAGCTCTGTTAGTAAATCCCCAACTCTTTGCAGCTTCATTGAACTTCTTAAATGACCTCCATGGATGTTGTTCGAATACTTCTTTCAAGCTCATTTATGTAAAGTTAAAGATTTTATTCAAGGCTCAAGCGCGTTCATTGAACGCGGTACCATGCGAATATAGTCACAAATGGTGGCATATAATCTGCACCCGAGCCTGTTGGATTTGTTGTGAAAGTATGGACATGATTTCCTCCTGGTTCAGTTGGTCGAAAAGTCTTTTTGCTGAATTGTTATAAGATGGAGATAAAACGTCATTGCAGCTTTATAGTCTGAGTTGTATAATGGGTGGTCTCTTAATGAGTGGCTATGGTCGCCAGAAAAGTTTGTAGTTCCTGTATGAGTGTGCGCAGGTAAGTTGCTTCAGTAATTTTCTTCGAACCTCCTGTTTGCTTTGAAGAGTTAGCACAGTATAAGAATTTGTCTACAATCTGCTGCCACGTACCAAAACCTAAAACACTTGCTGGATTTGTTGAGTTCATTGACGTATAAATAGAGCCTATAGGATATAATGTTTGAAGTATTTCAGTCTTTAATGTTTGAAGCTCTGTTTTGTCTGCTTTCTTATCATATAAATCTTGAGCAGTGAATTTAACATTATTTTCATCATCCATGACATAAACATTTTTACAGCTAATTTCTTTCTTCGTTGTTATGTTTTCATTCGATGTTAAACCTTGTGGAAAGTTAGGAGGTTTATAATATAATGCATCCCCACCAGTTCCGCCAACCGTTCCTTCAATACTTTCTATAGCAACAGTTGAGAAGGAGTTATGTGTATTTCTTTATCTGCTTTTTTATCTAACATTGCTGGTAGTTCATGTGTTTTCAAAGTTTCTGGCATGACCTTCAATGTTCATACATTTGTTATTTAAGGAGTTTAGTGTATCTTTTACGCTTGTAACTTGGATTCTCTAAAGGTGCACTTGAACCAAGGGTATAGTTCAATATTATGTCGTCTGCTCTAACAGTAGTGAAGGATTCATGTGTATGGTTCTTGTCAGCTTTACTATTTAATGTAGCTTGAAGTTCATTTATATCGGAGATATTGTGTTTATGAGATTTCAAAACTTTGTTCGTTGCGTCAAGTTCATCTTTGTCAGCTTTACTTTTAATAGCATCTTCAAAAGTTATTTTTGCCTTAACTCTCAATGTAAATCTTGGTTCAACTAATACACCGTTAACAAAGATATACGAAGCATATATTTCATTGTTATAACCAAATGCTTCTGGTGCTTTACCTGTGTCATACTGTACAGTACAGTGTATGTCATAACCTTTAGCACGAATGTATTTATATCTTCTTTCATTAACATCTTCAGTGCTTATTTGTTCATCCTGTATTAAATATCCGTGGTAGTCCGTTATAATCTGTTCATCTGAACTTATATAATGAACATGGTTTTTATCTGCTTTTTCGGCTAATTTCTCTTCTATCTCATTTATTTCAAGTTCATGCCTACCACCACCTCCTCAGAAGTATTTTTTCTTCAGCTCTTGAAGAACATCCACTTCACCATCTTCGGTGTCAATAATGAGACTTTGTGTTAAAACTTTTCCTGTCTTAATGAATGTTTGTAAAACTTCTTCTTCACCGTGTTCGGGGTCATGGTCGTCATCATATCTTGTGAAATCAGAGATGTTGTCATACATTAAGCATATCTGTCTCAAAAGTTCTGCTATTTGAAACTGGAACGAAAGATATACAGAACTTTCATCATCTCCTAAAGTCAAGTCTGCTTTCTTAAGTATTTCTTGAATGTATGCAATGAGAACAGAGTACCTTGGAAAATATTCGAACAATATTTCATTAGCTGTTGGTTTTGGTGGTTCTTCTGGAGTTTCTGTTGTTTCAGTTCCTTCTGTAGGTTCTGTTGGAGTTTCTGCATCTCTTGACTTCAATGCTCTTGCTGTCAAAGACCTAAATGTTAGAGCACCAGGTTTTACAAAGGACTTTATAAATGCTTTAATAGTTCCTGGTAAGTTATTGTTAGCATTAAGTAAGTTCCTTATGCTTCCATCATGTACGTCCATAGCACTATGGAAAAAAATCTATACTTTTCTTGTAGTCAGCAATAGACTGACTGTGATTTTTTAAAGATTTGTCAATGCCTTTAAGCCAATCTTCATGCATGTCTGATACTGAGCCAAGAATATCATTTGCTTCCTTTAGTGTATTTTGTGCTTCTCGTAAAGTATCCAATCCCGTACGTGCATTGTTTGCTATACGTCTTACAGTATCTATTTGACTCCTTGTTTCTTGCATCCAACCAGATAAAGTTTTAATAGTATCCGAACCATTTGAAATGAAGTTCAAAGCATTTTTAACGCCGTCTAAAGCTTCTTCACCAAGTACTGCCCATATCTTTCCGATTTGGTATTGAAGAACTCCATATGAAGCACTTGCTTTCAGAGTTGTTGACTTCAATACTATCGCAACTTTTGTCATAACAGATGAAACAGATTTCATAGAGATTGAAATAGATGACAAAAGAAGTGTTATAACATTTCCTAACAGAGCTGGGTATAGAATAGATAAAATTGCTGGAGTCATAGATACTCTCATAGATGAAGAAACTATTGACAACATAGATGTCGAACTCTCTTCTGAGGGAACATTGAAGTTCAGCAGCGAGAAAGAGTTTAAGATACCAAGAATGAGTCATAGAGTACAACTTCTTTTAGGTGCATACCATATGACATTTCCTTTGAAAAGTGTTGACAAAACGATTGAGATGAAATCTGTTCCATATGTATGTTATGGCAACTGTTTGTACATTGAGTCAAAAATAGCTAATGTCACAGGTATTTCAGGAGTTAATAGTAAAGGTTCAGTAGAATATAAGTCTTTCTGTTATGCAGTCAATTCAATGTTCATTCCAAATGTTCCTGTCATAGCAACTCATTTAGGTAAATGGGTTCGCATTAGTCCTCATAATTTGAAAGACATGCAATTCAGACTTGTTGACTTTCAAGGAGAGCCTGTAGAACTGAAGGCACCAGTGCGAATGACTGTTGAAGTTGACTTTTTAGATAATATTAAATGCAACAGCTTACAAGAGAACTCAGAGCTAAAAATATAAAGTATGAATGTTATGTATTAGGTCATGAACTTTGGTTGTTGCTGTTTGATGAAACAAATGAGTTAGTTATGTCAGTCAAGAGAACAGAAAAATATTGTGTTAGTGAAAACTGCACCAAGTCAATAAGATTAGGTTTGCATTATGAAGATGAGTTCGATAGTGTTGAAGAAGTTTTGGATAGATATTACAAATTGCTAACTTGAAATTTTTTTGACTAACCTAAGTCAGTCATTGACTGACTGACTGACGGCGCAAAGCGCCAAGACCGAAGGTCCTGACTGCTTTAATTTACTAAAACATATTTCAAACAAAGCTTATAGTCAGTAGATAGTTTTGTATACTCGTTCGAATATTTATACTTAAACTCAACTCCTGTAGTTCCTGGTGTTTCGATTATTCTAATATTACCTATTTTCATGAATAGTGGAGTTTGACCACAGCATTCGATTTCAGGGTCGAGATAGTCAATGACACATTGCTTTCCTGTTATTCGTGATATAACATTTTCAAGGTCCTCCTTTGTTAGAATTATTTGGTTCTTGCTTATAAGATTTGTCAAAAGCTTCTTATCGTCTTTGAGTAAGATAGTTTGATATAACTGAAGAAGGTAATGGTCTACGTTATCTGAAGGATTTGTTTGAAAATTTGTGTAAGGATTGTCGTTGGCTTCTCTTGAAAGAATTTGGTCCAGTGGTGGATACTCTAACTTAACATCTGATGTAGCGTTAGCGTTTGAAGCTGAGTTTAAATTCACCGACTTAAGATCTGGTTCTTTTTCTTTCAAACACTCCGAACTATAGTTCTTTATGACAATATTGTTTGTCGTTCGTGAGTCAACATTTGATATTGGTTCAATTGGAACATTAACGGCACCAGCTAAGATGGATTTGCTTCTCATTTCATATAGAATAAAAACCTTTTATATGTATGAAATGAACAATATACTCGACAAGGGTTTGAATGTAAAGCTAACGAATGAAAATATTGTTGAATTCACTGAGACAGGTGCTGTGTATAAAGATGTAGAACTACTGAACAAAAGAGCTAAGGGAAGAAGCAGGAACATGAACAAAGGGTGGAAGCCTATAAAAATTTATGTCAATGATGGCTCAGGAGGTTCAAACATAAAGTATGCAGAAAGTTATAGAGTTTATGCTCTCAAAGGTGAAAAGCCTTCATTTAAGAACAGCTATTCTAACACATATCCTCAAAAGTTAACGGATGGAGAAGTGGATGATATGAATGACAGCAAAAATATTAACAGAAATGGCGACAGAGATGCATGGAATTTGTTTACCATCAGTCAATTGAAGGTTAAGCTTTAAAATAATGTTGGTCGTTCCCATGGAATATTTTTGACTTTAATGGTATTAGTCATGATATGAATCTCAAGGTATGAACAAGGAGAGATGAGAGACTTATATGCTTCCCAAATTTCTTCAAAAGGTAATATTATACCTGACTGTTTCCAAATGAGTTCAATATCATAGCGTGAGAAACCTTGAAAGATAACGAAGTCAGTTATGAGACGTTTTATGTTTAAAGCTAAAAACCTCCATGTTTGCATAAGTATTGCTACAGTTAAATGGTAATGTCTGACTTTAGTAATGATGTTAGCTAATGGTGAGTCTGGTTTTGAAACTAAACCTTTTCCGGCGAAGTCGTCGTAAACGAGCAGAGTGTTTGAAGGATATTTTTTGAAGGGGTATTTTGAAAGTTTTGATAGAATGTAGTTTGTAAGTCGTTTCATATCGTAAACTCCTGAGTATTGACGTAAGTGGTGTTTGTCAATAATTCTTTCCATCTCCTCAGAAGTCTTTTACATTCCTGACTGTATAAATTCAACGATGGCATAATATTTCCTCTTACGTCGAATGTAACGTTGAAGAAATTCAATGAGTTCACTGTCTGGAATTTTAACGACAGAGGCTTGAACTTTTGACATAAATGTTTTCGCTGTTGAGTCCATAGAGTCTGAAGTTGCTGATATAATGATTTGGTCATAGTAAGAGTCGTTTCCTAAACGCTCTGTTATGAGTATATGACGAATGAGGTTAAATGTCTTACCTGAACCCATCTTTCCACAATAGAAATACACACCATTTGAACAGAACTCATAGTCCTTACTGAAAGGAAGAATAAGAGAAGAGTTAAGTTTGTCTGTAGTTTCATTCATGTCTTCATCTACTTCTTCAAATAAATGTTTCATTTTATTATAATTAAAAATGCAAGTCAGAAATATTCAGAACATAGCACCGAGTCTAACTGACAAGAGTATAAAGATATACTATGAACACGTTATGATGAAACCTACCAAAATTCAAGAAAGTCAGTATACTTATGAATATCCAAGACACTGGGTAGAGTATGTAGGAGGTGAGAAAGCTATTGAAATAAGACAAGTTAGAAGTATTCCAGCAGGAAGAACAATATTATTGAAGAACTTTAATGTTTTGAGGTATAATGATGAAACAAAGAAGCAAGATAGTTTTCCTGTTGCTGTGTATGTGAACTTAGATACAGGAGATGACATGAAAGTTTTTAACACAAAGCTTCAAACGGTAGTGAGAGAACAACTTACTGCGGAAGGACATCCATTACCTTCAGAAGTTACCATAGCATATAATTTTGAAACAAACTCAATAGATTTTAAAGTCGTCTCTGCAAAGAAGTCAGGTTTTACATTTAATGAAGCAGATGTATATTCGAATGAAAACTTCAAAGCTATTGCATGGTTAGATAATGACGATTGCTTTAAGAAAATATTTAAATACAGTGACTCAAAGATGTCAATAGATGACCTTCGTGGAATGTTACCATCGACGTTTACAGTAGAAGGTTCAGCAGGATTGCTTACAAGATTGTCAATTGGTGGTATTTGGTCTCGTGAAAACATTGTTATAAAATCCAGTATAAGTGAATTTGCTGAAGAATCTATATTATGTCTTTCAAACTACATGTATTCGCCGCCGAAGCATTATAGTATAACAAACTTTGTCAGTAAGTTTAACATAAGACTTGTCGAACCTTCTTCAATGAAAGATGTTGTGCTACCTAAAGATGGAAAGGATGGACTCATTATTGAGATGATTTTAATAGCATATTAAATGAGCTTGTTCTTGAAGGTCATTCATGATGAAATAACCGTTGTAGAAGATGTTAGCAATTGTTCAGACATTTTGAAGCGTATAGATGAGATAAGAAAGAAGTTAGATAGACCGCAAAGCGGTGAGGGCGAAGCCCGTGAGAACGTTTATGTTTCATTGACTTTCTCCAGTAACGAGAACTTTTATGAGATAATATTGAAGAGAGATGATTTTAATATGGTGTAAATGGCAGCTTGGGCAGCTTTAGGCGCAATGGGAACAAAAGCATTAGCATTTGGAGCAAAAGCACTTGGAGCTTATGACGCAGTAAATAAAATGAGTGGAGGAAGGGTTTCGAAGACATTAGATGCAAATAAAGGAAAGATTGGAGGCTGGGTTGCAAAGAAGTTAAGATTAAATAAAATAGGGCTCATAAATAAAGCATCCAATTTAGTTGCGACTGAGTCAGAAAATGCTTTAGGAAAGGACGATGAGTTTGCAAAACACGCAAAAGACTTTAATGACCAGATGAAAGGTGAAACAATGCATTTAAATAGATTCAATGGAACTAAAGAAAATGTTTCTTCTCCACCAGTAGTTCTTCCGTATGGTCCCTATGGAATGTATGGAAACCCTTACGAAAGACCATTTGACCCATTGACTGGTGGAAGTAACTGGTATCATTACGGACGAAGAAGAAAGACAGTCAAGTTGGAGACAGACGTGAAGAAAGCAACTAAAAAGAAACCAAGGAAGAGAGTTATAAAGCAATGAATTCAAGAGGGTAGAAATGAGGTTAGAAATCGGGTTAGATCTAACCTTCTACCCTAAATTTATTTTTGGTGTAAATTCACAAGGTTAGTTATCGGGTTAGATATCGGGTTAGATCTAACCTTCTACCCTAAATTTATTTTTGTGCTATGTTTTCATACGTGTGAGGGTGGTGATATCATTTATTTTTATTTTATTTTTTTATTTTATTTTTATATAAATGACGAAAACTATTGAGATAACAAACTACAATGGTCATGAGTTCAAGAATTTGTTCTTCGTTCCTCGTGAAAATACATTCTATCAGATACGAGGGAGAAAGGGTAAAGTTAGTTTGAGCGTTTATGACTACAAACATAATGGAAAGTTTATACAAGCATACGATACAAACGGTAAGCGTGTTTCATTAGCTTTGTCAAAACTTAGTAACATTTATTTTGACAGTGATTTTGACCTATATGAAGAAGAAAGTGAGTCAGAAGATTATGAGCTGTTATGTGAAGCACAGCAATGGGAGGAGTTGCAATACTTTTGTAAGTGAGAACGTTTATTTTTTACATTAGTGAAGTCGTTTGTGAAAACGTTAGTGAGGTGAAGTGGTTGGTGGTTTTGTAAATATTTAAGGTTAAGTTAGTTTTTGCGTTCGTGTTGTAAAATATATGTTAACGGTTTTGTAAAGTGTCAAATTCACATATAATGGGTAAGGTGGAACGCAGTGCCTCATTACACTTGATATGTAATCTATCTACAGGTAGAGCGTCGGAGCATATCAATAGTTTGGGAGCTCACAATCCGAATTGACAATCTTGTGGCGATATGATTAAGCCAGCCACGGGATGGCGATGGGAAGTAATCATCGAGCTTCGCTAAAAGATGCGGGCATCTTGCAGCGATTAGTACCCGCGCCGCAAATTTTAATCTCCTATTTTGTAATTCCGTACAGACAGCAATGGCCATTGATGTTGTAATACAGTTCAAGTCGTCTGCCATCTCTTGAACAAGTTTTTTGAACTGCATTTCATCTGGTAGTGACAAAAGGGTCATACCACCCCCTGACTGACCTTTTGTCCATGAACGACAAGTAGCAGTGCGCATGATTGCGCGTGCTACTGTCGTCTTTGAAATTGAGTATACATTCCGTATTTGTTGATAAGACTCGCCATTTACTCTTCGATAAAGTAAATCGAGTTGCATCTGGGTCAATAGCCCAAGATTTTTATAGTTTTCTAATTCTGCAAACTCGGGAATTCGTGTTCTTGGTTGCATTTTTTTTAAACGGGAACTTCACAAATTTGGTTCATGGCCATAAAAACTCATTCAATTTTTCTGCGATTTTTTTCGTCACTCACTCAAAACGCAGAGGACCATTCTTCTCAAAATTGAATTATTTTCTCAAATATTGAGTGAGTAAAATGGGCACGTTGTGTAAATTGATTCAAAATTTTTTATTGATACACGACCTTTGAAATTGGTCTCGGGCTATTCAACCTACGGTACTTTCAATTTAATATATTATTATATAATATTAAATCATTCTAATCTATCTTTTTTAAAAAAAACGTATTTTTAAAACTTTTCTATGCATTATTTAATCCCAAAACGTTATTTTATATTCTTTATTAAAATCATACTAGGAAGGATGTTTTAACACAATGATTATAAAGTCTAATTCAATTAATTCTGTTATTTTCAATTATATTCAGAAGTTAAAAATTAACGATCAATTTTTTTTTAAATTTTTTTAGATGCACGCCTCTGAAAACGCTTCGAGTGAGCACTCGAAAATGCTCTCATCTGCGTTTTCAGCAACATATAAATATAAAGGTCTCTTACATAGCAGCAAGATCAAGAAATTACGGAACATGATTTCTTTCCTTTTTGTATACATGGACTCAATGGTTCCATCATGGTATACATTACATTCCATCATTTCTTTCTGGCGTCTTATTCAATTCTTTGGACCCATACTTTGTTCTAACTACTTCAATTTTTATGACAGAGACACTTACATTTTCAAATTCTTAAACATTTTCTCCATTATTTGGAACATCGTTCCAATTACATATCGCGATCAAGCATCATTCTACTTCGCAATTATCTATTTTGCCATGTTCTTCTGTTTCTTCATCCTTTTGGTAACGGCTTCTTACTACTACCAAAAGCGTGGTAAGATTGGAAAGGCCCCAATTTATATAATTAACATATTCATTTCAACTTTCGGTTACCTCATGCACTTCCCCGCTATTGAAATTTGCTGTGAGGTTATTTCAAAGTTAATTGCAAAGGAAACCACCAATTTCTCCACACCATTTAATGTCGTTACGATTATCCTTACGGTCATTACCTATGCCCTTTACTGTGTTTTCTTCAGAACACTTTATTCGTACTCATTCTTGTTCAGACCAACATCATTCCTTTGCGTTAACGGTTTCACACAGATGCTTATCATCTATTCTATCGCGTTAATTGGCTTTTTCAGTGGTATCAACACTTATCTGACAAAAATACCTCAAGGCATTCTTGAACTTTTACAAGCAGTTGGATGCCTCAGCACATTCTGGACATGCGTAAATTCATTTTCCCTTGTATCTTTCACCCATACTACCATGTTCTACACCCATGGTATTTTTGGTGGTCTCGCTCACACAATATTCGCTATCTTGATATTCGTTAGCGTTAAGATGTCAACAGCCACTGTCTTAGCATGGTTCGTTGTCTTCGCTGTTTGCGCATTTATATCATTCTTCATCACACGTCGCCAGGTCAACAAGAACTTAATGCTTCTTGATGATATTAACGACGATAACAGTATTCTCCACGAACTTTCGAACCCGAAGAAATTAATGAAGGCAGCAGTTATTGGCTTCAACTACGCGCACCCAGTCTCCATCGATTTCTCTCTCTTCAAGTTTATCACACAACAGTGGCCAGATGAGCCAGCATACTGGGTTACCTTTGGTAAATTTGTCGCCATCTACCCCGAAGCTTCATCTTTACACATGTTCATCGTAAGAACAATTGATCAGAAGAAGTTCCATGGCACACTCGTCAAGGAATGTCTTGCTCAGTCCATGATTATCTTCCAGCAGAGAGAAATGAACCTTACAGCCGAACTCAAGCGCAAGATCGAGAAGATTTCCAAGGAAACAGGTGCATGCAAGCGTCGTCTGAGGCACATCTGGGATCAGGTCATTCAAGGCAACATCGGTGAAATGGATTCAGCCATTTCTAACGCTTATGAAAGTATCCTTAAGTCCGATTCCCAGTTCGCTCTTCTCCTTACCCAGTATCCAAACAACAGGTTCATTTTCAGATCTTATAGCCGTTATTTGTATGAAGTCAAGAACGATGCAGAAGGCTATACAGAAGTTGTTGAACAGACAAGAAAGATGTCCCGTGGTATCCAAGTTCACTCCGATCATGCCCAAGAACTTGGTCTTCATGCTTTCCCACTTTTACCAGTCAACGCATGGAACCAGGCCGAGAATGCCAACAAGAACATGATGAGTGACATGTCCGGCTCCATCCTCATGACTTCTGAAAACGAAGAAGAGTTCAATGAGCAGAGATTAGAAGATTCACGTGCCATTAAGGAGCTTATCGACAACCTTAAGATTCCTTCCATCAGAATGGTCATTGCCATCTGTCTCATTGTCTCAATAATCTTCTTTGGCGGTGCAATTGCCATGTTAGCTGTTGCAAAGACATATTCATCCAGTATCCGTAAGCCAGCCGAGCTTATCGATGCTCTTGCCTTCTCCAGATATTACGTATCCATGATTCCAACACTTTCCATGGCTTATGTCTACAACAACCTCTCTTATTGGCCAGCCGCAATCAACAATAAACTTCCTGAGTACAAGTGCACAGCCTTCAAGGATACATCCAGCATTCCTCTCCAGTTGTCAGCACTTCTCCAGATGCAGAATGTCGAATCAATCACAATGAACGATTTCAGAGAATACGGACGTGGAACAGAACAATTCGATCATGTAAGAACAACAATTTTCACAGATTCCATTAATTATATCACTTACAATGATGGAATTCCAACAAACAACTCCAAGAAATCCCTCCAGTCCGCTATCAGTGACTTCTCTGTCTGCGCATCAACAATTGCTGACACAAAGCAGGCCATCACCAATAATACATTGGCTCAATCTCAGTTCAAGAATCCAATTGTCAACGCATTGAACGTTGTCACAGTTATTACTGATTCAATTGAACACATTGTCAGCTACATGTATGATGACATCAACTCAAAGAACAAGATCTTCTTCTGGTGCATCATTGGTGTTGCTATTTTCTTATTGCTTGTTTTCGTCGCAATCATTGCTATCTCATGGAAGAGACTTAACAATGATAAGACAGCAATTTACAAGACATTGATGTCCCTTCCAAAGAACGTCGTTTCTTCTATCAACGAGAACTTGAGACAGTTGCAGAAGAACACAGACTTAGGAGGCACAAAGACACAACAATCTGAAGGCGAAAGAAACAAGCAAGAAGAAAACTTGCTTAAGATTTTCGTCACTGCATCAGATTCATCTGGAACTGTTGGTGATTTCGCACAGCTTGCAATTGCATTCGTCTTCATCATGCTTTGCTCAATTGCTTACACAACAATTCTCTTCTTGTTGTACGAGAAAATCGGCACACTCATCAAAGAGAACGCTCCACAGGCAAACAACATGTTTGGCACTGCTTCTTACATCACTTTGCTTGCATTGTCTGTCAACCAAATCATTGGTGTCGCAAACGGACATCCAGCTGTTGAGTCTGACTTTATCTTAGGATTGACAACACAGGCAAACACAGTTCTCCAGACAATGTACGTTTACTACAACAAGATCAGGTTCGGTGATGGAGAATCCCTCCCATTCCCTCACTTCGAAACACTCGCAACAAAGGCTATCGAAAACGCTGGTTGCAACATTACAAAACCTCCGGCCAATTTGACAGAGGTTTTAGCCTGCTACTCACCAGATATCATTGTCAGGTACTTGAGTCCATTGATGCACAGAATTGTTGATCCAATCAACGCTACAAGTGGTCTAATTAAGGCCAGCGACAGACAAGATGTCTTCTGGGTTTTGACAGCCTACAGATTATTTGATGATTTCTTCTATCCAGGCGCACAACAAATTTCATCTTCCCTTGACAGTGGCATCAACCACGAGATCACATTCTCTGGTATTTTGACACTTGTCTTCATCATTCTCATTCTCATCACAATCGGCGTCATCATCTACAAGCTCCACATGATTGACAAGAAGCTCAGATTCACACTTGGTTTGTTACTTTCTTGCAACCCATCAACTGTTATGCAGAACTCCCAGATCGTATCCATTTTGACAGGTAACTTCTCAAAGACATCAACAGATACAGCAACACGTGATGCACAGTTCTACAAGTTGCTCGTCCAGGATATGCAAGATTCTGTCATTGTTACAAACCAACAGTTCGAAATTGTTTCTTGGAACAAGGCTTCTTCAGCCATTTTCGATGTCGATTTCACAAAGAACAACAACTTCCAGCAGCTCTTGACTTCCAGTGAGTTCTCTGGTGATGTCACGGCCCTCTTCGACGCAACATCGAAGACAGGAAAGACAGAGATCAAGTACAACCACAAGAATGATACAAAGGTTCTCAACATCCAGGCAAACTCATTCGGTAGCAATGTCGTTTTCACAACACAAAACGTTACACAGAACTTCATGTACAACAAGCTTATCGCCGAAGAAAGAGCAAAGAGTGATACATTACTCGCTTCAATCCTTCCAGCTTCTTTGGTTCCAAGAGTTCAGCGTGGTGAAAAGAACATTTCTTTCGCTGTTCCTTCTGCTTCAGTCGTTTTCATCGATATCGTCGAATTCACACCATGGTGTGGCTCCAACGATGCAAAGACTGTCATGGGAACACTGAACATCATCTTCCAGTACTTCGATGCTATTGTTAACTCTCAGCAAGTCATGCAGAGAATGAAATGCATCGGTGACTGTTACATGGCTGCTGGTGGTATCTTCGCTGAAGTTTCTAACGCTGTTCAAAACGCTAAGGAAGCTGTTGATTTCGGTCTTCAGGCTTTGGACGCTGTAGAGCGCGTTGACAAGGAGCAGAACCAGAAACTTAGGATCAGAGTCGGTGTAAACGTTGGTGGTCCTTTGGTTGCTGGTGTTTTGGGTACTGAAAAGCCAACATTCGAAATCTTCGGCCCTGTCATCGTTATGGCTCAACAAATGGAACACAACGGTGTACCAATGAAGGTACACATCTCTCGTGCTGTTTACGAACTTATTTATGGTGGTCAGTATAAGATCGAAGAGCGTGGTGAAATCCAGATCAAGCAAGGAAGGGTCGTCACTTACTTAGTTTCACGCTAATTTCTATGTTTTTTTTATTTATTAGTTTTTTTATTATATTTTTTATAAACATGTTGCAAAAAATTGGAAAGAAGAAATAAAATACTTATTATAATTTAACTTAATATGTTTTTGAAAAATTAATTCGAAATTTATCTCAAAAATACCCAGATCATCAATAGAAATGTCTCTGCTAAAGAAGATTTTATAAGAGAGTAACTTACAACCTATATTTTGCCTTAAATATTTCATTTTGGTTGATGATTCCCTGTAAATATCTTAGTACTATAAATCTGTTATACAATAATAGATACATCTACACAAACTGATATAAATTCATCATTGATAATATAGAGCAAGAAAGAATATTTTGAAATTCAATTTGAAATAATATTATAAATAAACAATGAAAATAAATCAAACCTTTTAAAATGTTGATAATTCAAGTTATAATTGATATGATTTAAATATTGGATCAATAATAACTTTGACATCTGATTTTACAGGAACTGGATGGATTTCAATTACTTCGTGAGTACTATCATTTCTTGGTAGCTGCTTCTTTTCCTCTTCCTTGGCTTCTTCTTCCTCTTTTTCTTCTTCTTCTTCATTTGTAAGAGCTTGCTCGAGAGGAATCTTGATCTTGATGCTCCTGATGATGTAGTTGACAGCTTCGCGAAGTGATGTCCAAACAGGTCCGAGATATTCAGTATTAATGCTGACAAATTTTACACTTGCTCCAACATCGAAATTAACAGATGTTGAGTTTTGCATTTGAATGTAAGCATCACCTTTTGATTCTGGAATGCCAAGGGCGATATCTGCATCAATCTGGTTAAGTTTAGCATCGATTCCCAAATTGAAGCTTGGAAGAATACTAACTGATACTGTTGACAATGCGCTAATAACCATTTCTGGTTTGTAGAAGCACTTAAGTGTAACAAATTCAGAAAACTTCGTTTCTGTAATAATTGCCTGTGAAATCTCTGGTGGTACTTCCTTGATTTCAATTTCATTGAATTCAAGACTTGTTAATGGAGTCTTCTCTGTAATTTTAGGAATTGCAGATTTGATAATGAATGTAAGTGATTTCTTTGTTACGGCAATCAAGAAAACACGCTGGACAATTGAATTGAGCCAGCTAACAGTGCACATTGTGCCAACGGTGAATGCAGGTTCTTTCCTGAGTGTATTACGACGTTTTTTGATGATTTTTCCGGTTAAGAATGATAGTAGTAATAAAAACAGCACAAAAACCGGTAATGAAAATAGTACACCAAGGAAAAATGACAATAAAATATTCATCAAAGTAATTTTTTATATAACTTTACAATAATCGTTCATTATATAAAATGAATTCAAAAGTTAGAAATCATATCAGGAATGCATATCTGAATAGGAAAAGAGTTAAAAAAGGCAATTGAATGATAAAAATCTAACATTTATACTTTCAAAATCTATTCTTTCTTTTGTTTTTGATCATCATCCTTCTTTTCGCTTTCCTTAGGCTTCAGTGACCAAGTTGACTTTTGAACGGTCATAATATCGGGATTCTTTTCATCTGGGAGAAGCAAAAGACCTGTAATATAAAGGATTTCATTTTCATCAATATCAGGAACATATGGGTCACATAGAGGTATTTTTGGTGGGAAAAGAACTTGTTTCCAGTTCTTTATGAAACCGATATTATAAGGATTCTTTTGAATGAGTTTCTTTTTACGTAGATATTTAAGTTTCGCTGTTTCAATTTGAGTTTCGTTACGGGAAATAGTTAAAACCTGTATGCACATGAAAATAAATAATGAAAGTCCAATAACAAACAAAGCGAAGAATGCACATGAAAGATAAGGCCATAGTGACACACAAACCGTTATGCAATTTGTGACTTTATCAAATAAGGTAACATTTGGCTCTGGCCAGCCATTCATAGTGGTAATTAAGTATCTAAGAGTTAAAAAGTAGCCTAATGTGTAGTAAACTGATGCTTGAACTGTAAAGAATAAGAAGGCAAGAAACACTCTTCGAGTTCTTTCCCCAATCGGCGCACAAACCCATGGGCAGTAGTGATCATAAACAGCAATTCTTCTTTTAGTCCAGCGATCATAACGCGATCTTGATACTATCGGAATGTGTTGTGTAGGGCAAATATTTGGTCGATACATTACGTCATCGAATGGGTACATTTTAAGATATCCATTAACATTTTTGGCATTAATAACACCAGGGTCTGCTATTTGAAAGATTAAAAAGCAAACACATGTCCATGGAAGAACCCATATTGAGAAAAATCTGTGAAATTGAGGATAGCTGTAAATATCGCTAATATGAGGATAAACACTTCCTAAATATACAATAATGAAGAATATGTAAATGATGTAGAAGAAAACTGCAATTGAATACTTGAATGGGCTGCCAGGACCAATGCAACCATCTCTAACATTTTCTTCATTTTGAGGGAGACATCTGCAAAAGACTTTTCGGATGAAATTTGGGAAAATATTTGTTATAAATCGATATGTTTTTCCAACAAAGCCATTTTTATGCATGTCGCTGGTTCCACAAATCATTACATATACTAGGAATGCGAATAATATAAAATAGATAATAAGGAAGTTAATAATTGATATCATGAAAATAAATCTATCAGTTTACATGTCAAATTTATTAATCACTATTCTCAAATAAATCCAAACACATACTTTTTTTAAATGAATATGCCAAAGGTTATTATATTAGCTGTTCCTGGCGTCGAACCGATGGAAGTTGTGTGCCCAGTAGATCTTCTTCGTCGAGCAGGTGTTGATGTTAAAATTGCTGCTGCATGCACAAATGAAATACAAGTTGAAGCTTCTTTTGGTATCAAAATTGTTGCTGATGTTATGTTTGATTCTATCAAAAATGAAACATTTGATCTTGTAATTGCTCCTGGAGGAATGTCAGGACCAGACAACCTTACTAATAATCAAGATACCATAGAGTTTATCAAGCGCCATGATATGGCCGGCAAACTTGTTGCTGCAATATGCGCAGCTTCAGGTTATGTTCTTGCTAAAGCATGCGGTATCATGAAAGGTAGAAAAGGATGTAGATATCCTGGACTTGATACTCCTATTGAAGAAGCTGGTGGAGAGTTAACAACAGATATAGTTACACGTGATGGTAACGTTATAACATCCCGTGGCCCAGGTACATCATTACAATTCGGAATTGCCCTCGTAGAAGCCCTGTTTTCTAAAGAAAAGGCTCAAGAAATTGCCAAAAATGCTATCCTCTCCAATACTATATAATAAAATGATAAGTTTATTTATGAATATGAGAATCCATTAGTGTGCTACCATTTTACGAGCATTAAATGGCTGAATCATTAATTTCCATTATCTTGATTCAATAATTATTGGCTGAAGATTAGATTTTTAACAGCCATTCTATTCAACAATGTTTGATATTCAGATTCTTCTAAAAGAAATCAAATCTAAATCGTACATTTTTGAGGATTTACAATTATCGAACGCTATATATTAAATAAATTTATTAAATGCTCCAAAATCATTCTCGTTTTGACATATCTGCTTTCCAAACTGTGATTTATATATTTAATGAAATGCCATTTTTGGTCCATCTCAAAATTATGACACCTACAGATCGAAATACTTTACTCATATTTTTCATCCACAAAAGAATAATTTTTAAAAAAGGTATGTAAAAACCTCATCAAATAGAAAAATTGAAATATCGGAAAATCATTAGAGTTACCTGTAGCAAGATATTTGAAAGGTTAATAAAAACAATTTTTTGTGTTTGAATCGAATTTGATTTAAAAAATCAATCGAAATTTCCCATTCAATTTAATTGACTACAATAAAAATTAACATCAAATATATCCCAATCGGATTTTTCAAAAGATTTCTTTTTGAATGTGTTCTGAATCGATTTAATATAATCCATCAACAATAATGTCGTTTAATAAAAATTATAGTATTTTTAAAATTTTGATTCACATTCAATATTATCCTTAAAATTTGAGACATTTATTATAAGTTTGAACTTCCTAATTCTTTGCTACTTTAATAAAAGAAATTCATGGGAGGATTTCTACAATGTAACAAATCCAGGTGAATCCCAGTTTGATTTCGTCATACAAGTTTCTCAAATGAAAAATTTTTACATCAAGAGTTGCTACTACTACCGTTCAGATGACCAAGCGATAGATATATACTCTCCGAGTAGTGATACCAAAATACTAATCGAATCAACATATTTTAAACAGTGTTCAACAAATGCAAATTATCCATGCGTTTCTGTAGGAGATAGAGGTAATTTTGTTCAAAACAGAGTGTGCTACGTGCAGTGCAAGGGTGGAGACAAAGGAGAACTGATATCATCACAAACAGACTTTTATCAGTTGAATTTTAACAAAATTTTTGAGTCAACAATCTTGTATAACGGACATAATAATTCAAATAATCCAGCACTCTACTTCTGCAATGGAATTATCCAGATCTCCAAAGTAAATATCAGTCATAACTTCAACAAAGTGAATTCTGGCTATTTCATGTATAACTATCACCCAGAATCAATAATAAACTATACAAATATTGACAATAACACGCAAACAGAAGGCCACGTCGCTGTTCATATTGAAACTCCATTCAAACTATTGACGGATATAGTTTTACATATATTTTCCTGCAACTATATTAGAAATACAGGAAGATCTTCCATATTTTACACAGAAATTAACGGAATAATTTCGATTGAACAATCATGTATTGCAGATAACAATGTTAACCATACGTTTTATATCCAATCTGGAAATGTATTATTAGACAGTTCTTACTGTGACAGTAATACAACATTTAATAAAAATAAGCCTCAAATTATGAACCAACTAGAAAACTATTCAGAAATTTCTAATCAATTTCAGTTGCAATCAGCCTGTGAAGTAAAAATTGACAAAATTATCTGATTGATTCAAAAAAAATTAAAACAGACTTGATATAAAGAATTCATTATGAATTACAAGAGATTATATCGGTTCCCAACAGATATAAGTCTTATTTATGTTATTTAATAAAAATTATAATGAACTTACTTTTTTTAACATTGTTTTATGTTTTTATCAAATAAATTTTATTCACTTATTCATAAAATGTAATAACTTCATAAATTTGTGTATAAAATATGATTATTAAAATATTTTGGCGATATGTCAGTTATTATAATAAAAAACTTCAATAATGTTATATCATTAAGTAATAAATGAGATAAAAATACGTTTGGCATGATTTCAATAAAAAAAGTTTAAATTTCAAAACAATAATTATCATTCTTGGATGTTCTTTCTTGAAGAAATGCGGATAACACTTGGATGAAGATAGGTTGCAGCCCAAGATATTTTATTTTTTGAAGAATGAAGTTTTGAAACTCGTTTGGTCAAAGAGTTTACAGACTTTTGAAGAGGAATTTTGTAATTCGAGTGCATTCGGATATAATTGAGTATTTTCACAACTTCTTTGAATTTATGTTTCTGTGCAATACTGAGAGCACATTCACCATCATTATCACGAAGACTTATATCAGCACCATGAGAAATGCAATCCTCAACAACATTTGGCAAATTTTTCAATACTGCTAAATGTAGTGCTGTTTGACCATTATTGTTTTTAATGTTTGAATCTGCTCCATGTGCAAAAAGTGTTTCTACCTTATCAATATCATTTGTCTCAGGTGAAATATATGATTGGATTTTTTGATCTTTGAATGAAATTATTGCATAATGAAGAGGAGTATTTCCATACTTATCTTTTGCATTAATATCTAAACCAAGAGGAATAAATTTTTCAAACTGAGCTTTTTTATTCTCTTATTTTTAGCTGCAATATGAAGAGGAGTATTTTCAGATTTATTAGCAATTTTTACATCTGCTCCATTATCAATTAGATACTCAATTTCCTTGATTTTTGCATTCCTCCTCTTCATGAGAATAATTAGTGGAGTGTTTCCTTTTTTATTTATTGCACTAATATTTGCGCCATGTTTTATTAAATATTCTATTTCATTATTTTGGGTGTGTTCGTATTTTGCAGCGATATGGAGAGGAGTATTTCCATTTTCATCTTTTGCCATAATATCTGGATCTTGAGTAACTAAAATTTCAAATAAATCAACATTATTTCTTTCAAATACATAATCAAACAAATGTGGAATTGAAGATGGATGACAAATATTCAAAAATTGAACAACATTTTTTCCCTTTAATTAATGCTTCATTCAATCTTTTAGATTTCTGCAATGGTTTTAAATCTTCAAATGCGATGTCATTGGAAGCAAAGTATTTAATAAGGTTGATACTATTGTATGTAAATGCAAGTTCAAGCAATTTATAATTCCATTCGAGAATAGAATTTGTGATTGTTTTATTTTCAAGAATTGCTTTCATTGCATCAGTTGAATCGTTTTTAAATGCCATTTTCATCCAATATAAAAGTGGCTTTTGGTAATATGGAAGTAATAATTTCAAAATCTCACCGCCGTTAGAAGATATTGCATAATCAAGAACATCAAATGAATATTGATTAAAATAATGCTCAATAAAAATCGAACTGGGATAATCAATATGAAATAAAAGTATTTCGACAAGTGATTGGATTCGGAATAATGGAGAATATTTAATGCATCGATGAATATCTTTAGTTTGATCTAAATAAACTAAAAAAGCTTGGATATTCTGATAACGACCACAAATATCTAAATCGATGCTAGCACTAAATTCATTTGTCAAATAAGAAACAAAATCAATGCTATATGAAATAATTGCAAATTTCATACACTCCTGATCTGGCTTGCATATTTCCAAACATTTACTGAGAGCTTAAGACAATAACATGTTAACATTGATTTGAATTCTGTCATTAAAAACTTAAAACATTTTACAGCTCCATGATAACAACATAGTTCAATCAAAGAAAAAAAAATCCATTTGAGGGTACAAATAACAATATGGTTCAATGAATGAATAAACATCCGATTGTCTCTGATATTTTTTATGAGGATATAAATACCTTGTGCATAATTGTTGGCTTTCATTAAAGTTATCGTTTTGCGTGAATCCAATAAATGATTTGACATCATCATACATTATTGCACTGAATATATTGTTTTCTTCATGAATATTGATTGATAAATTGTCCATATATTTGAATCGAGGTTTCTTACGAAAACTTAATATTGTACCATATTCTTGATATACAAAGTAGTTGAAAGCTGTTGATATATTGTCAATCTTTTCTGGTTTGTATTCTTCGTAAATCTTTTTAAAAATAAACCAGTACGACTTCAAATAGCGATTATTATACTTGAATATCTTGCTTATTTGTTCTAATATCTGATAAGGCATGAACACATTCTTGTCAATCAAGTTCGTTTTGACCATCTGATAAATTTGAAGAAGCTCATCTTCATCATAAGTATGCAATCTATAGAGTGCTGTATATGTATCATGATAGTCCTGATACATAGGCATCAGCTTATCATATTCCAAGTCTATATCAGACATAATATATATGCAAGAAATATTATGATTAACCGCTATTTCTCAAATTAATTATAAACGAAATTCTCATAATATATATTTTTCTAAATTTAGAATCTTCACAATACACATTCATTATATATAATATACAATTTATCAAAATTTTGTTCGAACAATAACAATAAAAGTGACAAGATGTTGTAAAATGCACTTTTATATTTCCATCATGATGAAAAATCAAATCTCCTCAAAATTATATATACATTACAATAGATTTTATATTGCAATTCTATTTAAATCCTACATATATATTTTGGAAACAATTGATTTTGAATACTTTTGACTAAAGAGATGTATAATCTTGGACTAATTGCAGAGAAGGAGGATATATTTACCTTATGATTCAAGGTATGTTTATAAAAATGCCATTTTTATTAATATATTAATACACAAAAATAATAATAATAAAAAAAGTTAATATACAAAAAATAATTAATTCATTGATTCAGCCATTGCTTTAACAGCAACTTCAATTCTATTATCAGCTAAAGCAGGAACAGGAGCAGAAATAGCATTTTCCTGTAGCAAAGATGGAGTTGAAATGACCAAAGAAGCATCATTTTTCTCTTTAGCTTCAACCAATTTCGTGAAATCAAACTTCAACTCCAATTTCTCTTGCGATCTTTTAATTGCCAATTTAATCAATGGTTTTCTCGCAGGCTTATTTTCTGTTTCTTGCTGTTTCTGATCTTGCTCTTGCTCTGAATCAGAAGATTCTCTCTCTTCATATTCTTCTTCATCATCATCACTTAATTCTGCGAAAGAAGGTCTTGATTTTCTTCTTGAAGAAGTTCTTGTTGGTTTTTCTTGTTTTTGTTTGTTTTCTTCCTCTGATGTTTCATCTCCTTCATCATCTGCTCTCGGTCTAATGTATCTTGAGCATTTCTCGGCGCCAGGCATATCTCTCATGAGATGCATGACTAAGTTATTTGTCAATCCATATTGATCTGGACCAGAAATTGTCATTGATCTGTTTGCTGCCAATCCTTGTTCTCTCTTTAGATCTTCGATTGCTTTGATGACCAATAACCATGGTTTTGAAGGTGCAGCGCCTTCGAAAACCAAATCAGAGTTAGGAACAGTAACTCTGAACACAGGAGTATCATCACCAGTATCATGGATTGATGATTTATACCAGATCTTGTCATCCAAGTCCAAACAACTTTGATACAATCTTTCTGTCTCAAAACCATCAGGATACAAATATCTCTCGCTGTGGAAAGCAGGTCTATCCCAAACAACTGTTCCCATGGAATTAATAATCAAGTTCTGGCTGACTTTGATTGGGAAGATCGGGTTACCATTTTTGTCTTTCTTATAATCAGGAATTGCAAATGAATGCAAAGTTAAAATTCCGTTTCTTGAATGTGGTTCTCCTGATCTCTGCATCTGTTGGATCTTTTTAGTTAATTTGGATTCGGAATGATCTTCTCCTAACAAACCTTTCATTTCTTCATCTTCAAGTGATGCTAAATATCCTTTGTCGCAGAAAATTTCTAAAATACGTCTGTCACTTTTTGTCAATTTTCCTTCTTCACATTTTGACAAAAATTCTCTTGCTGCTTTGAATAATTCGTATCTTTTACGGATTCTCATTGCCTGGTAGAAAGTCAACTTCTCAGCCAAGTTGGAAGCATCAGGTTCATCCTTTTCTTCCTTAAATTCATTGCAATATTTGATCAGGTTATTGACAAATTCGTCAACTTGTTCTGGAGATTTCAAAATTGTTTCAGTTTTTGACATGAATTTGATAGGATCAGGATAACCGAAATTACAAATTGAACTTACAACAGCCTTTTGTTCTTTCCTTGTCCATCCTTTTGTTGTTGTCATTGCTGCTTGTCCGCTTCCGTCTTTGATCAAATTAAGTTTCTTTTGGTTGACAATTGCTTTGATTCTGTTGTTTAAACTCTTCTGTTGTAATTCTTCTGTTTGAGAAAATTGTATTTCATTGTAATTTCCGTAACCGTTCTTGAAAACACCGTAAACAAGTGCTCTATCATCTTGTTCTGTCCACCAATCAGCTGGTTTTCCTGCAGTTACATTTCCTATCTCTAATCCTTCAGGTGGATTCATACAAGCGGAAACAATCATATTTATAAAATGCATTGTGTTCAATCTGTGGATTCTTTGGAGATTTCCGGAACCAGCTGAAGCAATTGAAGCCAAATCATCTCTTTTCAGCTTCATGAATTTGATTTCCCAGCGACTTGTCTCTTGGTTTGTTCCGTTATCGTAAATCATCTGCAGAAGTGGATCAGGTTCTTCCAAAAGATTTATCCACAGTTTGACTAAACAATGGCAAACAGCTTTGAGTGTTGGCAATGGACAATTGGGGTCAAAGTCTTTCTGTATCGCATTCCATCTTCCCCATCCGTATCTTGTCAAACACTGTTGCAATGTAGTTAATTTCTTTTTAGACCAATTATAATCGTCATCGTCACTTGTCATTTTCACGGCCATTGAAGCCAATTCTTCAGCAGAAATGGAGCTGTCCATTGAAGACTCCCTTTGCAAACGTTTTCGCATGGCCATTGGTACGTCATCGAGAATTGTGTCCTCTTTTACCTGTGGCATGTACTTCATCCAGAAATCTGGAGCACTGACATCGATATCATCAGTTTCCAGGTCGAAAGTAAGCTTAGAAAACGTTGATCCTTCAGCAGATCCGACTTGTTCGTGCTTGATCGTCTTGGATTTGGACAAAATTGTGTCGATATCTTCTTCATTGAATTTTTCTGCTGAACCATCATCTTCTTCGAAGGCATAGTATGCACCAAGTCTCAGCAATTTCTCCATATCATCGTTCTTTGGCTTGTCTTTTGTGTTCTCTAGCACTGCTTGGTCTAATCCGAGTTTAATAGCAGCTGTATCGAACATCTTTCTTTCATATGACTTCGCTGTGAGTAATCTATATACTTTAACGTTCTTCTTCTGACCAATTCTGTGGGCTCTGGCCGTGGCCTGTAAATCATTTTGCGGATTCCAGTCCGAATCGTAGATAATGACTGTATCTGCTGATGTTAAGTTGATACCAAGACCACCTGCCTTTGTACAAAGTAAGAAAATGAAGTCTTCGCTTCCTTCTTCGTTAAATTTGTCGATCATTCCTTGTCTGATTTCACTTTTAACGCTACCATCGAGTCTCTCGAACTTGTAGCCTTTGTAAACAAGATAATCTTGGATAATGTCGAGCATCTTTGTCATCTGAGAGAAAAGAAGGACTCTGTGGCCATTAGCTTTGAGTTTTGCCAGTAGTTTGTCTAATAAAATCATTTTGCCACTGGATCTGATGAGAGATTCGTACTCAAAAGTCAAATCTGGTTTCACATCTGGGTCAATATTCATCATAGCCTTTCTTTCAATGATGATTTGGTCTTCTGCACCATTAATCAAGTAAGGATGGTTGCAAACTTTACGTAATTCCATAGAAATATTCTGAAGATTTGTTGTATTTGATGAATGTGCGCCTCTGTGAAGATATTCCATGTTCTTTGAATAGATACTTTGATAATAAGCTCTTTGGTGACTTGTCATGCCACATTCTATGATAACTTCTTCTAAAGGAGCAAGATTCTTTTCGACATCTCCTTTTAATCTTCTTAACATTAAAGGATGAAGGATTGCTTGAAGCTCCGTGATTTGTTCTGCATCACTCAAGACTCCAAACTTGTCTTTGAACCTCTGAATGTCATTAAATCTTTCTTCATCCAAAAAGTTAAGCAAAGACCATAATTCTTGGGTATTGTTATGTAGAGGAGTACCTGTAAGTAATAATTTGAATTCTGATTTATAAGAATGCATAGTAACTGTTAATTTTGATTCAAAATTCTTTAAACGATGGGCTTCATCGACAATAATGCATTGCCAAATGAATTTGTCTTCAAACATCTTGGACTCTTTGATTGCATACTCATAAGTTGTAACAAGAACGTTAAATTTAGGAATTGTTGTTCCTGGATAGAAGAATTCGTAATTTAACAAAGCCTTTCTCTTATCTTTGCTTCCAAAGAATGCAATAACCTTGAGATCAGTCCAATCAGCAAGTTCCCTCTCCCAATGTGGAATTGTAGTAAGTGGAGCTAAAATTATGAATGGTCCACTGATACCTTGCTTCTTGTGGAGGTAATTGAGGAAGATTGATGCCTGACATGTCTTACCTAAACCCATTTCATCGGCCAAAATTGCGTTTTTCCTGTGATACCATGAATTAACGAAGAAATTCAAACCTTCAAGTTGGTATGATCTGATCTTCTTACCAGATTTAGATGGATCATGCGCTGTAATCAGTTTGAAATCTGTTGGCTTTGGATGTGGAGGAATAAAGCGATCTTTTTCACTTGGTACTACATTTTCTTTGTTATATACATCAACTAAGTCTTGAATGAGCGGTGTTAATGGTTCGTGAGTGAGATCTTCGTAATCTAAACCTTTCCATTTGACTATGTAGAATGGAACACCTTCCACTTCTTCAGAACTGATAACTTTTTCTGGTACTGTGTATTCTTCAGGGAAATAAGGTGGATTTGGTGGATTATTAGCATTGACTTTGAGATATCGAGCCAAGAGTTGCTTAGCCTTATTTGCAAGCAATTCTTTCTCCGGCATCCATTGGCAGTGAAGATAAGACTTACCTCTTAACTTTACATAATATTCATTTTCGGTACCATCGCTTGTTTTTCGGTGTGAAAAGATCTTTTGTATCAAACCTTTCTTTTTAGGAAGTTCCTCTACAAACTCTTCTTCGCCATCTTCATTAATGACGACTTTACTCTTGTGAGGCCTAGTTTGCATTTTATTATCATCCGAATAGAGGGATGAATCGGATAGAGTCTCCTCACTAGTTGAGAATTCATCATTAGAGTCAATAGTCGATGTTTTCATTATTTAAAATTTTTTACAATCCAAGAAAGTGTACGTTAAGCGGATAATCGTCGTCAGGGGCCAACTTACATTTCTTATTAAATCGCAGTAATATACTAATCTATTGAAGATCTAAATTCCCAAATGAACAGATATCAAAATTTTTGCTCAGATAAAGAAAATTTTGAAATACATATTTTAGTTTTAGCATTGCGTCTTAAATATCTATTTATCTCCTTTCATATTACTAAGATGTTATATCGAAATAAAACAAAAGCAAAAAATATTATATCAAAATTAAATTTTCAAAGAAATCTATAGCTTCAGATATAGTATTGCTTTGTAAAAATAGTTGCATTAACTGTATATGTATGTATTTCTCTTTTTGTATCATTTTATAAAAGAAAATTTAAAAGAGCGTGAGTGGTTGCCCTACCCGGTGCCCAAAATATGTATATATGGGACGCTCAATGTTTAGAATTGGAGTGGCTTGAAGAACCATGCCATCTTGTTGTTGAGGTACTTCTGGCGGAGGACGGCGGCGTATTCTGTAAGGAGAGCCTTCTTAGCTGGGGCATCCTTGAGAGCAGCAACAACCTTCTCGACGGAGATCTTCTTGAAGAAGTCCTCATCCTTGACGTTGTGGCGTGTAAGCATTACGTGGTTGAAGTTGACGGCCTTAACGAAAAGCTTAACCTGTGTCTTCTTAACGAGGACTTCTGTTGGCATATCCTTTGTGACCTTCTTTGGATACTTTTCGATACCCATAACGATGGCGTATGGGAACTTGCGGTCCTCAGTGCCTTCTGGGTAGGCGGCGAGAACGACGGCCTTCTTGCCGGCATGGCGGCCTTGGAGCATAACAACGAAACGACCAGCTTGGAGAAGAGACATGGTGCAAAAGGCCAGACAAATACGATTATTTTTCTCTCAAATTCAAACAGAATAATATAAATCAGCAATTTTCATATGATATTAAAGAAGTATTTCAATAACAATTCTAAATGTAATAAACTTTTTGTATAAGAATGAGAAATAAAAATAAAAGATTTTTCAATATGAAATACAGCAGCCATTATTGAGTCCATTTAAAAGTCTATGCTAATGAAATGAAAATGAAAAGGTTTAGAGTAATAAACATTAAACAAAATATTATTATTTCAATATTAGATTAGCTGATCTAATTAGTAGACCTGCTGTTGCGAAATTCTTCATATTTTGTGCAGAAATCCTTGCAAGCGTCAGTATTGGATGTCGAAATTTTCGGCCAGAAGGATTTGAACCAGTTTATTACTATTTCCTTTTTGATGTATTCAATAGAGCGAAGACCTAATTCTTTTTGAAGATCTCCAATGAGTTTTCGAAGATCAACAATTTTGAATCTTTCAGTTAGAAAATGCACTAGATCGGAATCGACTGAATCAAGTTTAGAAGAAGCCTTGTCGTTTAATGAGTCCATGAGAAGCAAGATTTGTACTTTTTCATCTTCATTTGCTGCATTGTAAGCTTCTCTCAAGTTATTGACTGCTTCATTGAAGTTCGCTGTGAGTTCCTCCTCTGTGCATTTTTGCTTAGCTGGTGCTGGATCAGTCATAATGAAAAATGATACTTTTTGACTTTAGTTTCTCTGAAAATGGGATTTTTGAATAATTTAAAAGACATCATTTTGATAATTAAGAATTTCTTAAAATGAAAAATTCAATACAGCGATGGAATTTTTTTGAATTGGTATAAAATTTGTCTGTCATAAATTGAATAGGAAAATCCCTTACCAGAAGAAAAATTTTATAAAAAGAATGTAATAAGTTGTAAATAATATAATTTTATAAAAACAATCGAATTATTATAATTCAATAAATCTAGAAATCATCAGATCTCGTTTCCGTCAGACTTATCAATGACAGATGAATGGAACTCTTGACATCTTTCTTATCTTTGCTCTTCTTTCTCTTAATAATTACAATTACTACGATAATTATTACGATTATTACAATAAATGCACAAACTAAAGAAACAATTAAGGCAATCGGTATCTTCTTAGTAAAAGAAAACTCAATTGATATCTTTCCTGACTGTTTCGTCACTAAATATTGAAATTCATATTTCTTATTTTCTCCGTCATGAGTCACATTGATGACTTCTGTCTATTTATCAGACAATACGTTATTTGCGAATTCTTGAGTCCATTTCATTGTCCTCTTTCCCATGATTTTCGGCAATAAAATTTTGATATTTATCTGTTCAGGGGGTTCTACAATATCTGTTGTTGTTTTGATATCAATTATGCAATTGGTATTCTCAGGTTCTAATTCAACATTCATTATTGAAGTAGAAATGTTAGAATTTAAAAATGAAATCGAAGAATTCTTCTTAATATTGATTGTAGATGAAATCATACATGATGATATTGATACAGATGATGATTCCTCTACATTCAATTCCTCAATTATGAACTGCGACTTAGATCCTCTCATTGTTGAGATAAATTCCATTTCAGAATGATTGGAAAGTATCATATTCTTCATATAAAGGGTAACCATTGAATTTAACACAGCTATTTTCGCTGATTTAGAGAATCTGGCCGGTGGAAGTGTAGTAAATGTAATATTATTTGTTTTATCAACGCTAGCATATGCGCAATCACTTATATCGATTGGTATATATTCAGATTCAACAGATAATCTTACACTTATACCTTTCGGAAGTTCCATTAAATTATTTTTAAAATCTTCAGGGAATTTTCCAATCAATTTAACAGTAATATCAGTTACAGTATCTATGTATCTTAATTTAACAGGCTTAGGATTACTCTTATCGCATGACAAAGTCATTTGCTGGTGATCTGTGATGTAAATTACGAAATTCTCCATTTTATTGTTGTAAAAATAGATGGTTTCGTTCATATTAAGCTTTGTAATACTAAATCCATCCTCAAATACCCTTAAACTGAACTGATAACCGATGATTTGAAGCTGAAAATTTTTTACATAATCATATTTCAGATATTTTAAGAGATCTATGCCAGCTTTCAAGTTATTTATAGTTGTGAAGTGTATTTTAGAATTTTCTGATATAGAAAATTCCTTTAATTGGTCTAAACTGAGGTAATCAAGAGATAATTTGATATCTTCCTCAGAATCACTGACAATTTTAAGAACTCCTTGCTCTGCGAATAAGGAATTAAGACATTTATTCGTGTCCTTATTGAATTTCATCACCAATTTGTTTGTTTCCTTTGATCCGTAAAAAAGATCAAATTTACTTGAAAAATTATAGACATCGAAGGTATAATCCATCGAATTACTTGATCTTATATACAACTTCCTCGTTATATTCGATGTAAAGTAGCTATGATTCTGTGCATCTGCATAATTTAATAAATAATTTCGATTTTCTGGGTTATCGAAGGAGTATTCGTCAAGATATACTTCAGGATAGAACTTTGTTGGGTAATCATTGATCGATAACCCGTAAATATACTTTTGGCCATCAAAAATATTAATATTTTGAATAATCGTACTTATAGGAAGATCTCCATCAACATAATTCAATGAGAATGACTCTGGTGCTGGTTTCGTTGAAGAAAACAAAACAATTTGTTGATAAATTATTGATGAAAATTTTGTTCTGTTATTATAAATAGATGAATTGAAACTATGAATGTCTATGACTTGGTCTTTCGTGTTGTTGATCCTTTCTGTGTAAATTTTTGGTCTTTTGTCAAAATTTACATTCCATTTTATTTTTGCTTGCTTTTTGAACATTAATTCTTCAATGTCTGCATCACCTACAAGCTCAACAATGAAATTTTCTAAAACCGAAACAGCAATATTAGTGATATTGACATTTTCTCGATCAATTTCGAATTTTTCAGTCAAAATACTCAAAAATTGAGAGGAAGTGAGGACATTTTTCGGTTTAAGAATTCTCAAACTGATTTGTGAGTTTTCGTTCAAAGGATTTAAAATTAATTCTTCTTCTACGTGTAATTCCGTCATTTTTGTTATATTCCTTGGTAGTGTTATACTAGATGCTTCATAAATAGATGTATTGTAGGGACAAAAATCACAATCTAAGACCAAACTCGAATTTTTCAAATGAATTGAAGAAAAATAGATTTCATCGTAATAGAAGTTATTGACTTTGCATGTACTATCTGAGATATAATACTCTAACGCTAAATGAGCGAGATCACTGAATTGATTTGTAAATAAATTCAATGAACAATTTCGGAAGTGAATATTCAAATAAACACTTGAGAATTTACATAATATGATGGATCCCCTACTTCCTGTGATCATTATTTGATTTGTTTGGTGAAGAACAGTTAATCCTTCAGTATCATAGATTCTCATCAAACACAAAAGATAACCAGTCTCATTAATAGTATGTATTGATACTGTATTGTTCAAATCAGGGAAAGAACTCGTAGAATTAACATTAAGTTGAACTTGATTCGCGTAAATATGATTTAGAGAGTTTAGAGTGGATGGATCTACTGTAACTTTGTTAGCAACAATCATTTTATGGAATCCTGACGGAAAAGTAAAGTTGGTATTCACTATTATTACTTTATCTAAATAACAAACAGTAATATTATTAGCATGTTGGAACTTTTGGGTTACTGTTAGATTAACCAAGTAAAAAAGTGAATTTTGTAATGCTCTTTTCTTTAATGGATAAATGAAATTTATGAATCCTGCTTTTACTGCGTAAAATTTAGCACCAAAACTTGAGAAATCTTCGTATGAAACGTCTATTACTGTATTTTCGTCATTAGCAATTTGAAATGAGGCAAATTCTGTTGGAACAAAGTCATTGAATGAAGAAATAGTTTTATCATACGTTCCACTACAATCAACTGTTGATCATATTGGTTTTACACAATAATATCTATCTGATTTAATAAAAAATATATCGAAAAAAATCAAATTCATTACATATGTCACTTTTTTAAATTTTTAAAAATTACAAAAAATAATAATATTAATCATGGAACATTATATTATGAACAGTTTCCGGTGTAGGTAAAATTCCTTCATTGTAACAAGAAATTGCGAAATCATCCCATTCTTTCCACATTTCGTCAACGTAAGGCGATAATCTCTTTAGAATCAATTCTCTCAGTTCAGTCTCTTTGATTTTATTGTTGATTACAGTTTGACAAGCACTGAAATTAGATTGAAAATTCTTTTCCAAGTCTTTAACTAATTCCTGGAACTTCTCATCAGTATGTGATGGTTGGAATGTCACTACATCAGGAGATAAGCCGCATTCTGTTCTCCAAGTTGTAATTTGAGTGAAAAATTTTGTTGCATTTTTCCATTGTTTCGAAACTAAATCTCTCAACAAGAAATCGATGTGTTGCTTCATGAATTCCTGCATTGTATCCATTGTCTGTTGGAAACCAGTACTTTCCTTGAGAGTTTTCGATTTCTTCAGCTTGTTAAACATGTAAAAAGTGTTGACAACAATTAATCTTTCTTGTTTCTTCTTTTCGGCTTTAGGAGCAACGATTTGGACCAACCAATCTGTTAACGCAGTGCATAGCTTGTCGAAAGCATCTTCAAGAAGCTCATTATCGTATTCGAGCTTCTTTGAAAGCAAATAATGTACGAATTTGGGAAATGCTTTACAAGGAGCGAGAGTTGTGGTCTTCTTGTACTCGAACTTCTCGGCCATAATGAGTTTGGACTGCTTTTCGATGTATTTGTCCCATTTATGACCCAATGCTTCGACAATTGACTCCAAAGGAAGGTTTTTCTGGCTGATTATCTCGTTATTCAGTGAGGCACCACGGAGAATGAAGAACATATCGAACTTTCCTGCATGCATCCACATGCTTTCGATCTTATCTAAAACGGCTTTCGGAATTAAATCGTCGAGGTACTGTTCTACGCCCCAGAACTCCATCAGAATAATTTTCTCTTTCAGGCTGGAGTCGAATATGGTGTCGGAAGTCTTGTTTAGGATATCCCAGATTTCTTGGGCTTGTGCTTCCTTCATATTCGAGCCAGCAGAGAACAGATCGTTTTTATTCTTTGTCGGCTCCATCTCTGTGATACGTTTGATTGACTTCTCGAGGACATCAATCAGAGATGATTGAGTTGTAAGCTTTGAAGCATCGTGGAAGGCGGTAACCATGGTCTTGAAGTTATCTGGATAGCGATTCTTGATCCAAAGAATGATCCAGGAGTAAGAATAAATGGCACGAAGTAAAGTATGATTTTCTAAGTTAACTGAGAAAGGCTGAGCTGGTTGAGAAGTATCAATGCGAGGTCTGTTCGTAGCTCCTTTCGATTGCGATGCTAATTGTTCAAGTTCTTGTGGAGATTTGAAAATATTAATGAAAAATCTCGTGAAATTATTTGAAAATTGCATTAAAGCTGTATTGATATCGGCTTCCCTGTTCTTGGCAGCAACAAGGCCAACAAGAATTGGTGGAGTATTCTCAGGTAATAAAGCTTTTGTCGCTTCTTCAAGAATTGACTGCAAACTGCCAACATTTTGTGCAGGAAATGTTGACTGTCCGAGCACTCTCGTCCATTTCTCTGGTATGGCAGCTACTTCTATGATCAGTTGAAGTTTTTCAATAACACGACGTTTATTAGCGATTGTTGTAGCGCTTACTTTATGATCTGAGTTAATCATGATTAATTTCTTGTATACTTCTGATTCAACGTCTTTCGATCCTGTTGATGTTTTTAGATAATTTGAAACAAGTGTATTCATTTCAGTCAATTTTTCGGCAGATTCTTGAAGAGTACCAACTTCCGTGATAAGTGCTTGAGCAATTGAAGAATGCAATTGAGAGATTTCTTTTTCTAGTTTGTTTGGCAGATCATTGACATCTGTATATTCTTTTTGTTTTGGTTTTGCTGGAGCAGGTTTTTCTGCAGCGACTGGCTGAGCTGCTAATTCAGCTGGAGGAGCCTCTGTTACAGGAACTCCACGTCCTCTTGAAAAAGAGCGCATTCTTGGAGGAGGATTGTTTTGAGTAGGTGTTGGAGGAATTGGAGCATCTCCATTTATTACATCTAAATCAGGTAATTGCGCTACTTGTCCTCTTCTTTTTATATGTGACATTTTAAATTAATTTTTTTATATCACATGTCAGATTTTAAAATTTTATTTGAACATTCTCAAAAAAAAATAAGATATTTAGGTAATAAGAAACCATTTGCTATTATTCCTCTTGTTAGCATATGCCACCATTCGACTTAAGAAGTTCAATTGTCTTATTGTAATAAGGTTTATATTGATGTGATTCGATAGCAAGGGAGAGAGCGGTTTGATTTTTATTGTTTTTTTCATTGATATTTGCACCATTAGAAATAAGTTCCTCGACTATTTCAAAACGAGATTGTTCTGCTGCGTAATGAAGAGGTGTCCACCCCAAATTATCTTTTGAATTGACATCTACTCCATGTGAAACAAGAAATTCAACTAATTGCACCAATCCCCTTCTTACTGCATAATGAAGAGGAGTGCACCCATTTTTGTCTTTTGCATTGATATCCACTGCATGTGTAATTAACATTTCCCATATTTCTTCCAGACAGGAAGGATAACGAATTTGGTGGAGGAAGGTAACGCCATCATTATCTTTCAAATTAAAATCTGCTCCATTTGAGATAAAAAAAGTGTTAAATCTGGGCTGTTAAAAGATGCTATGATAAGAGCTGTTTTCCCATACAAATCTTTCATATTAACATCAGCACCATGGAGAATAAGAGTTTTTGTTGCTTGATTGTTTGATATATGGCAGCATAATGGAGAGGTGTTTGATCTTCAAAATTTTTTGAATTGACATCCCCTCCATGAGAAATTAAATATTCTGTTATATCAATAGTAGTGTTTTTTTCCACTGCATAATGAAGAGCATCCCTGCCACGATAATCTTTTGAATTAACATTTGCACCTTTTGAGATTAAAAATTCTATTAGCTCAATTTTACAATTATAAGAACATAATGCATAATGTGGAGCGTTTCGACTATCACTATCTCTCAAATTGATATTTGCGCCATTTGATATTAAAAATTCTGCTAACTCTTTATATCTTTTTCATTAACATTTGCACCCATTGATATTAAAAGTTCTGCTAATTCTTTATTGCGACTTGAGATTGCATTGTGAAGAGGAATTTTTTGTGGTGATACATTTATATTTCCATGTGATAAAAACAGCTTGAATAGATCAATGTGATTATAATCTATTGCTAGATTAATTGCATCATTTCCTTTATTGTCAACTGCATTAACATTTGCGCCATGCTCAACAAGATATTTGGCAATATCAAAATACCTATTTTTCATAGCCAAAATAAGGGGAGTTTTTCCATTATTATTAGCTGCATCGATATCTGCACCATGCAATAAAAGAAACTCAACCATTTCTTTTTCGTTTTCTGCAACTGCTAATTGAAGGACTGTATTATCATTTTTGTTTTTGGGAATACCTTTTGAAATTAGATATTCCCAAAGTGATGGAATACGGAAAATTGATGAAAAATGAAGCCAGTCAAAGATATTTTTTGTTTGATCTAAATAAACAAAAGATGCTTCAATGTTATTGAATTCATTGCATAGTTTAATATCGATTTGAATTTGATGCTCGTTCATCAAATATGTAACAAAATCAATGTTGTGTGAAATAATTGCATATTTCATGCATTCTTTATCTGGTTTTTCAAATTTCAAACATTCACTCAAGATGTCTGGATTTCCGCCTAAAAATGAAAATTGAAGGCACTTAGGAGTGATCTTAGAGTTAAATTTTGTTCTTAAAAACTTAAAACAATTAAAAGATCCGTAATAGCAGCACAATTCAAGTAATGAATATCCAAGGTTAGAATTATTTGGATAAAAATCACTTTTCAGAATTTTACTGTGCATAAATCTTGATGTTTCTGTGAACCATATTAATAATTCTTTATCATCATTCATAATTGCTCCATAAATTGTGCATTTTTCGTGAGCATCCAATGAAATTTTAAAATGTTCGTATTTATCAATTGATCTTTGTATATGTTTATCAAAAATAACTCCATATTCTTTGTAATAAAAATAATAGAATATATGTGAATTGAATTGGATCTGATTTGGATGATATTCCTCAATCAACTTTTTGCAAAGAGTCCAATATGACCGTGTGTAGCGATTATTGTATAAACAAGCATCTGTAATGATCGTTAGAACCCGTGATGGTAAAAGTATCTTAGTTTCTATTATTTTATTTTTGATATCGTCGTATAGTTTGAAGATTTCAGTTTCATTACATGATTTAAGCATGTACAATTTTTTGAATATTTCAGGGTAATCCTTACTTGCTAATAAGAGCTCATTATAATCCAGATTATTCATTTTTAATGAAATTCTGCCATTAAAATTTTTACTTTTTGTGAAAGCTCATAGAATTTATTTATGAAATTTTGCCATCCAACTATTAATGGAATATTCCATAAGCAATAATTCAAAAGGAAAATTTTTGGATATTTTAGTGTGGAATATGCATGCTAGATTGTAATGAAATAATACCCAAAAATTCCAGAGGATTAGTAAAAGTAAAGAATATCTTGGTAGTGAATTTTAAAATCTATAAAAAATAAGATATATTTCAATGAAATAGTGAAAAATCAACAAGGTCTATGTCATCTGAGATAATCTTGGAATAACTCATTGCTGCTCTGAGTTTTTCAACAAGAATATTTGGATCAGAGTAAGGAGGGAGATCAATCTTCTTGAAGCAAGTATGAGCAATTGGTAGTGGCCAAGTTCTTTCATTCTCATCATCACCTCCCGATATCGAAGCAATAGATATTTTTGTAGTGTTATAATCCAATGTAGGTGATCCTGTAATGAATGCTAACAAATTAGGTAACTCTTCAGGATTCAATAATCTAATTGCTTCTGAGAAAACGCGAATTCTCTTTGAAGAACCATCCAAAAGATTAATAATGTCTGCTGGATTGATTATTTGTTTCGAATTTCCAAAAACTACTAATCTTCTTATAGCCAAGCTCCTAACATTCGAAAGATTGTTCAATGGTATTGCTGTTTGGAAATCAACTCTAACGCTTTCGTATTCTTCATGTCCTTTCATATCTGAAATGATGTAATTTTTGACATCATCTGGTAAATTTATCGAAAACGGGGCCTTGATATTTAGGCAAAAAGCAATGTAAACACCAATAAATGTTTGGAACAGTCCATCTGTTGTTGACAATTTATAATAACCGTTTGAATCTATAGTAAAAAGCTCATTTTTGATTTCTTCTCCTATCATTGTCATTGCTTCTCTTCTGAGGCCTCCTGCATCAATACCACCTTCTCCTATAAATTTTACTTTCATTTTTCTAAGCTGTATTGGATCAACATATTCGATAAATCTCTCGAACATGTATAATCTATCAGCATTTGGATTGATTGGATAAGATTCAAATCTATTGAATTCAAAGGCAATTCGATATTTTCTTTCCGGAATATTTTTAACAATTCTCTTTCTTAAGTCTTTAAAACAATTAGAAAAGAGTCTTTTAACTTTGTTTTCAAAATATGACTCAGAATCTAATTGATCTAAATTTTTATCAGAAATAAGTAAGTATTTTCCCAATGGATTATAACAGTCTAAATAAATAGGTATTGCTGGAGAAAATTTTCCTGTTTCCATATAAGTCATCAGAATCAATTCATATAAATGGAACGAACTGTTGGCATCGAAGTTGTTTTTAATAATAAACATAAAATATTCATTTAGACACTTCATGGATGTTGCTTCTAGATGATCCAGCAAATACGAAATCTGACGATCAAATTTTCTGTAATTGTTCTTGTTTAAGAAATTAAAGTTATCACGCAATGATATGTATATATAATGGCTTTGAATTAATGATGAAGAGTTTTTCAAAGAAAATGATAATAATTCTGTGTCCAAAGCAAGGTATTTTGCACAATTTTCAACCATTTTTATACTTATTTTATCTGGATTGTGGTAAAATTCTTTGAATATCCTTCTTTCATTTCTTTTGAAGAAAGCAATCACTTCATATGAAGTATTTTTGTCAACTAATTCTAACATTCTGGGCCAATCGATTTCGAATTTGACTTTTTGTATTTTAGCTATTTCTAAAATGATTTTTGTTTGCATTTCAACTTCGTAATGTTCTTTAATGTTTTTGGTAAAGATTGATGAAGGACATTTCATTACAATTCCATGCAAAATAGATTTAAAGAAATTTTGATCAAGAATCTTAAATTCATCATTTCTTAATTCCAACAAGATTTCTTTGCCGCAATCATTTATATAAATCTTTGATTTGTTGTTTGATGACTCAATGATAATTCCTGGACCGTAGCCATCAACAAAAACGGTTTGACCAACAAAATTTGTTGGGAATTTTGGTAAAACATCTGAAATATTATTAACAACAACTGTAGAATTAGATATATCTTTGTGGTCGAATCCAGCTTTAACTGTTTGATCATTATAATAAGAAACAAAGAAAGGAATACCTTTTTGTTGTATTTGGAAGCACTCTGAAGAATGAGGGAATGAATCGTAAGCAACTGAATCTTTTGTAATCATTCCGCCAAATGATAATAATTCTTTATTATTTGTTGTGAAATTAACATGTTCTTTTACTGAATCATACACAAAAAATGTCAAATCATCTTTTGACATTTTCAATTGGTGTTTTTCTGCAGATGATGCTGAATGAAGAGAGATGAAATTATTCTTTGAAACTTCTTTAGAAAATTTATATTTGTATAACGGAGAGTTAAATAAATTGTCACTTGTTGTTGACAATTTAAATTTATGAAGATAGAAACGTAATGAATCTGGCAATTTAATATAGGGTGTCCAAAGGTGCGTTTAGCACAGCGCTCTATATGAGACTATTAAAGGAGATATATGCTGATTATAAATATATAATAAAAAATATGAATATATGTATATGATGAGTATGTTGTATTTTGGCGCCATGCCGGGATATAAAATGAATTTTGAGACAAGAGGCGGTTTCGCGGGAAATTTTGGCGGGATTTTTTTCATTTTTTTAATGAATCATAAAGAAAACATCCTCGCTCTTGCAAAAAAATGCAAAGACTGTAAAAAAATCTACGAGACATTGGTAAAATGCTTCAGTATGGATGCTCCTAGCTATTCCACTGTAACGTATCATGTTAGGATGTATCACTTCATGAACAAAAAGGCGCCCATCATAAAAATTGACAAAAAATCGCCGGATCAAAGAAAAATCAAAGCAATTCTTCAAGCGCTAGATGAAGACCCAAGAGCATCACTCAGAAGGATAGAGGAGATGACAAAGATACCACGTACAACAGTCAGTTATTATCTGCACAATTATTTGAACTACAAACTAGCGTATACACGTTGGGTTCCGCACAACCTTAATTCAGTTCAAAAAAAATCTAGAGTCCAATCTTCGAAAGAGCTCCTCTCTATATTGGGTGCGTATCAAACCAAGAAGTTTCGCTTTTTAGTAACAGGGGACGAGTCTTGGTTTCAATATGCAGCAGAAGCCAAAATCATGTGGATCCCGAAGGATGAAAATCCGCAAACATTCCCGAAGAAAAAAATTGACACACCAATGATGATGTTGTCGGTTTTTTGGGGCGTGAATGGCATCATCGCAATTGATATTCTTCAAAAACCTAATACGATGAATGCTCAGTATCTAATTGACAATGTTCTTACTCAAATTATCAATTCTGATGAGTTTGAGAAATCCAAACAACAAAAACAAAAGTTTGCAATTCATTTTGATAATTCAAGAGTTCACAAAAGTCATAAGGTAATGAATTACTTGGTGGAAAACAATGTCAAAGTTGTTCCAAACCCAATTTATTCACCTGATATTGCACCCTCTGACTTTTATTTATTCGGCACGCTAAAAAAGAGAGCTGAAGGACGCGAATTCGCGAGTCCAGATGATCTTGAAAATTTTGTAAGAGAGCAATTTGAGCAATTTTCTCATGATGATTTAAAGCGTGTCTTTCAAGCCTGGATCGATCGCTGCGAACGCGTGATTGAATCCAATGGTGATTATATTTAAATAAACTTTATATATATATGTAACTTGTTTATTTCTATTCGCAGTATTCAGGTTTGTGCTAAACACACCTTTGGACACCCTATATTATTTGCATTAGCAAATCTAATAACTTGCAAAACTTCATTCAAATTCTCGACTTCATCTAATTTGTAAAGCAAAAGAATAGCATTATTTCTGAGAAAATTTGGTAAAGTATATTCTGGTGGTGGAACTTTGAAATCTGGAACACAAATCTTGAACTCGGAAATTGTCATATCTTTGACACTTCGTAATACATTGTTTACGTAGCCATATCCAGTTGTTGTTATATCATAGTTATGGAAGCCTAAAACAGCAAGTGCACCCATCGAAATATTGACATCATTAGGAGAAATCGACAATAATACTTCATTCAACAAATTTTTATCGTTTTTTAACGTTGTTCTGATTTGACAAATTTTGTCTGCAATTAATGGTTTGTTATTTCCGATGTAGCTCAAATCGGATTTAAGATTTTCTTTTTGATATACTTCCTGTGGTTTATCTTCCTTAATTTCTTTCTCGTCTTTATTAAGATGACCGTAAATTTCAACAAGTTTATCTAATATTTGTTTTGAGTAAATAATTTCAGTATCAATATTTCTAATCATTGTTAGCAATAAATCGTCATTTTTGACCTCATCGAAATACATTTGTAAATAGGAGAAAGAACTCTCTGTGATATCTTTTCTCTTATTTGCAATGTCACGTAAAATTCTGATATCTGAAATTGTCAAATCCGATAAAATAAATGACAAAATTTGTTGTGTTGACATTTGTAAACTTATTTTTTGGTCTATTAACATTGTGCATTTATCCATGATTGAATCGAGATAATTATCAAAGCGATTTTTAAGAGAAAGATGTCTTTCGAAACTGTTCTTTGACTTTTGCTTAGAAATTGTCAAACTTTTCTGACGGTTTCTGTCACTTTTCTAAAATCATTTCTAATATCATCTCTAATATCATCAGGTATCTTTGTATCTTCATCAAAAGAATATAAAGAAGAAATATTACCTTTCTTGAATGTGACAGCTTTAAATGCAAGTAATTCACAAGAAACAATATCATCAGTTGCCTTCTTGATAAGGAATCTTGTTTCACTTTTAAGTTTTTCGTAAATTTCCATGAATTTTTCCGAATTCAAGAATCCTCTTTGTTCTTCAGCTGTTGTCAAATTATCTGTTAAACTTCGCTTCTGAATATTTCTATTAGGATTTATAGTTAGTATACAAGTCTTGGGTATGGTGGCACTGCGTTCCACCTTACCCAACACTTGTGAATTTGACACTTTACAAAACCGTTAACGTATATTTTACAACATGAACGCAAAAACTATCTTAACCTTAAATATTTACAAAGCCGCCAACAATTTCACCTCACTATCGTTCTCACTAACAACTTCACTAATGTTCTCATAAATTTTCCTCAATATCTTCATCATCAGTGTTAACCCTATTGTAGTCATACTTGAAGCCATAAACTTTCTCTAACTTCTTAACGTACAATTTACATAACTTACCTTCGTCATCGTATGGTTTAATGATATAACTATTTCTATCTTTATAAACAGTCAATGAAAAGTCAACTGGTCTCGGATGTATTTGAAAGAACATGTTATGCTCAGGAAGGAAGAATAAATGTTTAAATGTATGTTTGTTATATGTTTTGATTTGTATGAGTTGCTTTTGTTCTGTCATTACATCCAAATAAAATAAAAATAATTTTAAAAAATAAAATAAAAAATAAATGATATCACCACCCTCACACGTATGAAAACATAGCACAAAAATAAATTTAGGTGAAGTGGTGAGATCTAACCCGATTTCTAACCTCATTTCTACCCTGTTGAATTCATTGCTTTATAACTCTCTTCCTTGGTTTCTTTTTAGTTGCTTTCTTCACGTCTGTCTCCAACTTGACTGTCTTTCTTCTTCGTCCATAATGATACCAATTACTTCCACCAGTCAATGGGTCAAATGGTCGTTCATAAGGGTTTCCATACATTCCATAAGGTCCGTATGGATAAACCGCTGGTGGAGAAGAAACATTTTCTTTAGTTCCATCGACTCTATTTAAATGCATTGTTTCACCTTTCATCTGGTCATTAAAGTCTTTTGCGTGTTTTGCAAACTCATCGTCCTTTCCTAAAGCATTTTCTGACTCAGTCGCAACCAAATTGGATGCTTTATTTATGAGCCCTATTTTATTTAATCTTAACTTCTTTGCAACCCAGCCTCCAATCTTTCCTTTATTTGCATCTAATGTCTTTGAAACCCTTCCTCCACTCATTTTATTTACTGCGTCATAAGCTCCAAGTGCTTTTGCTCCAAATGCTAATGCTTTTGTTCCCATTGCGCCTAAAGCTGCCCAAGCTACCATTTACCCCATATTAAAATCATCTCTCTTCAATATTATCTCATAAAAGTTCTCGTTACTGGAGAAAGTCAATGAAACATAAACATTCTCACGGGCTTCACCCTCACCGCTTTGCGGTCTATCTAACTTCTTTCTTATCTCATCTATTCGCTTCAAAATGTCTGAACAATTGCTAACATCTTCTACAACAGTTATTTCATCATGAACGACCTTTAAGAACAAGCTCATTTAATATGCAATTAAAATCATCTCAATAATGAGTCCATCCTTTCCATCTTTAGGTAGCACAACATCTTTCATTGAAGAAGGTTCGACAAGTCTTATGTTAAACTTACTGACAAAGTTTGTTATACTATAATGCTTCGGTGGCGAATACATGTAGTTTGAAAGACATAATATAGATTCTTCAGCAAATTCACTTATACTGGATTTTATAACAATGTTCTCACGAGACCAAACGCCACCAATTGACAATCTTGTAAGCAATCCTGCTGAGCCTTCAACTGTAAACGTCGATGGTAACATTCCACGAAGGTCATCTATTGACATCTTTGAGTCACTGAATTTAAATATTTTCTTAAAGCAATCGTCATTATCTAACCATGCAATAGCTTTGAAGTTTTCATTCGAATATACATCTGCTTCATTAAATGTAAAACCTGACTTCTTTGCAGAGGCGATTTTAAAATCTATTGCATTTGTTTCAAAATTATATGCTATGGTAACTTCTGAAGGTAATGGGTGTCCTTCTGCAGTCAGTTGTTCTCTCACTACCGTTTGAAGCTTTGTGTTAAAAACTTTCATGTCATCTCCTGTATCTAAGTTCACATACACAGCAACAGGAAAACTATCTTGCTTCTTTGTTTCATCATTATACCTCAAAACATTAAAGTTCTTCAATAATATTGTTCTTCCTGCTGGAATACTTCGAACCTGTCTGATTTCAATAGCTTTCTCACCTCCTATATACTCTACCCAATGTCTTGGATATTCATAAGTATACTGACTTTCTTGAATTTTGGTTGGTTTCATCATAACATGTTCATAGTATATCTTTATACTCTTGTCAGTTAGACTCGGTGCTATGTTCTGAATATTTCTGACTTGCATTTTTAATGGAGATAAAATGAAGCATTTAATACATGACGTAGATGAAGACATGAATGAAACTACAGACAAACTTAACTCTTCTCTCATTCTTCCTTTCAGTAAGGACTATGAGTTCTGTTCAAATGGCGTTTATTTCTATTGTGGAAAGATGGGTTCAGGTAAGACATTTAACCTCATTCGTCATATACTCATAACAGAACGTTTAGGAAATGACTCATATTATGACCAAATCATTATATCAGCAACTTCAGACTCTATGGACTCAACAGCGAAAACATTTATGTCAAAAGTTCAAGCCTCTGTCGTTAAAGTTCCAGACAGTGAACTCATTGAATTTCTTCAACGTTACATTCGACGTAAGAGAAAATATTATGCTATTGTAGAGTTCATACAGTCAGGAATGCAAAAGACTTCAGAAGAGATGGAAAGAATTATTGACAAACACCACTTACGTCAGTACTCAGGAGTTTACGATATGAAACGACTGACAAACTACATTCTATCAAAACTTTCAAAATACCCCTTCAAAAAGTATCCTTCAAACACTCTGCTCGTTTGTGACGACTTCGCCGGAAAAGGTTTAGTGTCAAAGCCTGACTCACCATTAGCTAACATCATAACTAAAGTCAGACATTACCATTTAACTGTAGCAATACTTATGCAAACATGGCGTTTCCTTGCTTTAAACATAAAACGTCTCATAACTGACTTCGTTATCTTTCAAGGTTTCTCACGCTATGATATTGAACTCATTTGGAAACAGTCAGGTATAACATTACCTTTTGAAGAAATTTGGGAAGCATATAAGTCTCTCATCTCTCCTCGTTCATACCTTGAGATTCATATCATGACTAATACCATTAAAGTCAAAAATATTCCATGGGAACGACCAACATTGTTTTAAAGTTTAACCTTCAATTGACTGATGGTAAACAAATTCCATGCATCTCTGTCGCCATTTCTGTTAATATTTTTGCTGTCATTCATATCATCCACTTCTCCATCCGTTAACTTTTGAGGATATGCGTTAGAATAGCTGTTCTTAAATGAAGGCTTTTCACCTTTGAGAGCATAAACTCTATAACTTTCTGCATACTTTATGTTTGAACCTCCTGAGCCATCATTGACATAAATTTTTATAGGCTTCCACCCTTTGTTCATGTTCCTGCTTCTTCCCTTAGCTCTTTTGTTCAGTAGTTCTACATCTTTATACACAGCACCTGTCTCAGTGAATTCAACAATATTTTCATTCGTTAGCTTTACATTCAAACCCTTGTCGAGTATATTGTTCATTTCATACATATAAAAGGTTTTTATTCTATATGAAATGAGAAGCAAATCCATCTTAGCTGGTGCTGTTAATGTTCCAATTGAACCAACATCAAATGTTGACTCACGAACAACAAACAATATTGTCATAAAGAACTATAGTTCAGAGTGTTTGAAAGAACCAGAACCAGAGCTGAAATCCGTGAATTTAAACACAGCTTCAAACGCTAACGCTACATCAGATGTTAAGTTAGAGTATCCACCACTGGACCAAATTCTTTCAAGAGAAGCCAACGACAACCCTTACACAAATGTTCAAACAAATCCTTCAGATAACGTAGACCATTACCTTCTTCAGTTATACCAAACAATTTTACTCAAAGACGATAAGAAGCTTTTGACAAATCTTATAAGTAAGAACCAAATAATTCTAACAAAGGAGGACCTTGAAAATATTATATCACGAATAACAGGAAAGCAATGTGTCATTGACTATCTCGACCCTGAAATCGAATGCTGTGGTCAAACTCCAATATTCATGAAAATAGGTAACATCCGCATCATTGAAACACCAGGTACTCCAGGAGTTGAGTTTAAGTATAAATATTCGAACGAGTATACAAAACTATCTACTTACTATAAGCTTTGTTTGAAATATTTTAGTAAATTAAAGCAATTTGTAATATCTATCCAAAACTTCTTCAACAGTATCGAACTCATCTTCATAATGCAAACCTAATCTTATTGACTTGGTGCAGTTTTCACTAACACAATATTTTTCTGTTCTCTTGACTGACATAACTAACTCATTTGTTTCATCAAACAGCAACAACCAAAGTTCATGACCTAATACATAACATTCATACTTTATATTTTTAGCTCTGAGTTCTCTTGTAAGCTGTTGCATTTAATATTTTCTAAAAAGTCAACTTCAACAGTCATTCGCACTGGTGCCTTCAGTTCTACAGGCTCTCCTTGAAAGTCAACAAGTCTGAATTGCATGTCTTTCAAATTATGAGGACTAATGCGAACCCATTTACCTAAATGAGTTGCTATGACAGGAACGTTTGGAATGAACATTGAATTTACTTCATAACAGAAGGATTTATATTCTACTGAACCTTTACTATTAACTCCTGAAATACCTGTGACATTAGCTATTTTTGACTCAATGTATAAACAATTACCATAACATACGTATGGAACAGATTTCATCTCAATCGTTTTGTCAACACTTTTCAAAGGAAATGTCATATGGTATGCTCCCAAAAGAAGTTGTACTCTATGACTCATTCTCGGTATCTTAAACTCTTTCGCATAACTGAACTTCAAAACTCCTGCAATAAGTTTAACATTCATTAAGTTTTCTCCGTTATCCTTGTTTATTGTAGTATTTATGAGAGCATTTAACACTCCAGCTAATGTTTCCATCTTATATTCTACATTATTGTGAAATCTTATTTCGTGCTTCTTTCCATTTATTTCAAGCTCCATGAAATCTGTTTCGTCAGTTATAACGAATGAAGCAATAGTATTAAAGTCAACCATTCTGAATGCAAGTGGCTCATTCTGTAGACCTAAGTTTGTTTGTAGTTTTACTGTCCCGTATTCGTTTGGGTCTGTACTTTGCAAATAGAACAACATTTTATTCTCATTAAAATATGAGTATAGCTGCATATGCGTATGAAGCTGACAGAGCTAAACGTTTATATTTTGGTCAATACTCTCTCACACTTACTGACAAATATATTGTTATCAGTGATGGAAATACCGAGAAATACATAACATGGAAGGACTATGAAAAGTTTGACCCCATTTTAACTCCATGCACTATGCCATTCATTGTAAATGGTGAAGTTGTCATGAAGAACGACACAACAGTATATAAGTCTGTTCATGAAGCGTTAGAATATATGTTGAATTATAATCCCGAAAGATTTGACCCAAGCACTACGCCATGTACAATGCCTTTTATTAAGGATGGTGAAATCGTAAGAGTTCCGGATTCAACGGTTTACACAGCTGTTCAAAACAGTTTACAAAACATTTTAGCGAATATCTTTAATTCAGAAACTACAGAAATAAAATTACCATATATAACAGATGCTAAAGAAATTAAATCAAAAACGACAACATTATTTACGTCACTTAATGATTTAATGACTTATATCATTAATATTCCTGCACCAACTATAGCATTTGATCCAAACTCGACGGTTTGCAGTGTACCTTTCATAAATGACAGTTCATTAATTACTTTAAGGGATTCGACAGTAAATGAATCATTAAAGGCGTCATTAATGAAAATCATTGATTTTAATTCATTCACGAATACATATAATTCATTCATTAATGTTTCATATGCTTCTAAAGAAGGTGAGCCAAAAACTATCGATAAAGCGGTGTATGAAATAAAAGCATCAACGACGAAATTGAATTCGTTAACTTTTGACGGTGATAGTTTCGTTAATGACATAACATCGGGGAAAACAATTTTAACGAAAGAATATTTAAAATCTCATGTTAGTGAGTTCGTTGAAATTGAAAAAGAAGGTGGAATTAAGTTCGATCCACTGAATTTCATTTTCAGCTTAGCGAATGCGGGTGTTAGTTTCGCTGAATGGACAACTATACAGAGTGAAATAAATGCAATATGGACGTTTTTGGGGTCAAAAGCGGGAATGGGTGAGCTTGTAAATGCTGCAAGAACATTAGGTGAAACAGGAAATTTTGTAGATGGTTTTAAAAGACTTGTTTCAAATGTTTTAACAAACACAAAGAAATTATTTAGATATACCGTACATAACGGACGGATTTTCGAACAGATAGCAACAAACCCTCCGGTTATGGCTGCGTTGATGATGGTTAGAGATATAAAACCACGTAACGACGGGAACGAAGAACATGAACAACAGGATACTGGTCGGGTTATTCGAGACATTAAAAACGTGTATCCTGAAGTTATTGATTTATTTAGAGGAGTTAATGATTCAATTTCAAAACATTCTATAACCCTCGATGAAGAGAATAAATTAACAGATTATATATTCGTCATTATTGCAGAATTAATGAAGAGAATAAATGAAAAAGGAATTGGTGATATCATTAATGTCAGCGATGTAATGATGAAAAGAAATTTTGACTCATTATTTACAAAACCAAAAACAGAATATAGTCTTTATGACGTAATTACCGAATTAATGAAAAAGATTAATGATAATAAGAGTTCTGGCGGGAGAGTTGAATTAGAAGTGAATGATGTTAATGAGAAATTAGCCGAAAAAGCAGACAAAAATGAGCTTTTAGCTCTGGGTGATAAAGTCAAGAACCACGTTCATTATATAACTTCAGACGAACAGATTATAACGAACTACCATGGATATTTAACACGATGTGATGAAGCGAAGACAAAAAATGTTAATGAAAGAAGATATAAATACATTCGTGCTAAAGGTTATGACATAAGCTGTATTGTACAGTATGATGTAGCTAAAGCACCAGAAGCATTTGGTTATACCGGTGAAATTTATGCCTCTACTTTCAATGTTAACGGTGTATTAGTTGAACCAAGATTTATGTTAAGAGTTAAGTCAAAAATAATTTTTGAAGATGCTATTAAAAATAAAGCGGACAAAAATGAACTTGACGCAATGAACAAAGTTTTGAAATCTCATAAACACAACATCTCCGATATAAATGAACTTCAAGCTACATTAGACAGTAAAGCCGACAAGAACCATACACATAAATCCTTCACTACTGTTAGAGCAGACGACATAATATTGAACTATACCCTTGGTTCAAGTGCACCTTTAGAGAATCCAAGTACAAGCGTAAAAGATACACTAAACAATTTAGATAACAGTTGCAGGAATATTGAAGGTCATGCCAGAAACTTTGAAGCACATGAACTACCAGCAATGTTAGATAAGAAAGCCGACAAAACTTATGTAGATGAAAATTATGCAAAGAAGTCGGAAGTAAATGCTGCGCTTAATGGAAAAGCCGATAAAGAGCACGTGCATGAAGAATTTCAAACAATCAAGATTAAAGAAATTAAGGCATGCATCGAAATAGTAACAAAAACAGGAAGAGACGGTGCAACTGTACAAGAACAAAGAATTTATCCTCCTACTTTTCCTAATGGTTTAATAACAAACAATATAAATATTGTAGAAGGCAATAAAACTATAAACGTTAAACATGAACTTCTAACAATGAAGGCCCAGATTCTTGAAACCATATATCCTATAGGCTCTATTTATACGTCAATGAACTCAACAAATCCGGCAAGTGTTTTAGGTTTTGGTACGTGGGAACAGATTGTAGATAAATTCCTCTATTGTGCGAACTCTTCAAAGCAAACAGGTGGTTCGAAGAAAATTAAAGAAGCAAACTTACCCCCGCACACTCATACAGGAACTACAAACTTTTCTGGCGACCATAGCCACTCATTAAGAGACCACCCATTATACAACTCAGAATATGAAGCTGGCTATGATATTTTATCTCCAGATTATAACCATTCAGCAAAAAAGACTTTTCGACCAACTGAACCAGGAGGAAATCATGTCCATACTTTCACAACAAATCCAACAGGCTTGGGTAAAGATTATATGCCACCATTTGTGACTATATTCGCATGGTACCGCGTTCAATGAACTCGCTTGAGCCTAGAATAAAATCTTTAACTTTACATAAATGAGCTTGAAAGAAGTATTCGAACAACATCCATGGAGGTCATTTAAGAAGTTCAATGAAGCAGCAAAAAGTTGGGGATTTACTAACAGAGCTGAAGTGAAAAGGTTCTTTGACAAAAATGTTGTACATCAAACAAAAATAAACCCTTACGACTACTTTTTACCAATTTACTCCAACACTCCTGACGCATACCAATTTGACACTCTCATTCAAAGCAGAAAAGGAGGACATAAACCATTCCTCATCTTCATAAATGTTAACACTCGCAAAGCTTTTGCGTATATAATGAGAAATAAAGGAACTCGTGAAGTGTTAAGAGTTTTACAAAAGTTTGTAGCAGAACATAACCCAAGTACTTTAACATCAGACCAAGACAGTGCATACCTCAGCAACGAAATCACAGAATTTCTCATTAAGCATAACATAACTCACTACACTACTGAAGACCATAACCATAATATTTTAGGTATCATTAATCGCTTCATAAGAACGCTCAGAGATTTAAATCAAGAGTGAGACTTTACCGAAGAAACAATGAAACATTTTCTCGAAGTATATAATTCCTCAACAAATTCTACAACAGGACATACACCAAATTCAATGACACAACAACAAGAAGAAAAGTATATACAAAAGAAACGAAGCCAAACACAAAATATCAGAAATTCAACACAATTTACCCTCATTCCTGGTACAAAAGTTCGTGTAGTTCTTGACGACAAACCGTTGACAAAGAAACGTTTAAGGTTAAGTCGAAATTATTATATCGTAGACTCTACGCAAGGTAATGGATATCTTATAAAAGCTGCTGACGACTCTATTGCGTTTTATCCTCGTCATAAATTAGTCGAAAGTAGTAATGGTAAACTTGCTGAAACCATTGACGAAGCAAAGCGAGGAGTGGTTATTGAAATACTTAACTATAACATAAACGATGACACTTATAAAGTAAGATATGAAGGAGGCGTTGAAGATGTTATACCATCTAAGAACTTGAGAGAGTCAAAGCCAACACATCTGGGACCATTAGAGCGGGAGTACTGGAAAGACAAAAATAAGCCAGAAAGAATAAGAAAATTCTTCTAAACTTTTTCATTAGATGTAAATCAGACATGAACGAGAACAGTCATGATATCATTAATGGTACCATTTATTTTAACATAAACTTTATTTATGTTAGAATGTTAGATCTAACACGTTTTCTAACCACTTTTCTAACATGGTCTAAAACTCTCGAAAATCATGAATTTTTGACATTTCCTTATGAAAAAAATAACGCTAATTTTTTTCTAAGAAAAATTTTTATCTTGTATGTAAAGATATGATTCAACAATAGGTTCTACAACACTTCAAACAACAACTTCACCAAACTCTTTAGTTATGAATCCAACATCTATGTTAGTAGAGATGAAAAGCTTCATTCCTTCTTCATATACTTTTGAGACAGAAATACAAAGAATTAAGCAAGAACTTTTAACAAGTAATTTAGACTGTAGTGCGAAAGATGAAACAAATGAACAGTATCTTTATGACATTGCAGGATATTATTGACCATTTACCCAAATTGCCTGAAATCCAACAACAAAAGCTCACTATTCATGAATTCGATTGAAATAGAAGTGAAAACCAACTGACTCAGTAGAAATAAAGAAGTTCATACGTAAAGTAAACTATGAGTTTCTAGGATATCATTGCAACCATAAAGTTATGGACAAAGATTGCGACATGGTATATAAGAACATCTCTGACATATATAAATCTGGGGAGTTTAAGACATACGACAACTTTGTTTCATTAGTTGCTGAATGTGTATGGCAGATAAGAGATAAAGATAAAAGATGTAAAATATGGAATGGACAAATAAAACCAACAACTTTTGAGTTAAAGAAAACCATTGACGCCTTAGTTGTTCTAGCAGGTCAAATTTCAATGTATAACGCAAAAATGAATCCGCAATGTTCAAAATGTAAAGCAGCAATGAGGAAATATAACTACTCCGTCAAAGAGATTAGAACGTATGAGAAACGACTATGCTGACTTAAAGAAAGAAGTAGAGAAACCAGCAGAAGATAAAATGGACATGTTAGCATTCTGAACAAAAACTATCCAACTGCTGACGATTTCCTATTATCTGATGTCAAGAAGAAATATAAAGAAACCTTCGGCATAGTTAAAATTTTTGATATCCTTCGTGAAGAAATAGAAGCTACAAAACTGTTTAAAGTCATGAACCATCGCAACATATACCATGTAAAACGCTTGTAAATAGTTTTCTTCGATGTTAGAAAAGTGGTTAGAAAACGTGTTAGATCTAACGTGCTAACATAAACATTATTTTTTCTAAGAAAAATTTTTATCTTGTATGTAAAGACAGTAATGACAAACATTGAGTTTGAAACAGTTAGAAAGATAGACAATGACACCAAAGTGGTTAGAATAGGTGATTTAAACGTAAGATACTCAAAGAAATACAACAAATATTCTTTGTCAGACATATATAACACCATCTGGAAAGAAAACAAACGACTGGGTAGAAATGCTTTCAACTCAGAAAATTTTTGACAAGAAATCCTGAGCTTATGATATCAGTAGCATTTCATGGAACAAGAGCATATCTTATAGACAAAAGTCTTATACCAATAGTTTTGTTATGGTTAGACCCAGTTGTTGGATATAACTTCATAACTTATGGTTCATTCGATACGGAACGTTGCAGTGAAGGCTACTTTACATCGTTCAGAAACCGAAGGACTTCAATACAAAGAGATATAGATAGGAAGAACATATAATATAACTCAAAGATATGACAGTACAGTCAATAGAGTCAAGGTTGTGTTTCGTTAATGATATGAGAGCTGCAGAACAGAACTACTTGAAAAAGTTTGAGAAAAATGTATGGTGCTCCCATAAAAGGTAAAGAAACGTTTGAAGTAGATGAGATAGATAAAGCTATAAAATTATTGACGAAGTTGCTGAAAAATACATGTAAAGCGTTTATTTTTGGTCTTTTGTGAAAGTCAGAAAATAACGCTAATTTTATTTTTATTTATTTTTTTATTTTGTATGTAAAGACAGTAATGACAACATCAAGAACACAACAAACAGTTATAGTCCATGAAGCTATAAATGAAGAATACGAAATACATACAGTATAACAAAAATAGTTACGTCTCATTCTTCAGTCAAAGATGACATGTACCAAATGCAAAGTATAATGAATGCTCTTCGTTCTACAAAGCAAGCATATCATTGGTTTGAAAACCAACAGACAAAAGAACTTTTAGAAGAATTTCCTCATATGATTGCTTCCCTCGGAAAACCGAGAGAAGAGATTCCTACGAAAATCGCAAAGAATTTGGCTCCTGGTTTGAAAGGTTATTATGTTCATAGACTTTTAGTAAACGCTGTAGCAATGTGGCTTCACCTCGTTATGCTGTTATATTTTCATGATGTTAGATGAACTATATAAAGCAGAACGTGAGAGATGGAAAAGAAACTTCAATCAAAAGATGAAGTCATTGAATCCAAAGACAAAAGCATACAGAAAAGAATACCACGTTCAGTACCAAAGGAAAGAAAAAGCTATAAGTATATGATTTACGCTGAAGAGATGGGAAAGAAGAAGATAGAGATATGGTTATGTTGCATTTAGTGAGAAGAAACAACAAGAGCTTTTATGACCTCGCTAAAATATATAAATCTGACAGAAACTGGTTCTATCGTGAAACTTACCGATTTCAATGACACCGAATGAGCAAATAAAGGAAATTGTCAAAAGTACTCTCCTCAACACACTATGATATTAAAGGTTGTACAATTCTTACCTTCAAAGAAGACTTACCATTACTGAAGGAAAAAATAACAGAATATTTCGATAACTTCAAAGAGGAAGAATAAAAAAATCTAAGCTAATTTTATTTTTTATAAAATTTTATCTCATATGAAAGAACAATGAATTTAAATATTCGGAACTCATGACAGAAAGAGAACGAAACAAATAAAAGATTATGCAAAATTTCTGAAGGTATATAAAGCATTTAAACAATATCTAAATGCTTCTAAAGATTAATGCAAAATTTCTGAAGGTATATATAAGCTTATGAAAAAGCGTATGAAAAGTTTATACATTGGGGAATTGTTGTAAATATCGATATGAAGACTAACCAAAAATAATATTTTTGTTCAAATAACGTCAGGGTCAATTTCTTCAACCATTTCACTTCTTCGTCAATGTCAATTGAAGCTTCTTCAACCTTTGGTAAGAATTTCTGTATAACATCTTTGTTCGTTATTGTCTTCAGAGATGAAGGATAAATTTCACATTTGTTTCACCCTTCTTATATTCTTTCTGTTCGGAAAGATTTAAAGCAATATGAAGAAGTCAATGTTAGAGTTCTTTATAACAGTATAGAGTATCTTTGACATTCACGAAGAAACTCTTTTGTTTCAAAACTACTGCTAACTCTTGTGAAGTATAACGTTGCGGTCAATGGACCAAGCTAATGGTCTGACATACTGACCAACTTAGATTCTTTCACAAACTTCTTGTTAAAGATAACATTAACGTTTGAAGCACCATTGAACTCATTCTTGATGACAGTAGCGAGAGCATTGTATGAAAAGAACTTGCAATCTTGCATGTGTTTCATTAAAATAAAAATATTAAATTATTTTGAAAAATAACTTAAAAAAATCTAATCTAATTTTTTCAAAAAATATTTTTTTATTTCCTACTAAAGATGTATCGGAAGTTGTCTAAGTTAGAACACTCGGAAATAAAACAACTTCTTACAGAAGCTAACATAGAGTTGCAAAACATTACGCGACAAACAAAAAAGCACTCGCTGACATCCTCAATGACTATAATGGTGCAATAAGTTATGATAGAATTCATGAGTTCATAAAGCCGCAACGCGGCGAGGACGAAGTCCATGCAAGACTTTTCCTTTAAATGACGTTGCTATTGACTTATATCATAGACGTTCAGTACCTCATGAAGTAAGAAGAGAAATGTTTGACATAACAAATGCAAACGTTGGTGAAACAAGAAGAAGAGACGACACACTGAAACAACAGAGAAGAGAGATGTTTAAAAGTGCTATAGAACAAGTTCGCAAAGCTAACGATGTCATTCGTTCCATTGACGACAAACCAAAAGAAGGTGAGAGATGGTTAAAGAAAGATGAAGAGAATAGGAAGAGAAATGTGAAGTCAGGCAATAGACTCATTGACTTTAACATCGAAGCTTTAGATGAACCAAACAGAGAATATTTACACAAACATTTCGGTAAGGTTTTCATGAGACTCTTAGAGAAGATTAAAATAAACTCCAACAGAGATGGATGGTATGTTATAAACTTGGTGGAAAGTATGAATGTTCTACGTTAAACCTCAATAATATTGGAACATTACTACATCAGCTCTTGAAGGAGAACTTTATATCAGAGATAGAAGCAAATGCCGCAGGTATTGTTGAAATGCACTATGACTTCTTCTTGACAAACATAAAGAATCTTACTGAAATAAAGATGTATGATTTAACAGAATATGAAGGCTTAACGATGTCAGATGTAAAGAAAGGCAAACCAAAAAAGAGACCATATAGAGATGAAAGCACACTGACAAATGACCAGAAAGCCATTTTGGAAGCTCTTAAGCAAACAGGAAACCCAGCACTTATAGAAAGCTTTTGGAAAGATAATGGTGAAAAGAAGTTTTATAAGAAGAGAAGCGGTCAGTTCTGGAAGTATCTTTGCACATTACCTATAAATCTTGAACGCTACCAAATCTTCAATGAACTGAACAAAAGAACTGCAACACTTATGACAGAAGACAATTGTTTCGTTTATGCTTGCATTCAGGCTGGAGTAAATGAAGAAACTATTGACCACATGAGAGAAGTCATTCGTGTTAGAGACTTTCCTCAAAGTAAAGTACAAGAAATTTCTGACGCAACAGGTATAGCATTTAATGTTACCATTGGTTACTTCAATGACTCAAGATATAATGAAATAAAGAGATACATACCAAAAGAATGTGAAACTGTTCGAACTATTGACCTACTTCTTGTTGAAGACCACTACATGCTAAACGAAAGACTTCCAATGACAACATACTTCGTCAGAAATTACAAAGAAATCTTGAAGGAGTGTGGTGGAATGAACATTGAGAAACAGATGAAAATATATACAAAGAGAGAGAACAAATATGTAGTTCGTTATGATAGAACTACACCGCTATGGGATGTTATGAAAACATTGTGGGAGTGCAAATATTTCGAACCTATTTCTTATGGAGAACTTTTCACATATACGACTGACTTATATAAACAGAACCTTGCACCATTTAAAGATTTGACATATGCTCCAAAGTATTGTGTACAACTGAAGAAGAAAGCAGAGTCAAAAGAAGTAAATAAAAATAAGTGCAAGTTCATTCCTGAGCACGTTTTCTTTGCTGACTTTGAGTGTAGTACCGATGGCTTTCATAAAGCTTTTAACATATGTTACGACAGTGAAGATGGTTCAGTGAGTGAAAGCATTTGGGGTCAGAACTGTGCAACAGAATTTTTGGAACGACTTCCTGACAAGAGTTTAATATATTTCCATAACCTCAGCTATGATATAAACTTCATCTTAAGACACATGACAGAAGTGAAAGGAACTCCCATCATTAAAGGTTCACGAACAATGCAAATAACTGGCTTATATAAAGGAAGGGCAATTATTATAAAAGACTCTTACAGTGTTATAAATAAGAAGCTTAAACTATTTCCTGCTATGTTTAACTTACAAACAGGACCGAAAGAAGTATTTCCATATAACTACTACAGCAGTACTTTGTTAGCAAATGACAACAGAACTGGTGTCATTTCTGAAGCATGTAAGTTTATCCAGGATGCAGATACATTTATGAAAAACATAGATTCCATCAAAGGTTGCAGAATAGATGAAAACCACTTCGACTTAGAAAAATATAGCACATTTTATTGCAAACAAGATGTAAGAATTTTAAGAGAAGGTTTTGTAAAGTTCCGCAATGACTTATTGAAAGAGTTTGATTTAAACGTTTATGACTACGTTAGTATTTGTTCAATTGCTAACAAATTATTTGAGAACAGAGTGTACTTCCCGAATGGAAATTTATATGACCTCTCAAATAAACCAAGAGAATTTATTTCGAGATGCATTCAAGGTGGAAGATGTATGTTGTCAGATAACATGAAACAAAAGAGCGAAAAGAAACTCATTGCTGACTTCGACGCTGTTTCATTATATCCATCAGCTATAGCAAGACTTTATACTTTAGAAGGAATTCCAAAGGTTATGAAGGATGAGATGCTAAGCACAGAGTATCTCATGAGACATTTATTCGATGACGACCAAAAGGAACCCATTGGTGAAAAGTTTATGTCTGGCTTCTTTGTTCTCATTAAGATAACAGAGATTGGAATACATAGACACTTTCCTTTAATAGTTTGTGACCCTGAACTAAATCCAGAACTTAACGTTCCCAGAAGTTCAAACACTTGCTGTTTAATGTATGTTGACCATATAACATTACAAGACCTCATAAAATATCAAGGTGTCAAATGTGAAGTGTTGCAAGGATACTATTACGATGGAAACAGAGATATTAGAATAAGAGATGAAGTAAAGAAGTTGTTTGAGTTAAGGTTAAAGTATAAGAAAGAAGGAAATCCTTTGCAAGAAAATATAAAGCTCATTCTGAACAGTATTTATGGCAAAACTATTCTATCTCCTATTGAGTCAAAAATAACCATAGTAGATGACAAAGATGCTATAAGATATGCCATCAGAAACTACAACCATATAGTGAAGTTCGAAGGTTTGGATGGTTCAGATAAAACTATTTTCAAGCTAACGAAAAGCATTTGCAGACACTTTAACTTCTGTCCACTTGGTGTAAATATTCTATCAATGTCGAAGAGAATAATGTGTGAAGTATTCTGTACTGCTGAAGACTTAGGAATGGACATCTTTTATAGCGATACGGACAGTATGCATCTCTACAATGAAGATATCCCTCGTTTAGCTGAAGAGTTTGAGAAACGTTATGGAAGAGTTCTCATTGGTAAAAACCTTGGTCAGTTTCATAGTGACTTCGCAGAAATAACACCTGGAAAACAAAGTTAGCATACAAGTCAATATTTTGTGGAAAGAAGACCTACATAGACTTACTCACTAACGATTTAAATGAAGTTGCATTTCACTGCAGAATGAAAGGCGTGAAGCAAGATGTTATTGCTTTAACCGCTAATGAAATGTTTCCTGACTCTGTTCAGTGTTTCTATGATGAAGATAAAGGTTTAATGGTTCCGCAAGGAAAATTTGACAAAGACTCTGAGTTCAGTGTTATGAAGTTTATAAAGCACTTTATGACGGTCAAGAGATTGGATTTGACTTATGTAAGTCTTCTAGTCCTTGCTTTGCTGAAAAGTTTAACTTCTCAATAACGACTAAAACAAGCTTTATTCGTAAGTTGAAGTTCTGAGGTCATTTATTTTTGTCAGCAATGAGGTCATGAATGAGGTCATGAATGAGGTCATTTATTTTTGTCAGAAATGAGGTCATTCGTGATAAAAATAAAGCTAGCGTAGATTTTACAATACTGCGATGGTAGAGTTTAAGAGTTGTGCTTCAATGTAGAGACAGTCCTTATGGTCTGGAGGTAAGAACACTGGGCAGTTATGGTCATGAGTGGAGAACATGTCTATCCAAAACTCACGATTGAAGCCAGTTAATTTATAGTATTTAGGGTTAGGAAGTGGTGAAGTTCTTGTATGACCAATGAACTCATTTTCAACTCCCTTACTTAAGTTTGAATAATAATATAGCTTGCTTTCTATCCCAAATGCCAGGTGTTACAATCTTTGAAAATTCATTTTTCCTCGGAAGCATTGCATCATAATTGAAAACATTCTTGAAATCATCACTTGGTTCAGAGATTTGAAATCTTATACGTAATGGATTTTCTTTCTCTTTAGCTACTTCATTGAATGGTGAATATATAACAAACTGACAGTCATGTGTTCCATCTTCATTTTCATTAAATTCATAATGAAAGTCTATAAGTTGTGGCTGACTACCTTCTTCTTTCAGTTGTGCAAAAAACTCACGTAAAGGCTGTAAAGTTTGTACTTCAATGTTGAACTTTTTCTCGAACATTTCATTGAAGGAAATCATACATTCTTGTAAAGTTGTATCGTCTTTAAAGTATTTGTATATGTGAATGTTTTGGACACTTAAAGACTGTTCGTCATTTTCTATCTCGACTTGAAGTATAAAGTCAACTTTCCTAAATGCACGTGTTATATACATAGATGTTATGCCAATGTACTTCTCTTCATTTATGTTCACAATCCAGTCTGTTGGAAACTTAAACGTTACTCTGTTCCCCTTTATTTTGACGTCAGGGTTTTCACTACTGAACGCAACAGATAAAGGTATTTGTCTATACATTTAATTCGGATAAAAATAAACCATTTACTCTTTCTTTGCTTCAGCTTCTTTAGCTTTTGCTTCAGCTTCTTCTCTAGCTTTCTTCGCCAGCAAACGTGGGTTCTTTTGTCTTCCAGCAGCTAATGCAGCAAGTTGTTTTTCACTAAGTTTTCTCTTTGGTCTCTCTGGCTTTTGTTCTTGTTTTTGTTCCTTCAGTTCGGATAAAATTTGCTCGCGAATTTCTTTCTTCAATGCTTCAACATCTATGACCCCTTGGGTCTTGTCCATATGACTTGTCTGAGTCATTTGACTGCAGATAAAAAATAAAATTAAAACTTTAACCGATGTAAAATGAGCTTGTCAAAATCAGAGCGAGAGTCTATTATATTAAATGACGCAAGAGGAATACAACATCCTTTCTATTATGTAAGTCAGAGTAAAGATGGTAAAATATACGTAAGAAAAAGAAAGGTTCCATTAGCGAATGCAGAGAGCGACAACATTAAGGTGTATGGCACCGAGGGCGAAGCCCATATAAAACCTTCTATTCAAACTGAAAAGTCAATAGAACAGAAGAAAAGAAGCCAGATGTTCTTTCAATAACGAACCAAGAGCTTATTGCAAAGTTCGTGAATTTCATTGAAAAGCAAACCGAGTCAAAGAACCCTGACCCACCAGTGAAAGAAGTTGAGACAAAAGAGAATGTACAGTTCATTGAAAATGTCAAGAAACAACTTCCACCACGAATGCCAAGAAGAAGAGTGAGAATAATGAAGTAAATAGATATTTTTATCCGAAGTAAATACATGCAGAACGAACAGTTAAACGAATTTACTCCAGCAGAGCATATTCATCAGATTCGCTCATATTTCGATATCATAGACAATGCAGTTCAAATTGGTGACACTAATAGAAAATATTCTGACGCAAAGATTCCATCACAACCTGGAACTGCTAAAGATAACACATGGGTAACATTCAATCTCTCACCTCCTGGTGAAAATATGTTGGACCTTTACAATACATTCATTACGTATAAAATGGAAGGTCAATTTATTGCAGATAAAGAAATTGGTTCAGGTTCCAATAAAACAAACCCACCAGGATTTTGGATTGGTTTCGATGACGCTTTCTATGCAGTTGCTGGATATCAAATCCTTGCAAATGGTCGTATCGTATATTCTCAAGACAACGCAAGAGAAGAAGCATATATAACTTCAAACTCACAAACTACCGAACAAATAAAGAAAGTAGATGTTTTCTCAAAGACTCGACATGAAGATGTATGGAGTCATTCGGGAACATGCAGAACAGGACAAATTGTTAGTGGTCCAATTACAGCAGGAAAATCATTTGATTTTAAGCTTCGTTTAAGAATTCCTGTTAGAAAGTTTTTACCATTAGAAGCTATAAGATTTATTCCTGCATTTGCTGGTAACATTCAGCTTAAAGTAAAGTTCAGTAGCGACGCATTACAATGCACATCTATATCTGTAAATGATATCATTGCTTTCAATCCAACTCTTAAAGTTGCATTTGCTTCAGATTCAAATCCACCGACAAATAAATTTGTTCCATGGAATGAACCATTCACTATGATAACGAAGGCAATAGAAGCTAGTGGAACAGTTACTATTACAACTGTAACCCAGCAACTATTTCGAACAAAGATGGATTTTAATGAATGTTTCATTCATCCAAAGTCATTCTCTTTAGACCCTAACATTTATACAGAACTTGTAGAACATTATACAAACGAGGCTTTATGTTTTCCTGTTAAAGTTATGGATTGGATTCCTATGGACGGTTCATTCTCAAAGAATACAGATAGTTCAAGTGCAACATTTACAGCAGCTTATACGCCTATTAATGTTAAAAGTATTTGGGCACTATTTAGAAAGAAAGACAACTATTATGTTAATTTTGAGAACCCTAAGTTTAAATATCTTCAGCTTTCCATGGGAGCTTATGGAAATATGCCTGCAGAACCTGAAAAATCATATGGACCTGTATTTTATGAAATGGTTGCGAACGCTTGCAATACAAACAATGATATGATAGGATTTAATGAAGATGTTATGAGGTCATTGGTGGATGATGGTAGTGTGGAACATAAATGGGATAGCTATGACAACACACATTTCTTATGTGGTTTTCCAACAGAAGTGGACTTTTGCTTCCAGCAAGGTCAAAACATCTACTGCTCCAATAACATACAAATTGTCTGTTAAAGGACCTATTGAACTAGCAACTGAAAATGTACCAAAGCCACTTATTGGATTTATGAGGGATTGTTGCTTTGCCATTCAGGTGCGTGCTAATGGAATCCCAATAATAAGATTAGATGACTATAACTTAGCTACGGACGACAGTGAGGAATAAAGGATGAACGTTTATTTTTAAAGCTTATAAATGAGTTCTTCATCAAGCTCTCGTGAACCTTCACCATCTATGAAACAAACTTTACCAAACGATTATGGAGCACCTATTGAATATTTCTTACGAGCTGCACAATGGCAAAGAGCAGTCTCACCAAGGTTAGGTGTTCCACCAGCTCCTGTCAAAAATAGCATTTGGTCAAGTCCTTATATAAAATATGGTCTCCCACTAGGTTTGCTAGCTACAGCAGGAGCAGTAATGATGTTGAAAAGAAATAAAGCAAATGTTGTAAATAATACTGAAGTAGCTGAAGTTAAACAAAACTCCGACACCATCGCCAAAACCAACGCCTTCACAAACAACACCTTCAATGACTCCTGAACCTATGGAATTACAAACTCCTGTTCAAAAGTCAACTCCAAAACCGACTCCAACATTTAAACCAGAACCCACACCACAAATAAATCGTAAAACTCCTGCGTTTCCTTACTGAAAAAATAACGTTATTTTTTATTTAATATTAAAATTTTTATTTTATTGAAATGACGACTAAAGTCACTGAAGCAATGAAACAAAGTTTTTGGTAGAATACATTAAATCAGAAATTATTCCAGAAGGTTTTACATTCATACTATGAAGGATGGTAGAGTTCAGTTTAGAAAGATAAAGCAACCATTAGATAAAGAAGGAATTTTGAGAAAGATTAAACTTCATGAGACAACATTGCTGAACTTAAGAAGAAGTTAGAAGAGTTGGAGAAAGCAGACGACAGTGAGGAATAAAGCAATGAATTAAACAGGTAGTGAGGTTAGAAATCGGGGTTAGAAATCGGGTTAGATCTCACCACTTCACCTAAATTTATTTTTGTGCTATGTTTTCATACGTGTGAGGGTGGTGATATCATTTATTTTTTATTTTATTTTTTAAAATTATTTTTATTTTATTTGGATGTAATGACAGAACAAAAGCAACTCATACAAATCAAAACATATAACAAACATACATTTAAACATTTATTCTTCCTTCCTGAGCATAAATGTTCTTTCAAATACATCCGAGACCAGTTGACTTTTCATTGACTGTTTATAAAGATAGAAATAGTTATATCATTAAACCATACGATGACGAAGGTAAGTTATGTAAATTGTACGTTAAGAAGTTAGAGAAAGTTTATGGCTTCAAGTATGACTACAATAGGGTTAACACTGATGATGAAGATATTGAGGAAAATTTATGAGAACATTAGTGAAGTTGTTAGTGAGAACGATAGTGAGGTGAAATTGTTGGCGGCTTTGTAAATATTTAAGGTTAAGATAGTTTTTGCGTTCATGTTGTAAAATATACGTTAACGGTTTTGTAAAGTGTCAAATTCACAAGTGTTGGGTAAGGTGGAACGCAGTGCCACCATACCCAAGACTTGTATACTAACTTTTATTTTCTGGCTTACTTGTTTCATGAGTTTCGGTTTAGTAGATTGTTTATCATCATTTTCTTTTCTGATCAATACATAGTTAGTTATTTCTGTTTCAGTAATTGGAAGTGATTTGTAACATTGATTTATTGCACTTGCAATCGAAATTCCGAGTAAAGAAATTCAATGTCTCTAAAAATGGTAGGCTCAATGGTAAATCTCTTAAGATTGAAATTGTTTCGTCTAAATAAAACTTTGGAATTTCCATGTTCAATGTTTCCAATCTTTTGATGTTCAAGACAATTAATCTTGTCAATGTTGTATATAAATAGTGAGAGATTTCACTCTTGATTGGATAATTGTTGAGAATTGATAAGCATAAATCAATGATTTCAATTGAATTTTCACAAAGTCTTGTGTCAACATTTCTACCTGACATTAATTTTGTCAATTTGTTGTTTACTTGTCTCATTATGTCAGAGCAGATATTGAGGATAATCTGGTCTGTGTTGAAACCTAATAAAGGACAAACATAAAATGCGAATCCGCTTTTTTCTATCTGTTGTTTGTATGTATATAAGACGTTGTCTATTATGCAAAAGCTGAAAACAAAAGGTTTTTTGACATTTGAAAAATTTGACACGTAAATAGTGTCAGAAAATATCTTATCGTCATTTGTAAATTCTCTTCTTGTCAAATCTATTGTTTGAGCTGTTCCATCTTCGTAAAATACTGTTAATGTTTCCGAATTTGAACAATTTTCTATTTTAACAGTTTCATCAATGTTTCCTAATAATTTTATTGAATACTGTGTTTTTTCTGGATTCTCGGATAAGAAACCATTTGGATAAACTGTTAAAGTTAATTCATCATCATTTATCTGGCTGATATATAAATTATTGTTGATTGTATTCAGTCCATAAATTCTGCCGTTTTCAACATCTAAAATCTGAGAAAAATCTATTGTTGTGATCTCATTTTGATTTAATGATTTTGAATATTTGATTTCATGTGTTGTATTGTTAAATACAAAATAATTTTCGCCATAATGAATAAGTAAACATCCATCATCTGCATTCTTGAAATTTTCATCATTTTTGAAAATTGAAATTATTTTATCGGAAAAATATATTGATGAAATTTCATTAGATGATTGAATATCAGTAGCAATATTCTGTTTTATTTTCTGTATTATTATAAATCCAAAATCATATTCAGTTTTTCTTGTTTTATTTTCAATGTATTTTTGTAATATTTGTAATTTTGAAACTGTGTTTGCTCTATCAGCAGCAACTATAAGAGAGGAATCTAAGAGTGGTATTAATGATGGATATTGTTTCTCGATATCTGAGCATATTAGTAATAAAAAATTTATTTCTCTGCTATCTAATTCATTTATAGTTTCAAGTATTTTTTTGCATTTAACTTCTGTTGACATATCGAATTCACAATGTATTTCTGAATACGGAGTATATGGTCCGACTGCACCGTTATTCGGAGAAGATTGGAATAGAGATTCCATTTGTGCTCTAAATACATTTTGAAGCGTTTGCATTTGTCGAGTGTCTTTCTCGTCTTTGTTAGTTAAATCTTGAATAACTTTGGGAACTTCCATTTAAATGTTTGAACAAAGAATTTTTTTAGTTCACAAAATATAAATTCTGCCAGATAAATTTACGATTATTTTTTTTCCTCTGAAAATTTTATTATAACAATTATGACATTGAGACTGTTTGAATTAAAATATACATGGTTCGTTGGGCGGAAGAAGTAACTCAATTTTTTCATTTGAAAATGTCAACAAAAAAGCATATTTATTGATTTTAGAAAGTATTGAAATAATGGATGAAACTATATTGGAATACCAACGAAATTAGATGCATTATAGAATCTTGTCCAAAATGGACATTTTGAATATTTTCAAAATTGGTTTAAAAAATATTCGAATCACTTGATTTGGAAATTACATCAATTAAACAAAAAATTACTCAATATAAAAATTAATTTTTAGTTTCAATATTGATAATCATAATTAATTCAATATTATATACTTATTCTTTTCTTTTTTCTAATTCATTAGATAAAATAGTAATGATTTATTTTGCTTTGTAAACTCGTGCCGTATCAAGAGGTGTGAGATTATCATCATCTTTGATGTTTATGTCAGCACCTTTCTCAAGTAAATAAGGTACTAATTTAGGTTTATTATATCTCGCTGCCAAATGTAAGACTGTTTCGCCATCACCGGTGCGAGATTGAATATCAGCACCAAATGCAATTAAAAGATCGACTATAGGCAATTTAGCATTGATAGTTATTGCCATGTGTAACACAGTAAATGTATTGTATCTGATATTAATGTCAGCACTATGCTCTAAAAGGAATTTTGTCGCATCATAAGCTCCATGCATTACAGCCATATAAAGTGGGGTTAATAATTTATAGCCTAAAATATTTATATCAACGCCATGTTCTAGCAAACACGAAATAGCTTCAACATTGTTAGCAGCTGCAGCCGCGTGAATTGCGTTATTATTTGATGGATCTGTTGCATTTACATCGGCACCTTTAGATATAAGTAGAGGAGCAATATCTTTCAAGGCGCATGAACATGCTATATTAAGTATTGGGCATTGGCCAGCACCAACAGCATTGACATCTGCTCCAAGTTCGATAAGTGCAATAGCAGTTTCTCTTGATTTACTAACTGCAATGCAAAGTGGTGTTATACCTTGGCATTGCTTAGCTTCAATATTTGCACCTTTTTGTACCAAATCAATCGCACATTCAGTTGAATTATATTCGGCTGCAAGATGAAGTGGAGTTGAAAGATCATTACGCAATGCATTAATATCTGCACCATTGTCGACCAGTAAATCTAACATATTGATAGAATTATTCATGACAGCTTGGAAAATTAATGAGGTTCTCTGGAATTTATTAGTTGCATTAGCATCTGCACCAAAATCAATGAGAAGAGTTGCAATATCAACAAGGTCAAAATCTACAGCTAATTCTAATGGAGTTGCCAGAGGCAAATTTGTGGAATTAACATCGGAACCATTATCAAGCAAAATTGCTACTGATTCTATACTATTTGATCTTACAGCACAATGCAAAGGGATTTCCAAATAATTATTTTTGTCATGAATACTTGCACCATGATCAATAAGTATTGATAATATTTCAGTATTGTTATATTCTGCTGCTTTATGAAGAGGTCTAAATCTATCACCATCTTCAATATTTACAATCGCTTTATTATCTAAAAGAATGTTTACAGCATCAATGCAATTATACTTTGTGGCATAATGCAATGCTGACCAATTAAAATCATCTTTTGCATTAATGTCGATATTAAGATCAATCATTGTTTGAAGTAAAATGACATTATTTGCAATTGTAAAGTAATGCAACACTGTTTTACCTTCACAATTCTTTACAGAAACCATTTCTTGTTGAAATTCATAATCAGTAAACATTAAATTTAATCCAAAATATGTTAGATCGACATAAAATTCATTATGATTCTTGCTTTGTTCATGATAAAGAATGAGACCAAATAAATTTGAGCTCTGAAGACAAAATTTTGGATTGATTTTGCAATTTTCATTCTGCAAATAAACAATGAAATCTGAGTTATGCGAAATAACTGCATATTCCATTGACAAATCACTTGGATCTACATCTTTTAACGATTGATTCACAATGGTAGGATTTCCTCCAAGAAAACTTAATTGCCCACATTGATCTGAAATATCTGATTTGGTTTCATTAAGAATATACATAAATATCTTTTCAGAACCATAATAACTGCACCATTCCATAACTGTTAAATTTCCAATCAAATCATGCCTCCATCTGAAATTGAGAAGTTTTTCATCATTTTCAACACGAGTGATAAATGATTGGATGTCATCGTTCATAATACAATTAAGGAATGATCCTTTATTGTGAGAATGATTTTGATCGAATTTGTGAGGTTTTTGATAAAATTTAGAGAAAAATTGATAATAAGGAGAATCTTTGATATAAATCATTAGTTTTTCTATATTTAATGTATATCTAAATGGATTGAAATCGGGAGATTCAACATCTTGAAGAAAATTTTGAATTAATTGGAGATATGCTTCTAAATAACGATCTCTGTAGGCACATGCATAATCTATGATCTCCAGAATACGAATGATTGAAATTTCATACTTTTTTATTAATGTATTTTTAATTGTTAAATAAATTTCTTTAATTGCTGCTGGTTCAAATGTATCAAGCCTAAATATGCTGTTGCTTGCATCAATGTAATCTCTATATATGTTTATGAGTTCAAATGAAGAAAGACGATTTTTCTCCATTTGTATATTAAAAAAATTGAATGGAAAGTCGAAAAATTGACAAGTCTCGAAAGTCAAGAAAAATTTTTCATTTAAGCTTTTGTTGATCAAAAATACCAAGAGTAGTATCATATCTAATTCAAATAATCTTATTTCACTGATATATCCAATAATTTACATTGTTCGATTAGTCAATATGAAGCTGTGATTAATTCTGTAATGAAAATGAATTCTTTGCAATTCCATTCCATAGATAATTCCATTTAGTTATCATATGAATGCATGATAACTAAATCAGAAAGTATATCTGTTGAGAATATATAAACTTGTAGCATCCAATTATCGCACATAGCCGTTGAAATGCTTGTGATATAGTTAAATGATATATGGAACAAATTAACTTTTAATTATTGATTAAATATGAGAATTCGTGTTGGAAATAAGTTCATATATTAGATTTATTTAATTTAAAATATATTTGAACATATCATTCTGTACAATAACATATTTTAATAATACAAAACATATTTTTATAAATAAAACTCAACATCTTTGTCCCAGTTAAATGTGTCAACAGTAGTGGTATTAACTTTATGCTCAAGCGGATCTTTACCAGAATCAGTAATTTTGACATCTAAAGCTCTTGCGCCCCAAGAGTTTAGGACTTTTCCTGATTTTATCTCATTAAGTAGTTCGTTAATTTTTGGCTCTGGTCCTTTCATTGAGAAATCAACTCGATAATGATCATTTTTATTATTAGTTGCACCTGCGATAATTCCTCTTTTGATGGCTGCACGCATCAAAGTTTGACGGAACATAACATTTTGAACCCACCCAGTAACATAGCCAAAAACATTTTGAACACTCATTGAAAAAAATGTTGAAAAATGGATTCGAATAATATGTATTCTCAATAATTTTTGATATGATTGCTTGTATTTAAGATATTTTTGAATTATTGTCATAATTCAAAAAGATTTAGTACATATTCAAAGTTTGAAAGGATCTTACTGAACTTATATGATTATCTGTTTTTATTAGTAAGCATACAGATGCTCTAAATTGTACATATCACAGCAATTGTTTGAAATTTTAATTAAAACATAATTTTATTTGATTTTTAATAGATATTCAAGATGTGCATAAATATTTAAATATTATTTTGATGATCTAGTCTTTTGGTATCAAAATCTTTGTCACTTTTTAGAACAATTTTTTATTATGAACAATTATTCAAACATGAACTCTGCCAATTTGTTTTTCAGTACAGTTCTTTCGAGGACTTTAGAACAATTTCGGCCTGTTTTACGTGAAGAGTTTAATAACTTAAAAAAAGAATCACTTGGTGGAATTTTAGAAGAATTTCCGCGGCAAAATCAATATTATAAAGATATTATATCATCATTATCGCAGATAGCCATTTTTGATACACCAATTATTCTTCAATATCTTTGCACGAGCTTACTTCAAGTTTTTCAAATCGGAAAAACCAAAATTTTCAAGCAAATTCTTGACAATCTCGTTGAATATGAAAAGACAAATCCAAACCACGTCGAGTTCATTAAGTTATTTCAAATAATATTCTACACAGACCTCGTTCATCAAATTTTTAAATTAGATTCTAGGGAAGCATCGCATAGTGTCATGATCCAAGCAGCCTACAGAGTATGTGCATTCTCAACACAACAAGGTACAAACAATATATACCTTCTACAAGCTTTATTTCCCCAATGGTCTTTAATTATGTCCATTATGTCGAAACAAAACCTAAATTTAATCATTGATTCGTTCTCCAAAATGATGGTTAACAAGCCCGAGAACTATTTTATCCTTCTTCAATACGTAAATCTCAAATGCAACCAAACTAGTGCGATAGACCTCATAGAAATCCTTTTCGACTACATAGATAGAGGTAGAAAGAAGAAATCTTTGACTTCTAGGATGCTAGCAGCTGTTTCTACGCTTTTATTAACTTTAGATGGCCAACCTGAGATAATTAAGAAGTATCAACAGATTGCAAACGCAAATTTAGAAAATCCAAACCTCAAATACGGTGCAATCGAGCTTTATTGCTGCTTATTATTCCAACAAGATAAACAATTCAGCGAAATCTGCAAATTCTTCGAAGATTACGTATTTAAACTTTACAATGAGCTCGAAGGCTTCAAAGTTGTCATACGAACTTTCTATTTACTCCTTGTCGGAAAAGATTATGATCCGGAATTACAGGTTTGGGGCAATATTCCTGCAGAAACGAACCCAACAGTTAATGCAGATAAGTCTGAGCAGGACGAATACTTAACAAAGAAGTTCATGGAGTTTATTTTCGGTTCAAAATATTTTAATACGGCAATTTCTCAAATTAGACACATGATTATCATTTTAACGCAACGTAATTTCAAACTGTTTAACGAATTGGTCACAAAACCAATCCTAAAAGCTTCAGAACAAGATTCAGAAAAATTAACTTACTTTTTACGTATAGTTCCTATCATAAACGATCATTACAGACAGCTGAAAAGCCAAGATTCGCAGTATCTGAAGAGTTTCAACAAAGAAATCGCTGATGTTGTCTATATGAAGCTGAGAGTCAGCGTTTTGAAGTACAAAGGGTACGGTATTGAGCTCAAATATGATTCTGTAGACACGGCCAGGCGAGCCGTTGATGTTTTGTTCCAAAGATGGAACGTAGAACCTGGTCCTTTAACAATGAAGCTGAAGAACGACACTAAAGGTGAAGTAATCGATGATGCTGATAGCGAAATGATGGATATCATACCTTACATCATAAATAGTAGTGGAAAAATCTCAGATTGGGTCACATTACTCATTGAACTTGCAGCTTGCGGTAACAGTAATATATCTATACCAGCCACGCGTATCGTAGAAGAAAATCTTGACATTCCTGACCTTTATGTCGATCTTTGTAAACATGTCGCTGAAATAGTTACATTTAAAGCAGCTCCCGAGATTGTATGGGTATGTTTACACCTTTTGTGCTACGCGGCTGATGGCCAAGAGCCAAAAGAAAACGATACGAATTTTCATGAACTCGCTTACCAGTTAGAATTCACAGCATTCATTAGTTTGGCAAGCGAGCACCCAGAAGTTCGTGACAAAGCTTACAATTTGCTCAATATCGTTAATAAACTCCGTAGAAATGAAGGAATTATGACTCACATTGAAACCGATACGTCAACCATTGAATCCAATGTAAAACATTCAATTTTACTCTCTCAATTTCCTGAACGTCCAGGAACACAAGAATACCAAGAACTTGAATTACATCTTAAGGATGCCCTTTTAAGTCCATACCAGAATCCATGGCTCTATTTCTTAGCAGAATTTGGAAGATATTTCGCTGAGTCGGTTCTATACTCCAGATTGAAGAAATTCGTAGCCGACTTCAATCTCAACGAGTACCATCACTTCTCCGTTGGTTTGTTAGTCATTATGTTGAGTTCTTGTTCGAAAAATGAAAATTTTGCAGATATCCAAAGAATTGTTTTCAAAGACATTGATCATATGGAGCAATACTTCTATGTGTTGAAACACTCCCATACAAAGATCATTCCTAACATTTTCCAGCAATTATGCAAATTTTCTGATAAATACATTGTCCAAGTGGCCAAGATCTCAAGCATACTGCTCAGAACGATCGAAGAAATCGATGATATCAGATTGCTTGTCCTAGATAACGTTCTAACCATACTTACAAAAATTGAAAATTTATTATTGAACCAAACCAGTCAAAACCAACTTCTCAACAACCAGAACTTCATGCTCTGCTATCTAACAATCCTTTACTTCTGGCTAGATACAGATGACAAGAAGATAAATGAAGAAATTTGGAATGCTGACCGAAAATTACGGGTTTTAGAGCTTTTAACGTCGATTTTGAGTAACACATCATCGGAGAAACTCAAACTATACTCGTCGCAGGCTCTAATAGCCCTGGTTAAGCTTCCTCCTTTCAAAGGAATTAATATCCAAGATCATATCTTCAAACAAATGATATGGGCCGAAGAGCATGACTTCAAGGTCTTGCAGCATATTGTCGAAAACAACGTTTCCCAGTTCTTTGATCATTATGTCCACGCATCTTATGAAGAAACTGACTTGAGTGATTACTATTTCTCAGCTTTGTGCCGTAAAGTTCTCGCTGTATCTGAAGACAATGACAATTTCGCTAGCGATCCTTACTTTGAATTCATTTTCAAAAAAATTGATATTTTATTTTTGCTTGGAATGTACAAAGTCAAGGTCAACAACCTCATTGCACCTGACTTCCTTACTAATCTCGCGAAATTATACTTAAAAGTCTTCTCTAAGAAGCTTTTGACCGCATTTCAAAAAGAAATTCAACAAAATGAGGAGAAAAACGACGTTTCTGATGATGTAATCATCGATTTATTGCCTAAATACTTCCTGAAGAAGGCAGAATCCATTGTTCAGAAGGGTTTACAACTGATGATTAAAGATAACTTCCCAGGAAACACTAAATACTTAGTTATCGTGCTCAAACCATGGATTAAACAGTTTAGACTCCTTCCCAACTCAACAAGCTGCATTCCGAACAACATGATCGTTGTAAATCGAATGTCTCCGGCAAAATTCTTAGATTTGCTGACAGAAGTAACCAAAAAGATGAAAAGACAGTTCGAATATATCGTAAAACTCTGGAGATGCCTTCTCAGATCAGGAGATCACAGAGAATCAATTATTTATTATTTAGCAGATAATGACGTGTTCAAAGACCCAGAATTGAAGAAGAATATGTTCATGCAGTTACTCCCGAAGCTATATCTGCAAGACGAACTCATCGCTTTCTTAGTTCAGCGCTGTAAATTTTCTTATTACGCATATGTAACTTACCAACGCAATTTAAACTACGATGATGATAACTGGTATGTTCAGGTACTCGCCAAGGCCGTCAAAAACTACCCAGACAAGTGCCAGCCCCATATGCCAGTCATAATTCAGTATGCTCTGCTTTTCCACTCGAGCCAAGCGCAATCGCTGTTCAAGAGGATATGTAAGGAGTACAAATTCACGTTTTCTCGGAGGACACTTTCAGGCGATAAATTGAGAAAAGTTGTTTCTATCATTATTAAGAAGATGGAGATGGATAACAAGCAACGGCAGATCGAGGAATGGGCTATGGAAGCTACCAGATGGGTTGTTGGCTCGAAATTGTTGAGAAATGCTTATACATCTTTAGTAATTTTGAATGAAATACAGACAAAGTACCCTAATACCAATCCAACAGACTTGTTTTATGGTATTTGCCGGTCAGTCTCCCATTTCCTTCAAGAAATTACTGATGTTGACAAAGCAACTTACGATTTCATCAACGAAACGTTCAAACTCTTTAACAACCACTTCGACTTAGACAGAGATTTCGCTTTCAAATATCTCTCAGTCTATTTCGACTTCGTTGTGGCCGTAGATGCTTATTTCGACTCAATGCTTCCACTTTTCATGAAATGTATGGAAAAAGAAAAAGTGCCAATTTTCAATGAACACATTTCTGAATTAGCCTTAAATGCAATCCGACCAATTTTCAATGAACTCGAGTCAGACAGCAAAGCCATGAAAGATTTCGAGAATTTCTTGAAGAACGAACATACAAAAGATTATGATTTCGTTATGATCGTTTTGAAACACCACAAAGACGAAGAAATCGATGATCTCATCAAGAAATCCAACTTCAAAGAGCGAGATCTCGCAATCGGACACTTCGCTTTGATGGTTACAAACGCATCAACAGATTTGAAGCGAAGAATCTTTGTTGTTGCCTCGAAACTGCTTCAGAACTATATTTCCGAGCGTGGCCAGCTCCAAGACTTCCTCAAAGTCACGAAACACCTCGATCCGAAACAAATGGAGTCTTCTTCCTTGGAAACTCATGAGAAATTGGCATCTAAAGAGAGCCATATCTCAGAAAGCGTCAAGGAACAGCTCAGTTCGGAACTAAATAAGCAAGCATTAAATGTAATATTTAATTCCGCACTTGAGAAACTCACAACCATGCAAGAAGCCGTTGATTTCATATGCATGATCTCCAAGATCGACCCAGATATACCAAACAACGTCGCCAGGGGACAAATTAAATGGATTGACGCTTCTACAGAGCTTATCCAGAAACTTGGCCACTTGTTTGAGGAACACGACCAAACAGTTACATTAACTAACTGCGAACACTTGGATTCTGCATCGAACTTGCTGTCGAAAGACTCCAAATCATCGATTTTGCCTTTCTCAACACAAAGTAAAATGGTTTGCGCAATAAAAAGCACCACAGAAGTGCAAGTTAATCAGTTCAAGAAGGTTGAGAAGTGGGTGAAGATCATGAAGGAGGCCTCGATGACATTCATCAAAGGAATAAGCGCGAGAATGTCTCAGAGCACTACTTCGACATCAGAAAACATTTTTGTGAAGTTAAATGTTCCTGACACGATTTTGGATGATGATTTGATCATGTCTGACCAAGGAAAGAAACAGGTTGACTGGCTCGTTGACATCAAGAATTTCGTAGAATTCGATGAGGATAAGTCTAGAAGAATATCAAAGGCTTCATCTAGTTTGAAGAGTTTAACTGGATTTTGTTAATATTTTTATATTTGTTCTTTTGTTTTATATATATATATTTATCTTTTGTTTTTTTAATAAAATATTATAATTTATTTGTTCATTTTTTTTTTCAATGCTTCTACTACTACTACAAAAGTCGTCAAAATTCGTTGATAAAAATACTGGATAATTAATAAAGTAAGGGTTTCGTTTTGCGAAAAAAACGTACAATACGCAATTTCGCTAAAAAACATTTAGCTAGCAATTTCGACCTTTGACTCCACTCAAGACGTCACTTTTTTAATTTTGCGGTATCATATTTTTGGAAAATCTTTATGAATATTATATAAAAAGTCTCTTTAATATCTATATTTCATATTTTTATCGATTTTTAAAGTTTTTGCGAAAAGTATTCAATTATTTTTGCTATTTGGTCGGGTAAATGTCAGATTTGCGACATTTTCTGATATGATATTCAGATTCTACGTTGATAATAATGCTTATAGAACCCTCTTGCTATTGTGTCAAAATTGCGAAACCGATAGCAAAAATATCTCGCAATATCAAAATTGAGATATTGAGTGAATTATGCATTATAGAGATTAAAAATCTGATTTGTGAAAACATCTCATCAGTTTCTAGCTAATTCAAAAATCTTTACTATCTTATTCGATTAAAATGAAAAGGGAATAGTTTCATTATGCTTTAAATGACAGCCTTATAATATAATCATAGTTTTCGCTCAATATGCAGCATTTTTTTTTCGAAATCTATGGTCAATATCCTAAATACTGATTGCTTTGCATTCATATCTCTTACATTTTCTATACCCACATCACTATTCATTGCTATTCCTATCTTTTTCATTTTTGTTTGTTTCTCATAATTTCTCAAAAAACATGATAACTTGATATTTGTAAATATCATACTTTATAACGTAAATAAGAACTTGACCTATTAAGAAAAGCAGTAATGAAAAGAAAATCTGAAATTCATAAAAATTACAAGTTTCTGATGACAATTAGCTTAATTAAACCAGGTACAAGATTATATAATTGTATTTTCTATCCAATTATCCATATAATATCTTATCCAGAAAAAATAACTTGATCAATACCAAATGATTTTTTAACTAGTAAATAAAGTATTTTCTTTACACACACATTGTATATCATAGTTTTTTTGGTTTCGCAAAACATCCAAAAACAAATATGCTATAAAAGTGACAATTTTAGCAAAATGAAACCCTTAAATAAAGTCAACATTGAACAATATACAAATATTAAACAAAATTTCAGTTTTACTAAACAAAAACAGAATTACGACTTTCGATTCAATACTAATATCGAAAAATTTTCCATTAAATTTTTAAACCTAGATAATTTCAGTAATAATTCATTATATGTTCATTTTTCTCCTCACATTTGCTTTTTATCCAGAGATTTCTAGATGGGTAAGTCATCTTACTAGAATAACTTTTGATGGTGCATCAAGATATCATCATAATGTTGTCATTTTTTATAACCAAAATGAATTTACAATGCCTTCAGATAATCCAATTCCAAAGATGCTTGTTAATCCCCAAATTATAACTGCAAAATCCACGGGAGGAACATTAAGATGGATGGTTATGCAAACTCCATTGGACTGTAATTCTTATGATTATTTCCAAATTAACGGAAATTCTTCAAAATCAATCTTATTTAATCCACTAGGTGTTCAAAGCAATAAACGTCATTGCATGTTCTTTGGTTCTAATTCCAAGCATAGCTTCACAATATACAAGGGCAAGTTTACACCAGGAAGGGTATTTGCCGAGAACCCTAACATTTATAACTCAAGAGAGGAAGTTCTAGGTGAAACTTTAACAATTATAAATTGGAATAACTTATACCTATACTATGATAAAAACGAAAGCAATTTACCCCCAATTGTTGCTGTTAAAAGTTTCGGGAAGATAAGTGACGAACCAGTTTACAGTGACTTCTGGCGAACAGATGTAAATGTGATCGAAGAAAGATGGCTTCCGAATGAATATAAGGCTGAGTTTGGTTACAACTCAATAGAACTTAATAGCAATTTATTCACATACATCGTATTTCCAGATGGTCAAAAAGTGTATGCGATATTCGTTGACACGCAGAATGTTTTCTATGAGAATGGTCAGAAACTGGAGGAATTTCTCGCCCTTAATAACAATAGATATATAGGTCTGAAACCAATCGAGTCAGTTACCCTTGAGTTTTATGTTATGGATACTAAAGACGAGTGCCAGACAATTAGTGCTATGGTCAACGCTGCAGGCAATCAAGCATTTTTCCATACACCAGATATCTCATATCGAAAAAATTGCCTCATTCTAGCATCGAAATATGAGATGGATTATACATTATACTACAGTTCTGACATGGAGGTAAATGACCCTTTTTATATCAGAGATATCAATCAAAAACCTATATACATCGATATTGGAAATGACAGAATTTATAATATTTCGCATTCCAAGTTTTCATTAGTTTGTAAACATAATCAATACTATTCAGGTAAGTTTGGTGTTTACAGTTGCAAATTTTCATCATCTTGGGTTTCAACAGATGGTTTGACAGCAGGATTGTTCGGAATCATTGCACGCCCCTCTAATGTCCAGGTGAAGAATCTATTTATTGCCAGTTTTGGCAAACATTCATTGAACATTTCTAGCACAGAAGATACAATCATTGACTTCCCCACGAAATACGGATTCGATTCTACAATTATCATCTTTAACAAACAGTATTTTATAAATCAAAATGAAGTCTACAATACTCGGCGACCATTGATTGTTCGATCTTCATCAGGATATCACACCTTATATTTCAAATTGATTCTAGTTGATAAACGCTGCAAAAATTCGTATATCATCAATGGTAATAGTCAATCATACTTTGTTAATCTTCAACAGACAGATGGCTTGATTTGCATGCACTTTGTTTCATACTCCAAAATTAAAGGGAATGTTATCAATCCTCTAGATGATAACTTCACCCAATATGGAGACAATTACATGAATTATAGATCTAATTCAATCGAACAAGGTGTCACTCTTCGTATCAACAATCCTGGGCAAATCAATTCACTTGTTGGTGTCGCCAATATTGAGACAATGGAATCAAATCCTGAAGAATTCTCAAGCGGAATCTTTAACAAACAATTCGAAATCATTACATTCCCAAAATCAAAAATGCATGAATCAAAAGAAGGATTTAACGAAATTGAAATTCAAAATGACGAACTTGTAATTCTATTATCAAAACCCAAAAAATATCAAAATATGATTCTTAACTTCAAATCGACAAGTTCACTGAAAGAATTTTATAAAAATTTATTAAAACAAAATCTAAGAAACAAAAAAATTGTTTACATTCAAACCACTGCAGTAAATAGTAAAATAAGCTATTATTTTTCAAAATTTAACAATGATTGTTACACATTCAACATGGTGAGTGATAAAATAGGTAAACAATATTTCATGATGGCAGAGCCAAATAAAAAGCATTGCATATCAATGATTTCGACTAAGGAAGCAACTATGATGTTTTATACAGAAGATCAGGTTACTAAAGTTTATAAAATCAAAGAATACAAAAAACAAACATTTCAATACATCGAATTTTCATCAAATAACGAGACAAATATCATGATCAAAGAGATTCCTTTAATTGGAAATGAGTTTATATCAAACACTAACAATATTTACTCAGAAAGCAAACAATTGCAAGAAATTGGCGAAAATTATTATATTGCTCATCCAGGATATAATAGTGTCTCATTATCAAAGACAAAAATTATATATCCAATAGAAAATGGATTCAAAGTCTTATATACGAAAAAAAGAGATCTGACATTGTGTCAGATCTCAGTAAAAGTGACATTTACATGTCAAAAAAATAGAATGAGTTTAAGTAATTAAAATTGAGGGTGAGAGTAGTATTGTATGAAATAATATCTCTCACCCTCCAATTCATCCTATGGCGCCGAAAAAATTTTGGTGAAATGCGACCACATTTCACCAAAATTTCTCGGCGCCATATAGAGAACTAGAGCCTGTGAGGTACTGATACTATCCATGTACCTCGCAGGCTCTAGTTCCAAGCCAAAATGGCTAAAAATTGCCCGCAATGTGAACAATTGCGGGCAATTTTTAGCCATTTTGGCTGGGAATTGGAGGGTGAGAGTAGTATTGTATGAAATAATATCTCTCACCCTCCAATTCATCCTATGGCGCCGAAAAAATTTTGGTGAAATGCGACCACATTTCACCAAAATTTCTCGGCGCCATATAGAGAACTAGAGCCTGTGAGGTACTGATACTATCCATGTACCTCGCAGGCTCTAGTTCCAAGCCAAAATGGCTAAAAATTGCCCGCAATTGTTCACATTGCGGGCAATTTTTAGCCATTTTGGCTGGGAATTGGAGGGTGAGAGTAGTATTGTATGAAATAATATCTCTCACCCTCCAATTCATCCTATGGCGCCGAAAAAATTTTGGTGAAATGCGACCACATTTCACCAAAATTTCTCGGCGCCATATAGAGAACTAGAGCCTGTGAGGTACTGATACTATCCATGTACCTCGCAGGCTCTAGTTCCAAGCCAAAATGGCTAAAAATTGCCCGCAATTGTTCACATTCCCATCTTTTGTTGGTAAGACGAAGAATATGAAATAAATTATGAAGAAGATAATGATGAATAAAATATCACTTTTTATATTTTTGACACGTCAAGTTGTCACTTTTCTGTCAAACTGTTTTTATCGTTTTCGTATATAACAAAAGTTTTTGTTGTGTTTAACACCCAGCCAGATGTTTATTTAATTAAAGGCAACAAAAGAGGAATTATTTCAGAATTAAATGAAACTCTTGGTGTCGAAACTCAAGAATCATCAATTAATTTCTTTCTTTTAGTTCTCCCAGATGGTGATTATTCATATGATTTCTGTTTCAAGCCTAAATATAGTCAAGTTTACTGGAATACATCAGTTGTTGAGCCAAATAAGAAACATGTTTTAGTTTTGTTTGGAGGGTTTGATATTAGTGAAAAACAAGTAATTCGAACACCAGCGTTTCCGAATGATGAAACATTTAATGTATATGAATCATACATATACGGATGCAATAAAACAGTGATCACTGATACACTGAAAACTTTTAGGACCGACTGTCTCATAGTTGAATATATTTCATCTTCAACAATGAGATCTGGAATTGTTGGAATATATGATATTGGCTACTTTTCATCAAATTATCAATCTTTTGACACAATCTTATCTCTTGATGAAGCTCATAAATTTGATGGATTCATTGATCCAGTCAAAGTATCAACAACGTCAAATTCGATTTATGGTCCTAACTCATACAGAAATTCACCATTTAGCACACTTGCTATAACTTATGAACAAGATGATAAATATAATCATTTCCTTTACTTCAATGATGAAAAAAGTCTCATGAAATGCGACCACTCTCCAATTTTGAAACTTATTCATTTCGACAAAACATTTGTCATCAAATCAGTTTCGGATTATTACAGTGATACAATCTATCATCTGAAAATGGACAAAAATTGTGATACAGTCGATTTACTTTTTAATCAATACGGCAACCGTTTCACAGTTGATCCACTCCACTACAAACCAAATAAGATGTATTGCATTGCAACATTAACTAGCGAAGAGAGCTCAATTACGTTAAAGAAGTATGATTATTCCGATTCAACTTACAGCTTGCTTTTCTCTAAATCATTTAACATGGAAGAATCATTTGAGATAAGTTCAACAACATATAAACAAAAGTTCTATTCAATGATAAAGATCATTACTAGTGGTGATTGCTATTTCCCTTATTGTGAAGTTTTATTTGGGCAAAAGGACAGTTCATTACAACCAAAAATATATCATATTGATGGATTCAATCATTTATTTGAAGGAAAATCTCTTGTTCGTCAGCTTTTTGTTTCACAATTAGGATATAACTCATTTGATCTGAAGAATTATGAAGTGACAACAATCAAATTTGCCAAATTGGATAAATTTAACACATTTGTTATCTTTCATTCAATACAATACATTAATGAATCATCAAGTAAAACCATTTCAATTAGTATTACAAATCCTGGATTTATCTCGGTTTTCAGTGGGGAATACAACATCGAATTCACAGTTTTTCAATTAGCTAAAGATTGTATAGTTCATTACACTATAAATTATTTCAGTGAATTATTTTTCACAAACGCAAATACAAAGGAAAATAGTAAATACTGTATCATCCATTTGGGAACAGGTGAAATGACATCAGTTTTATTCAAAGACCCAAAGACATCTAATTTGAATTCATTTTCATATTATGATTCGTTTTCAATGGGATCGAATCCTGTTATTATTAAAGATGTTTTCACAACACTAAATGACAAAAAATCATTCATTATTGAGTATAAAGTTGGTGAAGGCAATCCATATGGTCATGTTGGTATTTCAAGCACAACACAAAGATATGTTTCTGGTAAATTTGATTTTCCAGGAAAGGACAAGGAAACAGAATCAATACTAAATCAAAATGAAACAAACCAAAGCAATGATGAAACAGAAACAAATGATAGAATATCGAAACCTGGTATTTTCTTTTCATCGAAATTCGGCAGAAATACAGCAAAAGTTTCGAAAAATGATGTGATAACTGTTATCACTCCTGTTTCATCCGGTAAAAATTACAAAATTAGGGAGAGAAACATAAGATTTACTGAGCATTTCCAAAATAATACCTAACATAAATGGAATGTCTGAGTTTTCGTTTATATTTTGAAAGAATCTTGAAAAAAATATTTTGAAATCTCTTGTTTTTGCTTTTGCAAAGCATTCTATAAGAGAAGAACGACATGTATTTCCTATTTAGTCATTCCTATGTAAATGTGGTTCAAGTGTAATGTAAATTTGTTCGTAAATATTGAACTCTGTGTTCAAAGGCAGATTTTTTGAATTGATCAATCTAATTGGAGCAGGTAATGCTTTAATTGCATTGATTTTAATCTTGTCTTCGAAATCACCATTAATTGCTATTGAAAGTAGATTTGAAGCGTATTCTAGAGGATCATCATTCATAAATTTTGCGAGCAGTTCAAGTGATTCGTTGGATGGGGCTTGATTTTCAATAGTGTTGATAAAGTAATCTGAGAAATTCATAAAGTTCACAGAAAAAAAAATCATAAAATTTCCAACATGGGGAAAATTTAGTTGTAATAAAAAGCTTTGCTAATATCACTTAGTGAGAAACTGTGCAAACTTAAAAATATGATCATATGAATTCTTATGCAGTATATTTGCGAACACCACAAGTCTAATCAAATAAATATGAAAGATAGATATGTAGATTAATACTCTAGGCTGCCTTTTAAAGTATTATTTATATTGTAACATAGAATAATTACTAATAATAATTATTATCAAAGGAAAATCCAGGATGTGCTGGTGAACATATATACATGCTTATGGATAGCTTTAAATAACATAGGGTATGCTATTTAATGTTGGCTGCATATCGAAATATTGAAAATCTAATTTCAAAATTTGAAAAACAATTTTCTTTTGTGGTACCTCATTAACTTGATTTTCTTTGATTTATCCTAAATTTTAAAATTTCTTTTAAAATTCCTAATTTTTATTTGATATTTTTATAAAAAATTTCAGGGAAAGAGTAGGTGACAAAAGTGCATACTCTTAAATTAACCTTAAATGTTGATTTTTCGATATTTTCGGTATTAACCTTATTGTAAATTTTTCCGGTGATAAATTTATCACACTGAGGTTATTTTTCCGGTGAGATTTTTAACCTTGATTTAATGAAATTAATATATATAAATTTTATTATTTTTAATTTCGAATGAGTATAATAAAATATTTTTTTATATCGTCATAACTCTCATCACTGTTGTGATTCCAAATGCGATTATTAAGGTTCAAGTCGCTAATGTTTTGAATGAAGATAGAGCAGTAAGAATTCTTACAAGGGCAGGTAATCAGATTGTTGAGCAAAGAGCTTCAAAACACGATGAATGTTTGAAATTAATTCAACACATTTTGGAAATTGTCGAAAGCCGAAGGATTGAACCTAATGTCCTTATTCCATCTTTGAAGGCAATATTAAATTTGGCACAAAGAAGTTTAAAGGAAGAGTAAGCAAGATTAGATAATTTGGACTTTTTTTAAAATTAATGAATAAACAGTATATTTTTGAAGTGTAAGCTTATTTACCTGAAGCTATATTACTTAATATAACATTCAAAGTATTATTGCTATTTATTGGAGAACAAATTTATGTAATTTTCACATGAAAATTGATAAATTTGTATTTCCTTATGATAATCAATTTTTGTATTTGTAGAGAGTCTCCCTGCATGATATCAAGACTTGGCTATAAGTCTTTATCCATTTTTGAAAATTGTATTGTAAATTGTAAGAATTTCTGAATACTACTACTATAAAATATAATTGCTTATCTATGTATATTCTCCCTGCATGATATCAAGACTTGGCTATTAGTCTTTATCCATTTTTGAAAATTGTATTGTAAATTGTAAGAATTTCTGAATACTACTACTATAAAATATAATTGCTTATCTATGTATATTCTCCCTGCATGATATCAAGACTTGGCTATAAGTCTCTATTCATTATGAGTATGACCCCATTTTTTTTACAAAAAGTGCCGAATTGCAACTTTGTCCCAATCTCTTTCAGGGAAAAAATCATGATTGTAAATAAAAAATTTTTGAAATGTTTAAGTAGTTTTGAGTAGGTCTTGAGCATCTGCAGGGTGAACACGATCATATTGGCGATTTAATTGTCCATGGAACTCGCAAAAGAATAGCATCATGAACAGTAAGAGGATAAATAAAAGTTAGTATGGTTAAGTTGGGTATGGTGGCACTGCGTTTTCACTTTATCCAATACTTGTGAATTTGACACTTTACAAAACCGTTAACGTAAATTTTACAACAGAAACGACAACACTAATTTAACCTTAAATATTTACAAAACCGTTAACGTAAATTTTACAACACAAACGACAACACTAATTTAACCTTAAATATTTACAAAACCGTTAACGTAAATTTTACAACACAAACGACAACACTAATTTAACCTTAAATATTTACAAAACCGTTAACGTAAATTTTACAACACAAACGACAACACTAATTTAACCTTAAATATTTACAAAACCGTTAACGTAAATTTTACAACACAAACGACAACACAACTTAACCTTAAATATTTACAAAACCGTTAACGTAAATTTTACAACACAAACGACAACACAACTTAACCTTAAATATTTACAAAACCGTTAACGTAAATTTTACAACACAAACGACAACACTAATTTAACCTTAAATATTTACAAAACCGTTAACGTAAATTTTACAACACAAACGACAACACTAATTTAACCTTAAATATTTACAAAACCGTTAACGTAAATTTTACAACACAAACGACAACACAACTTAACCTTAAATATTTACAAAACCGTTAACGTAAATTTTACAACACAAACTACAACACTAATTTAACCTTAAATATTTACAAAACCGTTAACGTAAATTTTACAACACAAACGACAACACTAATTTAACCTTAAATATTTACAAAACCGTTAACGTAAATTTTACAACACAAACGACAACACTAATTTAACCTTAAATATTTACAAAGCCGCCAACCACTTCACTAACGAACTCACTAATGTAAAAATAAACGAACTCACTATCGTTCTCACTAACAACTTCACTAATGTTCTCATAAATTTTCCTCAATATCTTCATCATCAGTGTTAACCCTATTGTAGTCATACTTGAAGCCATAAACTTTCTCTAACTTCTTAACGTACAATTTACATAACTTACCTTCGTCATCGTATGGTTTAATGATATAACTATTTCTATCTTTATAAACAGTCAATGAAAAGTCAACTGGTCTCGGATGTATTTGAAAGAACATGTTATGCTCAGGAAGGAAGAATAAATGTTTAAATGTATGTTTGTTATATGTTTTGATTTGTATGAGTTGCTTTTGTTCTGTCATTTATAAAAAATAAACTTAAAAATAAATGATATCACCACCCGCACACGTATGAAAACATAGCACAAAAATAATGTTTATGTTAGAATGTTAGATCTAACACGTTTTCTAACCTCTTTTCTAACCTGTTGAATTCATTGCTTTATTCCTCACTGTCGTCTGCTTTCTCCAACTCTTCTAGCTTCTTCTTAAGTTCAGCAATGTTGTCCTCATGAAGTTTAATCTTTCTCAAAATTCCTTCTTTATCTAATGGTTGCTTTATCTTTCTAAACTGAACTCTACCATCCTTCATAGTATGAATGTAAAAACCTTCTGGAATAATTCCTGATTTAATGTATTCTACCAAAAACTTTTGTTTCATTGCTTCAGTGACTTTAGTCGTCATTTCAATCAAAGGTGAAGCTAGCACAGCGATAATGGATTTCATGACTTTTAGTATTTCATGCAATCTTAACAGATAGCCTTACAAGTACTTCCAGTGTCCCTAGCTGTCCCTCCTTTTTATATAACTCCATGACATTTATAATCTCGCGAAACTTAACAGGTAGCATAACAGATTAAAATCAGATGAGGTTTTGAACCAAAATTTCTAAGCAACGTTGTCAAGGATTTTGAGGAACTAGGGACAGAGTGTGGCAAAGTCCAAGATTTAATTTATCTTCATCTGTTTCATCAGCTATCTCATCTAATATGCCAATATTTTATTCATAACTCGTGGCAAACTCACTAACTTTCATTATGTTCATCTGCATGCTTCATCTGATAGAAAGTATGACTTTCATTAACTCTGTGAGATAATGAAAACTACTAGGGACAGAGACCATGGCAAAGTTCATGACTTTCATTATTTCCAGAACTTAATGAAAACTACTAGGGACAGAGACCATGGCAAAGTTCATGATTTAATTTATTCTCTCACTAACAACAAACACAAACTCCAACACTAACATCAAGTACTAACTTCAGCACAAATGACAAACACTAACAACAAGTACAAACTCCAACACTAACATCAAGTACTAACTTCAGCACAAATGACAAACACTAACAACAAGTACAAACTCCAACACTAACATCAAGTACTAGTTAGTACACCAGTCTTGGGTATGGTGGCACTGCGTTCCACCTTACCCAATACTTGTGAATTTGACACTTTACAAAACCGTTAACGTACATTTTACAACACAAACGACAACACTAACTTAACCTTAAATATTTACAAAGCCGCCAACCATTTCACCTCACTAACGAACTCACTAATGAAAAAATAAACGTTCTCATAAATTTTCTTCTATATCTTCATCGTCAATGTTAACTCTATTGTAGTCATACTTGAAGTCATAAAGTTTCTCAAGTTTTGAAATGCATAGTCTTGTTAACTTACCTTCATCATCATAAGTTTTTATAAAACTACCATGACAATCTTTATACACAGTCAATGAAAAGTCAACTGGTCTAGGATGAAGTGTAAAGAACATGTTATGCTCAGGAAGGAAGAATAAATGTTTAAATGTATGTTTGTTATATTTTTCGATTTGTATGAGTTGCTTTTGTTCTGTCATTTACATCCAAATAAAAATTTTCAGTAAAATAAAAAATTAATGATATCACCACCCTCACACGTATGAAAACATAGCACAAAAATAAATTTAGGTGAAGTGGTGAGATTTCACCTCTTTTTTCACCTGTTTTTTCACCCACTTGAATTCATTGCTTTATAACTCTCTTCCTTGGTTTCTTTTTAGTTGCTTTCTTCACGTCTGTCTCCAGCTTAACTGTCTTTCTTCTTCGTCCGTAATGATACCAGTTACTTCCACCAGTCAATGGGTCAAATGGTCTTTCGTAAGGGTTTCCATACATTCCATAGGGACCATACGGAAGAACTACTGGTGGAGGAAGAGTTCCATCGACTCTATTTAAATGCATTGTTTCACCTTTCATCTGGTCATTAAAGTCTTTTGCGTGTTTTGCAAACTCATCGTCCTTTCCTAAAGCATTTTCTGACTCAGTCGCAACCAAATTGGATGCTTTATTTATGAGTCCTATTTTATTTAATCTTAACTTCTTTGCAACCCAGCCTCCAATCTTTCCTTTATTTGCATCTAATGTCTTCGAAACTCTTCCTCCACTCATTTTATTTACTGCGTCATAAGCCCCAAGTGCTTTTGCTCCAAATGCTAATGCTTTTGTTCCCATTGCGCCTAAAGCTGCCCAAGCTACCATTTACACCATATTAAAATCATCTCTCTTCAATATTATCTCATAAAAGTTCTCGTTACTGGAGAAAGTCAATGAAACATAAACATTCTCATGGACTTCGTCCTCGCCGCGTTGCGGCTTCATAAACTTCTTTCTTATATCATCTATTCGCTTCAAAATGTCTGAACAATTGCTAACATCTTCTACAACAGTTATTTCATCATGAATGACCTTCAAGAACAAGCTCATTTAATATGCTATTAAAATCATCTCAATAATGAGTCCATCCTTTCCATCTTTAGGTAGCACAACATCTTTCATTGAAGAAGGTTCGACAAGTCTTATGTTAAACTTACTGACAAAGTTTGTTATACTCTTATATACGAAAAAAAGAGATCTGACATTGTGTCAGATCTCAGTAAAAGTGACATTTACATGTCAAAAAAATAGAATGAGTTTAAGTAATTAAAATTGAGGGTGAGAGTAGTATTGTATGAAATAATATCTCTCACCCTCCAATTCATCCTATGGCGCCGAAAAAATTTTGGTGAAATGCGACCACATTTCACCAAAATTTCTCGGCGCCATATAGAGAACTAGAGCCTGTGAGTACTGATACTATCCATGTACCTCGCAGGCTCTAGTTCCAAGCCAAAATGGCTAAAAATTGCCCGCAATTGTTCACATTGCGGGCAATTTTTAGCCATTTTGGCTGGGAATTGGAGGGTGAGAGTAGTATTGTATGAAATAATATCTCTCACCCTCCAATTCATCCTATGGCGCCGAAAAAATTTTGGTGAAATGCGACCACATTTCACCAAAATTTCTCGGCGCCATATAGAGAACTAGAGCCTGTGAGTACTGATACTATCCATGTACCTCGCAGGCTCTAGTTCCAAGCCAAAATGGCTAAAAATTGCCCGCAATTGTTCACATTGCGGGCAATTTTTAGCATTTTGGCTGGGAATTGGAGGTGAGAGTAGTATTGTATGAAATAATATCTCTCACCCTCCAATTCATCCTATGGCGCCGAAAAAATTTTGGTGAAATGCGACCACATTTCACCAAAATTTCTCGGCGCCATATAGAGAACTAGAGCCTGTGAGTACTGATACTATCCATTACCTCGCAGGCTCTAGTTCCAAGCCAAAATGGCTAAAAATTGCCCGCAATGTGAACAATTGCGGGCAATTTTTAGCCATTTTGGCTGGGAATTGGAGGGTGAGAGTAGTATTGTATGAAATAATATCTCTCACCCTCCAATTCATCCTATGGCGCCGAAAAAATTTTGGTGAAATGCGACCACATTTCACCAAAATTTCTCGCGCCATATAGAAACTAGAGCCTGTGAGGTACTGATACTATCCATGTACCTCGCAGGCTCTAGTTCCAAGCCAAAATGGCTAAAAATTGCCCGCAATTGTTCACATTCCCATCTTTTGTTGGTAAGACGAAGAATATGAAATAAATTATGAAGAAGATAATGATGAATAAAATATCACTTTTTATATTTTTGACACGTAAAGTTGTCACTTTTCTGTCAAACCGTTTTTATCGTTTTCGTATATAACAATACTATAATGCTTCGGTGGCGAATACATGTAGTTTGAAAGACATAATATAGATTCTTCAGCAAATTCACTTATACTGGATTTTATAACAATGTTCTCACGAGACCAAATACCACCAATTGACAATCTTGTAAGCAATCCTGCTGAACCTTCAACTGTAAACGTCGATGGTAACATTCCACGAAGGTCATCTATTGACATCTTTGAGTCACTGAATTTAAATATTTTCTTAAAGCAATCGTCATTATCTAACCATGCAATAGCTTTGAAGTTTTCATTCGAATATACATCTGCTTCATTAAATGTAAAACCTGACTTCTTTGCAGAGACGACTTTAAAATCTATTGCATTTGTTTCAAAATTATATGCTATGCTAACTTCTGAAGGTAATGGATGTCCTTCCGCAGTCAGTTGTTCTCTCACTACCGTTTGAAGCTTTGTGTTAAAAACTTTCATGTCATCTCCTGTGTCTAGGTTCACATACACAGCAACAGGGAAACTATCTTGCTTCTTTGTCTCATCATTATACCTCAAAACATTAAAGTTCTTCAATAATATTGTCCTTCCTGCTGGAATACTTCGAACCTGTCTGATTTCAATAGCTTTCTCACCTCCTACATACTCTACCCAGTGCCTTGGATATTCATAAGTATACTGACTTTCTTGAATTTTGGTTGGTTTCATCATAACATGTTCATAGTATATCTTTATACTCTTGTCAGTTAGACTCGGTGCTATGTTCTGAATATTTCTGACTTGCATTTTTAATGGAGATAAAATGAAGCATTTAATACATGACGTAGATGAAGACATGAATGAAACTACAGACAAACTTAACTCTTCTCTTATTCTTCCTTTCAGCAAAGATTATGAATTCTGTTCAAATGGTGTTTATTTCTATTGTGGAAAGATGGGGTCAGGTAAGACATTTAACCTCATTCGTCATATACTCATAACAGAACGTTTAGGAAATGACTCATATTATGACCAAATCATTATATCAGCAACTTCAGACTCTATGGACTCAACAGCGAAAACATTTATGTCAAAAGTTCAAGCCTCTGTCGTTAAAGTTCCAGACAGTGAACTCATTGAATTTCTTCAACGTTACATTCGACGTAAGAGAAATATTATGCCATCGTTGAATTTATACAGTCAGGAATGAAAAGACTTCTAGGAGATGGAAAGAATTATTGACAAACACCACTTACGTCAGTACTCAGGAGTTTACGATATGAAACGACTTACAAACTACATTCTATCAAAACTTTCAAAATACCCCTTCAAAAAATATCCATCAAACACTTTATTAGTTTGTGACGACTTCGCCGGAAAAAGGTTTAGTGTCAAAACCAGACTCACCATTAGCTAACATCATTACTAAAGTCAGACATTACCACTTAACTGTAGCAATACTTATGCAAACATGGAGGTTTTTAGCTTTAAACATAAAACGTCTCATAACTGACTTCGTTATCTTTCAAGGTTTCTCACGTTATGATATTGAACTCATTTGGAAACAGTCAGTAAACATACCTTTTGAAGAAATTTGGGAAGCATATAAGTCTCTCATCTCTCCTCGTTCATACCTTGAGATTCATATCATGACTAATACCATTAAAGTCAAAAATATTCCATGGGAACGACCAACATGTTTTAAAGTTTAACCTTCAATTGACTGATGGTAAACAAATTCCATGCATCTCTGTCGCCATTTCTGTTAATATTTTTGCTGTCATTCATATCATCCACTTCCCCATCCGTTAACTTTGAGATATGCGTCTAGAATAGCTGTTCTTAAATGAAGGCTTTTCACCTTTGAGAGCATAAACTCTATAACTTCTGCATACTTTATGTTTGAACCTCCTGAGCCATCATTGACATAAATTTTTATAGGCTTCCACCCTTTGTTCATGTTCCTGCTTCTTCCCTTAGCTCTTTTGTTCAGTAGTTCTACATCTTATAACACAGCACCTGTCTCAGTGAATTCAAACAATATTTTCATTTCGTTAGCTTACATTCAAACCCTTGTCGAGTATATTGTTCATTTCATACATATAAAAGGTTTTATTCTATATGAAATGAGAAGCAAATCCATCTTAGCTGTGCCGTTAATGTTCCAATTGAACCACATCAAATGTTGACTCACGAACGACAAACAATATTGTCATAAAGAACTATAGTTCAGAGTGTTTGAAGAAAAAGAACCAGAACTGAAATCCGTGAATTTAAACTCAGCTTCAAACCGCTAACGCTACATCAGATGTTAAGTTAGAGTATCCACCACTGGACCAAATTCTTTCAAGAGAAGCCAACGACAACCCTTACATAAATGTTCAAACAAATCCTTCAGATAACGTAGACCATTACCTTCTTCAGTTATACCAAACAATTTTACTCAAAGACGATAAGAAGCTTTTGACAAATCTTATAAGCAAGAAACCAAATAATTCTAACAAAGGAGACCTTGAAAATGTTATATCACGAATAACAGGGAAACAATGTGTCATTGACTATCTCGACCCTGAAATCGAATGCTGTGGTCAAACGCCACCATTCATGAAAATAGGTAACATCCGCATCATTGAAATACCAGTACTCCAGGAGTTTGAGTTTAAGTATAAATATTCGAATGAATATACAAAACTTTCAACAGAATATAAATTTATGTTGAAATATGTTTTAGTAAATTAAAGCAATTTTGTAATATCTATCCAAAACTTCTTCAACAGTATCGAACTCATCTTCATAATGCAAACCTAATCTTATTGACTTGGTGCAGTTTTCACTAACACAATATAGCGCTTTGCGCTCGGCGCCTTGAGCCTTTTTCTGTTTCTCTTGACTGACATAACTAATTCATTTGTTTCATCAAACAGCAACAACCAAAGTTCATGACCTAATACATAACATTCATTACTTTATATTTTTAGCTCTGAGTTCTCTTGTAAGCTGTTGCATTTAATATTTTCTAAAAAGTCAACTTCAACAGTCATTCGCACTGGTGCCTTCAGTTCTACAGGCTCGCCTTGAAAGTCAACTAGTCTGAATTGCATGTCTTTCAAATTATGAGGACTAATGCGAATCCATTTACCTAAATGAGTTGCTATGACAGGAACGTTTGGAATGAACATGAATTGACTGCATAACAGAAAGACTTATATTCTACTGAACCTTTACTATTAACTCCTGAAATGCCTGTGACATTAGCTATTTTAGACTCAATGTATAAACAATTGCCATAACATACGTATGGAACAGATTTCATCTCAATCGTTTTGTCAAAACTTTTCAAAGGAAATGTCATATGGTATGCTCCCAGAAGCAATTGAACTCTATGACTCATTCGTGTTATCTTAAACTCCTTCGCATAACTGAACTTCAAAACTCCTGCAATAAGTTTAACATTCATTAAGTTTTCTTCGTTCTCCTTGTTTATTGTAGTATTTATGAGCGCATTTAACACTCCAGCTAATGTTTCCATCTTATATTCTACATTATTGTGAAATCTTATTTCATGCTTCTTTCCATCTATTTCAATCTCCATGAAATCTGTTTCATCTGTTATGACAAAAGTTGCGATAGTATTAAAGTCAACAACTCTGAAAGCAAGCGCTTCATTCTGAAGACCTAAGTTTGTTTGTAGCTTTACTGTCCCGTATTCGTTTGGGTCTGTACTTTGCAAATAGAACAACATTTTATTCTCATTAAAATATGAGTATAGCTGCATATGCGTATGAAGCTGACAGAGCTAAACGTTTATATTTTGGTCAATACTCTCTCACACTTACTGACAAATATATTGTTATCAGTGATGGAAATACCGAGAAATACATAACATGGAAGGACTATGAAAAGTTTGACCCTATTTTAACTCCATGTACAATGCCATTCATTGTAAATGGTGAAGTTGTCATGAAGAACGACACAACAGTATATAAGTCTGTATATGAAGCATTAGAATATATGTTGAATTATAATCCCGAAAGATTTGACCCAAGCACTACACCATGTGCAATGCCTTTTATTAAGGACGGTGAAATCGTAAGAGTTCCGGATTCAACGGTTTATACTGCTGTTCAAAACAGTTTACAAAACATTTTAGCGAATATCTTTAATTCAGAAACTACAGAAATAAAATTACCATATATAACAGATGCTAAAGAAATTAAATCAAAAACGACAACATTATTTACGTCACTTAATGATTTAATGACTTATATCATTAATATTCCTGCACCAACTACAGCATTTGATCCAAACTCGACGGTTTGCAGTGTACCTTTCATAAAGGACAGTTCAGTAATTGTTTTAAGGGATTCGACAGTAAATGAATCATTAAAGGCGTCATTAATGAAAATCATTGATTTTAACTCATTCATGAATACATATAATTCATTCATTAATGTTTCATATGCTTCTAAAGAAGGTGAGCCAAAAACTATCGATAAAGCGGTGTATGAAATAAAAGCATCAACGACGAAATTGAATTCATTAACTTTTGATGGTGATAGTTCCGTTAATGACATAACATCGGGGAAAACAATTTTAACGAAAGAATATTTAAAATCTCATGTTAGTGAGTTCGTTGAAATTGAAAAAGAAGGTGGAATTAAGTTCGATCCACTGAATTTCATTTTCAGCTTAGCGAATGCGGGTGTTAGTTTCGCTGAATGGACAACTATACAGAGTGAAATAAATGCAATATGGACGTTTTTGGGGTCAAAAGCGGGAATGGGTGAGCTTGTAAATGCTGCAAGAACATTAGGTGAAACAGGAAATTTTGTAGATGGTTTTAAAAGGCTTGTTTCAAATGTTTTAACAAACACAAAGAAATTATTTAGATATACCATACATAACGGACGGATTTTCGAACAGGTAGCAACAAACCCTCCGGTTATGGCTGCGTTGATGATGGTTAGAGATATAAAACCACGTAACGACGGGAACGAAGAACATGAACAACAGAGCCCAACGGGCTCAGAGCCACATAGTGGCGAGGATACTGGTCGGGTTATTCAAGACATTAAAAACGTGTATCCTGAAGTTATTGATTTATTTAGAGGAGTTAATGATTCAATTTCAAAACATTCTATAACCCTCGATGAAGAGAATAAATTAACAGATTATATATTCGTCATTATTGCAGAATTAATGAAGAGAATAAATGAAAAAGGAATTGGTGATATCATTAATGTCAGCGATGTAATGATGAAAAGAAATTTTGACTCATTATTTACAAAACCGAAAACAGAATATAGTCTTTATGACGTAATTACCGAATTAATGAAAAAGATTAATGATAATAAGAGTTCTGGCGGAAGAGTTGAATTAGAAGTGAATGATGTTAATGAGAAATTAGCCGAAAAAGCAGATAAAAACCACGTTCATTATATAACTTCAGACGAACAGATTATAACGGACTACCATGGATATTTAACACGAAGTGATGAAGCGAAGACAAAAAATGTTAATGAAAGAAGATATAAATACATTCGTGCTAAAGGTTATGACATAAGCTGTACTGTACAGTATGATGTAGCTAAAGCACCAGAAGCATTTGGTTATACCGGTGAAATTTATGCCTCTACTTTCAATGTTAACGGTGTATTAGTTGAACCAAGATTTACTTTGAGAGTTAAGTCAAAAATAACGTTTGAAGATGCTATTAAAAGTAAAGCTGACAAAGTTGAACTCGAAGCAATGAACAAAGTTTTGAAATCTCATAAACACAACATCTCCGATATAAATGAACTTCAAACTTCTTTAGACAGTAAAGCTGACAAGAACCATACACATAAATCCTTCACTACTGTTAGAGCAGACGACATAATATTGAACTTTGACCTTGGTTCAAGTGCACCATTAGAAAATCCAAGTACAAGCGTAAAAGATACTCTTAACAGTTTAGATAAGAGTTGCAGGAATATTGAAAGTCATGTCAGAAACTTTGAAACACATGAACTACCAGCAATGTTAGATAAGAAAGCAGATAAGAACCATACACATGATTTCTTCACAACTGTTGGTATAGAAAGTATTGAAGGAACGGTTGAAGGAACTGGTGGGGATGCATTATATTGGAAACCTCCTAACTTTCCACAAGGTTTAACATCGGAGGAAAACATAACGACGATGAAATACATTAGATGTAGAAATGTTTATGTCATGGAGGATGAAAATAATGTTAAATTCACTGCTCAAGATTTATATGATAAGAAAGCTGACAAAAACCATACACATGAATCCTTCACTACTGTTAGAGCAGACGACATAATATTGAACTTTGACCTTGGTTCAAGTGCACCATTAGAAAATCCAAGTACAAGCGTAAAAGATACTCTTAACAATTTAGATAAGAGTTGCAGGAATACCGAAGATCATGCCAGAAACTTTGAAGCATATGAACTACCAGCAATGTTAGATAAGAAAGCTGACAAAACAGAGCTTCAAACATTAAAGACAGAAATACTTCAAACATTATATCCTATAGGTTCTATTTATACGGCAATGAACTCAACAAATCCAGCAACAGTTCTGGGTTTCGGTACGTGGGAACAGATTGTAGATAAATTCTTATACTGTGCTAGATATTCAAAGCAAACAGGAGGTTCGAAGAAAATTACTGAAGCAAACCTTCCACCGCACACTCATACAGGAACTACAAACACAACAGGTAGTCATTCACATTCAATAACAAAAAGAGGTTATACAAATCTTGCAGCAGGTTCGGATAGACAGGGAATGCATAGATATGATATTTCAAGTGACCCAGTAGATTCAAGCACAGGTATTTTCTGTGGAACCACAGGAAATCATTCACACACTTTCACAACAAATCCAACAGGCTCGGGTGAAGATTATATGCCACCATTTATGACTATATTCGCATGGTACCGCGTTCAATGAACGCGCTTGAGCCTAGAATAAAATCTTTAACTTTACATAAATGAGCTTGAAAGAAGTATTCGAACAACATCCATGGAGGTCATTTAAGAAGTTCAATGAAGCTGCAAAGAGTCGGGGATTTACTAACAGAGCTGAAGTGAAAAGGTTCTTTGACAAAAATGTTGTACATCAAACAAAAATAAACCCTTACGACTACTTTTTACCAATTTACTCCAACACTCCTGACGCATACCAATTTGACACTCTCATTCAAAGCAGAAAATGTGGTCATAAACCATTCCTCATCTTCATTAATGTTAACACTCGCAAAGCTTTTGCGTATATAATGAGAAATAAAGGAACTCATGAAGTGTTAAGAGTTTTACAAAAGTTTGTAGCAGAACATAGCCCAAGTATTTTAACATCAGACCAAGACGGTGCATACCTCAGCAACGAAATCACAGAATTTCTCATTAAGCATAACATAACTCACTACACTACTGAAGACCATAACCATAACATACTCGGCATCATAAACCGCTTCATAAGGACTCTCAGAGATTTAAATCAAGAGCGAGACTTTACCGAAGAAACAATGAAACATTTCATCGAAGTTTACAATTCCTCAACACATTCTACAACAGGACATACACCAAATTCAATGACACAACAACAAGAAGAAAAGTATATACAAAAGAAACGAAGCCAAACACAAAATATCAGAAATTCAACACAATTTACTCTCATTCCTGGAACAAAAGTTCGTGTAGTTCTTGACGACAAACCGTTGACAAAGAAACGTTTAAGGTTAAGTCGAAATTATTATATCGTAGACTCTACGCAAGGTAATGGATATCTTATAAAAGCTGCTGACGACTCCATAGCATTTTACCCTCGACATAAATTAGTCGAAAGTAGTAATGGCAAACTTGCTGAAACCATTGACGAAGCAAAGCGAGGAGTGGTTATTGAAATACTTGGCTATAACACAAACGATGACACTTATAAAGTAAGATATGAAGGAGGCGTTGAAGATGTTATACCATCTAAGAACTTGAGAGAGTCGAAGCCAACACATCTGGGACCATTAGAGCGGGAGTACTGGAAAGATAAAAACATGCCAGAAAGAATAAGAAAATTCTTCTAAACTTTTTCATTAGATGTAAATCAGACAAAAATAATGTTTAGGTGAAGAGGTGAGATTTCACCTGTTTTCTCACCTCTTTTTTCACCCCGTGAATTTTCATGAATTTCCTTAAGATAGAAAAAATAAAGTTAGTTTTAAAATTATTTTTATTTTTTATTTTGTATGTAAAGACAATAATGACGGTCGAAGCAAAAACATTCACGAACAAATCTAATGGTGAAACATTCACAAAAGGCACTTATAACGGTATTGAAGTCTTACGTAGAGACAAGGATGGTTACATTAATGCAACAAAGATGGCAAGAGAAGCAGGAAAGTTAAACCATTTAAACAGATTTCTCAATAGTGCTAAAATGCAGGAAATTCTTGAGTTTTGGTTGAAAGAATACGGTCGAGCCAAAAGTGGCTCAACCTCAAAACAAGCATTTTATGAGCTTACTAAGGGCGTTATGAATGAATTCAAAGGTATTTACATACATGCTGACCTCGTTCATTTTGTTGCTGAATGGTGCTCTGTAAAGTATGCATTTTATGTCAAAGATATTATGGACTCCATAGACAAGAAAGTTCATGAGAAGTTAGATGAAGAAGAACTCGAAGATACAGTGGAGAATGCTAAACCTTTGTTCGAAGAAGAAGTTGGAAAAATGTGTGAAAAACAATTAGAACATGAACGTGAGATATATTATGGTTATAGAGATTCTCCATACGAACTAGACCAATGGGAACAAGAAGATTTAAAGAGAGAATTTAGAGAATATGAACTCGCTAAGATAGCATTTGAAGCTGCAGAAAAGAAGTTAAAAGTTTGGGGTCGTTTTGTAAAAAAATATTGTGAGTAAATGAACCATTTATTTTTATTGAATTCACCCAAAAATAATGTTTAGGTGAAGAGGTGAGATTTCACCTGTTTTTTCACCTCTTTTTTCACCTCTTGAATTTTCATGAATTTTCCCGAAATAAAAAATAAAGTTAGTTTTATTTTTATTTATTTTTTTATTTTGTATAAAAGATATGATTTCAACAATCGGCACAACAACAATTCAAGCCGCGAACGGCGGGACTCTGTCCACAACAACAGCACCAAACTCGTTAGTCATGAATCCTACGTCAATGTTAGTAGAGATGAAAAACTTCATTCCTTCTTCATATACTTTCGAAACAAAAATCCAGAAGATAAAGCAAGAACTTTTAACAAGTAATTTAGACTGTAGTGCGAAAGATGAAACAAATGAACAGTATCTTTATGAAATGCAGGACATTATTGACCATTTACCCAAATTGCCTGAAATCCAACAACAAAAACTCACTATTCCTGAATTCGACGAAATTGAAGTGAAACCAACTGACTCAGTAGAAATAAAGAAGTTCATACGTAAAGTAAATTATGAATTCCTTGGTTTTCATTGCAACCATAAGGTTATGGACAAAGATTGCGACATGGTATATAAGAATGTTTCTGACATATATAAATCTGAAGAATTTAAGACTTACGATAACTTTGTTTCATTAGTTGCAAAATGTGTTTGGGAAATAAGAGATAAAGATAGAAGAGGCAAAGTATGGAACGAACAAATAAGACCCGCTATGTTTGAGATGAAGAGAGCAATTGACGCCTTAGTTGTTTTAGCAGGTAAGGTTTCAATGTATAATGCAAAAATGAACCCGCAATGTTCAAAATGTAAAGCAGCAATAAGGAAATATAACTACTCAGTCAAAGAGATAGAAAGAATGAGAAACGACTATGCAGACTTAAAGAAAGAAGCAGAAAAGCCAGCAGAAGATAAAATGGACATGTTAGCATTTCTGAACAAAAACTATCCAACAGCAGAAGATTTCCTTCTATCTGACGTCAAGAAGAAATATAAAGAGACTTTCGGCATTGTTAAAACTTTTGATATCCTCAGCGAAGAAATAGAAGCTACAAAACTGTTTAGGATTTCAAATATACATCGTACAATTCATGTAAAACGTTTATAAAATAACTAGGGTGAGAAAACAGGTGAAAAAACGGGTGACATCTCACCTCTTCACCTAAATTATATTTTTGCTGAATTCAGCAACAAAATTCTGAGTAAAATAATTTTTAGGGCATGTGTCAAACCGTTGAGTTTTCACAAAATTTAAAAAATAACGTTTACCATGTAAAACGCTTGTGAAAAAAAGAGGTGAAAAATTAGGTGAAAAAAGAGGTGAAATCTCACCTCTTCACCTAAACATTATTTTTGCTGAAAAATGACCAAATTTCATGAATTTCCTTAAGACAGAAAAAATAAAGTTAGTTTTTATTTTATTTATTTTTTTATTTTGTATGTAAGAACAAAAATGTCAAACACTGAGTTTGAAACAGTTAAAAAGATAGACAATGACACCAAAGTGGTTAGAATAGGTGATTTAAACGTAAGATACTCAAAGAAATACAACAAATATTCTTTGTCAGACATTATATCTCCATCTGGAAAGAAAACATCCCACGACTGGGTTAAAATTGCTTCTACTCAGAAAATTTTGACAAGAAATCCTAAGCTTATGATATCGGTAAGATTCTATGGAACTACAGCATATCTTATAGACAAAAGTCTTATACCAATAGTTTTGTTATGGTTAGACCCAGTTGTTGGATATAACTTCATAACATATGGTTCATTCGATACGGAACGTTGCAGTGAAGGCTTACTTTACATCGTTCAGAAACCGAAGGACTTCAATACAAAGAGATATAAGATAGGAAGAACATATAATATAACTCAAAGATATGACAGTACAGTCAATAGAGTCAAGGTTGTGTTCGTTAACGATATGAGAGCTGCTGAAACAGAACTACTTGAAAAGTTTGAGAAAATGTATGGTGCTCCCATAAAAGGTAAAGAAACGTTTGAAGTAGATGAGATAGATAAAGCTATAAAATTATTTGACGAAGTTGCTGAAAAATACATGTAAAGCGTTTATTTTTGGTCTTTTGTGAAAGATAGAAAAAATAAAGTTAGTTTTTATTTTATTTATTTTTTTATCCTGTATGTAAAGACAGATATGTCAACATTAGAGAACACAACAACTGCTATCGTTCATGAAGCAATAAATGAAGAATACGAATACATACAGTATAACAAACAATTGAGACTCATTCGTTCTGTCAAAGATGATATGTACCAAATGCAAAGTATAATGAACGCTCTTCGTTCTACAAAGCAAGCATATCATTGGTTTGAAAACCAACAGGCAAAAGAACTTTTAGAAGAATTTCCTCATATGATTGCTTCCCTCGGAAAACCGAGGGAAGAGATTCCGTACGAAAATCGCAAGAATTTGGCACCTGGTTTGAAAGGTTATTATGTTCATAGACTTTTAGTAAATGCTGTAGCAATGTGGGCTTCACCTCGTTATGCTTGTTATATTTTCATGATGTTAGATGAACTATATAAAGCAGAACGTGGAGAGATGGAAAAGAAACTTCAAGCAAAAGATGAAGTCATTGAATCCAAAGACAAAAGCATACAGAAAAGAATACCACGTTCAGTACCAAAAGGAAAGGAAAAGAGTTATAAGTATATGATTTACGCTGAAGAGATGGAAAATGAAGAAGACAGAGATATGGTTATGTTGCATTTAGTCAGAAGAAACAACAAAAGCTTTTATGACCTTGCTAAGATTTACAAATCTGACAGAAACTGGTTCTATCGTGAAAACTTACCGATTTCAATGACACCGAATGAGCAAATAAAGGAAATTGTCAAAAATACTCTTCCTCAAACACACTATGACATCAAAGGTTGCACAATACTTACATTCAAAGAAGACTTACCATTGTTAAAGGAAAAAATAACAGAGTATTTCGATAACTTCAAAGAGGAAGAATGAAGTCACGACAACATTAACGAAGAAGTCACGACAACATTAACGAAGAGAGAATGAGGTGAGAAAACAGGTGAAAAAACGGGTGACATCTCACCTCTTCACCAAAAATATATTTTTGCTTAAATAGCTTCAGGGTCAATTTCTTCAACCATTTCACTTCCTTCGTCAATGTCAATTGAAGCTTCTTCAACCTTTGGTAAGAATTTCTGTATAACATCTTTGTTCGTTATTGTCTTCAGAGATGAAGGATAATATTTCACGTTTGTTTCACCCTTCTTATATTCTTTCTGTTCGGAAAGATTTAAAGCAATACTGAAGAAGTCAATGTTGGAGTTCTTTATAACAGTATAATGAGTATCTTTGACATTCACGAAGAAACTCTTTTGTTTCAAAACTACTGCTAACTCTTGTGAAGTATAACGTTTGCGGTCAATGACAATAGCTAATGGTCTGACATACTGACCGAACTTAGATTCTTTCACAAACTTCTTGTTAAAGATAACATTAACGTTTGAAGCACCATTGAACTCATTCTTGATGGCAGTAGCGAGAGCATTGTATGAAAAGAACTTGCAATCTTGCATGTGTTTCATTAAAATAAAAATATTAAATTATTTTGAAAAATAACTTAAAAAAATGTAATCTAATTTTTCAAAAAATATTTTTTATCCGATAGAAAAGATGACAGAAAAATTAACTTTTTACATAGCGCCAGACCCTTCTTGCCCACATCCTTTTAAGCCACAATATATATACATAGAACTAAATAGAGAAAGCGAAATTCCACAATATATATACATAGAACTAAATAGTGAAGGCGAAATTCCACAATATATATACATAGAACTAAATAGTGAAGGCGAAATTCTACAAACAGAAGAAAGCGAAATTCCACAAACATATAGAGACCTAGATAACGAAAATGGATATGCGCTATTCTGGTTAGATTGTCCTTATAAAATGTATGAAAAAAAGGCTTTATATGAAGAATATAGAAAATATTGTCATGAAAACGATATAAGACCAAGCTCTAGAGAAAAATTCTATGCTGGTATAAAACATCTTTTCGAAGTTCGGAATGGCAAATATATAAAGAAATAATTTTTCTAAGTTTATTTTTTCGAAAAAATATTTTTTTATTTCCTACTAAAGATGTATCGGAAGTTGTCTAAGTTAGAACACTCGGAAATAAAACAACTTCTTACAGAAGCTAATATAGATGTTGCAAAGCATTACGCGACAAACAAAAAAGCACTCGCTGACTTCATTAAAGACTATAATGGTGCAATAAGTTATGATAGAATTCATGAGTTCATAAAGCCGCAACGCGGCGAGGACGAAGTCCATGCAATAGCATTTCCTTTAAATGACATTGCTATTGACTTATATCATAGACGTTCAGTACCTCATGAAGTAAGAAGAGAGATGTTTGACATAACAAATGCGAACGTTGGTCATACTCGTAAAGCTCTTTCGCATGATGTTCGTCAAGAGATGTTTGACATAACAAATGCAAACGTTGGTGAAACACGAAAGAGAGATGACACACTGAAACAACAGAGAAGAGAGATGTTTAAAAGTGCTATAGAACAAGTTCGCAAAGCTAACGATGTCATTCGTTCCATTGACGACAAACCAAAAGAAGGTGAGAGATGGTTAAAGAAAGATGAAGAGAATAGGAAGAGAAATGTGAAGTCAGGCAATAGACTCATTGACTTTAACATCGAAGCTTTAGATGAACCAAACAGAGACTACTTACACAAACATTTCGGTAAGGTTTTCATGAGACTCTTAGAGAAAATTAAAATAAACTCACAACAGAGATGGATGGTATGTTATAAACTTGGTGGAAAGTATGAATGTTCTACGTTAAACCTCAATAATATTGGAACATTACTACATCAGCTCTTGAAGGAGAACTTTATATCAGAGATAGAAGCAAATGCTGCAGGTATTGTTGAAATGCACTATGACTTCTTCTTGACAAACATAAAGAATCTTACCGAAATAAAGATGTATGATTTAACAGAATATGAAGGCTTAACGATGTCAGATGTAAAGAAAGGCAAACCAAAAAAGAGACCATATAGAGATGAAAGCACACTGACAAATGACCAGAAAGCCATTTTGGAAGCTCTTAAGCAAACAGGAAACCCAGCACTTATAGAAAGCTTTTGGAAAGATAATGGTGAAAAGAAGTTTTATAAGAAGAGAAGCGGTCAGTTCTGGAAGTATCTTTGCACATTACCTATAAATCTTGAACGCTACCAAATCTTCAATGAACTGAACAAAAGAACTGCAACACTTATGACAGAGGACAATTGTTTCGTTTATGCTTGCATTCAGGCTGGAGTAAATGAAGAAACTATTGACCACATGAGAGAAGTCATTCGTGTTAGAGACTTTCCTCAAAGTAAAGTACAAGAAATTTCTGACGCAACAGGTATATCATTTAATGTTACCATTGGTTATTTCAATGAGTCAAGACATAATGAAATAAAGAGATATATACCAAAAGAATGCGAAACTGTTAGAACTATTGACTTACTTCTTGTTGAAGACCACTACATGCTAAATGAAAGATTACCAATGACAACATACTTCATTCGAAACTATAAAGAAATTCTCAAAGCTTGTGGTGGAATGAACATTGAGAAACAGATGAAGATTTATACAAAGAGAGAAGATAAATATGTAGTTCGTTATGATAGAACAACACCGTTATGGGATGTTATGAAAACATTGTGGGAGTGCAAATATTTCGAACCTATTTCTTATGGAGAACTTTTCACATATACTACTGACTTATATAAACAGAACCTTGCACCATTTAAAGATTTGACATATGCTCCAAAGTATTGTGTACAACTGAAGAAGAAAGCAGAGTCAAAAGAAGTAAATAAAGCTAAATGTAAATTCATACCTGAGCACGTTTTCTTTGCTGACTTTGAGTGTAGTACGGATGGCTTTCATAAAGCTTTTAACATCTGTTATGACAGTGAAGATGGTTCAGTGAGTGAAAGCATTTGGGGTCAAAACTGTGCAACAGAATTTTTGGAAAGACTTCCTGACAAGAGTTTAATATATTTCCATAACCTCAGTTATGACATAAACTTCATCTTAAGACACATGACAGAAGTGAAAGGAACTCCCATCATTAAAGGTTCACGAACAATGCAAATAACTGGTTTATATAAAGGACGGGCAATTATTATAAAAGACTCTTACAGTGTTTAAATAAGAAGCTTAAACTATTTCCTGCTATGTTTAACTTACAAAAGGACCGAAAGAAGTATTCCATATAACTAACTACAGCAGTGTTTTGTTAGCAAATGACAACAGAACTGGTGTCATTTCTGAAGCATGTAAGTTTATCCATGATGCAGATACATTTATGAAAAACATAGATTCCATCAAAGGTTGCAGAATAGATGAGAACCACTTCGACTTAAAAAATATAGCACGTTTTACTGCAAACAAGATGTAAGAATTTTAAGAGAAGGTTTTGTAAAGTTCCGCAATGACTTATTGAAAGAGTTTGATTTAAACGTTTATGACTACGTTAGTATTTGTTCTATTGCTAACAAATTGTTTGAGAACAGAGTATACTTCCCGAATGGAAATCTTTATGACCTCTCAAATAAACCAAGAGAATTTATTTCGAGATGCATTCAAGGTGGAAGATGTATGTTGTCAGATAACATGAAACAAAAGAGCAAAAAGAAACTCATTGCTGACTTCGACACTGTTTCATTATATCCTTCAGCTATAGCAAGACTTTATACTTTAGAAGGTATTCCAAAAGTATTGAAGGATGAGATGTTAAGCACAGAGTATCTCATGAGACATTTATTCGATGATGACCAAAAGGAACCCATTGGTGAAAAGTTTATGTCTGGCTTCTTTGTTCTCATTAAGATAACAGAGATTGGTATACCCAGACACTTTCATTTAATAGTTTGCGACCCTGAACTAAATCCAGAACTTAACGTTCCAAGAAGTTCAAACACTTGCTGTCTCATGTATGTTGACCATATAACATTACAAGACCTCATAAAATATCAAGGTGTCAAATGTGAAGTGTTGCAAGGATACTATTACGATGGAAACAGAGATATGAGAATAAGAGATGAAGTAAAGAAGTTGTTTGAGTTAAGGTTAAAGTATAAGAAAGAAGAAACCCCTTACAAGAAATTATAAAACTCATTCTGAACAGCATTTATGGCAAAACTATTCTATCTCCTATTGAGTCAAAAATAACCATAGTAAATGACAAAGATGCTATAAGATATGCTATAAGAAATTACAACCATATAGTGAAGTTCGAAGGTTTGGATGGTTCAGATAAAACTATTTTCAAGCTAACGAAAAGCATTTGCAGACACTTTAACTTCTGTCCACTTGGTGTTAATATTCTGTCTATGTCAAAACGTATTATGAATGAAGTATTCTGTACTGCAGAGGACATGGGACTTCAAATCTTTTACCAGGATACCGACAGTATGCACTTATATAATGAAGACATCCCAAAGCTTGCAGCAGAGTTTAAGAAGAGATATGGTCGCGAACTTATAGGAAAGAACCTTGGTCAATTTCATAGCGACTTTGCAGAAATAACACCTGGAAAACAAAGTTTAGCTTATAAAAGTATTTTCTGTGGAAAGAAGACCTACATAGACTTACTCACGAATGATTTAAATGAAGTTGCATTTCACTGCAGAATGAAAGGCGTGAAGCAAGATGTTATTGCTTTAACCGCTAATGAAATGTTTCCTGAAGCTATACAATGCTATTACAATGAAGATAAGAACATTCACATACCTGTTGGAACATATGACAAAGACTCTGAGTTCAGTTTAATGAAACTTTACAAAGCACTTTATGATGGTCAAGAGATTGCATTCGACTTATGTAAGTCATGTCAACCTTGCTTTGCTGAAAAGTTCAACTTTTCAATAACGACTAAAACAAGCTTTATTCGTAAGTTGAAGTTCTGAGGTCATGGGCTTCGCCCTTCGCTATTATTTTTGTCAGCAATGAGGTCATGAATGAGGTCATGAATGAGGTCATTCGTGATAAAAATAAAGCTAGCGTAGATTTTACAATACTGCGATGGTAGAGTTTAAGAGTTGTGCTTCAATGTAGAGACAGTCCTTATGGTCTGGAGGCAAGAACACTGGACATTTATGGTCATGAGTGGAGAACATGTCTATCCAAAACTCACGATTGAAGCCAGTTAATTTATAGTATTTAGGGTTAGGAAGTGGTGAAGTTCTTGTATGACCAATGAACTCATTTTCAACCCTTTACTTATTTGATAAATATAGCTTGCTTTCTATCCCAAATGCCAGGTGTTACAATCTTTGAAAATTCATTTTTCCTCGGAAGCATTGCATCATAATTGAAAACATTCTTAAAATCATCACTTGGTTCGGAGATTTGAAATCTTATACGTAATGGATTTTTTTCTTTAGCGACTTCATTGAATGGTGAAAATACAATGAATTGACAGTCATGAGTTCCATCTTCATTTTCATTAAATTCATAATGAAAGTCTATAAGTTGTGGCTGACTACCTTCTTCTTTCAGTTGTGCAAGAAACTCACGTAAAGGCTGTAAAGTTTGTACTTCAATGTTGAACTTTTTCTCGAACATCTCATTAAATGAAATCATACATTGCAACAATGTTGTATCGTCTTTAAAGTATTTGTATATGTGAATGTTTTGGGCGCTTAAAGACTGTTCGTCATTTTCTATCTCGACTTGAAGTATAAAGTCAACCTTTCTGAAAGCACGTGTTATATACATAGATGTTATGCCAATGTACTTCTCTTCATTTATGTTCACAATCCAGTCTGTTGGAAACTTAAACGTTACTCTGTTCCCCTTTATTTTGACGTCAGGGTTTTCACTACTGAACGCAACAGATAAAGGTATTTGTCTATACATTTATTCGGATAAAAATAAACCATTTACTCTTTCTTTGCTTCAGCTTCTTTAGCTTTTGCTTCAGCTTCTTCTCTAGCTTTCTTTGCCAGCAAACGTGGGTTCTTTTGTCTTCCAGCAGCTAATGCAGCAAGTTGTTTTTCACTAAGTTTTCTCTTTGGTCTCTCTGGCTTTTGTTCTTGTTTTTGTTCCTTCAGTTCGGATAAAATTTGCTCACGAATTTCTTTCTTCAATGCTTCAACATCTATGACACCTTGGGTCTTGTCCGTAGGGCTTGTCTGAGTCATTTGACTGCAGATAAAAAACAAAATTAAAACTTTAACCGATGTAAAATGAGCTTGTCAAAATCAGAACGAGAGTCTATTATATTAAATGACGCAAGAGGAATACAACATCCTTTCTATTATGTAAGTCAGAGTAAAGATGGTAAAATATACGTAAGAAAAAGAAAGGTTCCATTAGCGAATACAGAGAGCGACAACATTAAGGTGCATGGCAAGGGCGAAGCCACGAAGCCCATATAAAACCTTCTGTTCAAACTGAAAAGTCAATAGAACAAGAAGAAAAGAAGCCAGATGTTCTTTCAATAACGAACCAAGAGCTTATTGCAAAGTTCGTGAATTTCATTGAAAAGCAAACCGAGTCAAAGAACCCTGACCCGCCAGTGAAAGAAGTTGAGACAAAAGAGAATGTACAGTTCATTGAAAATGTCAAGAAACAACTTCCACCACGAATGCCAAGAAGAAGAGTGAGAATAATGAAGTAAATAGATATTTTTATCTGAAGTAAATACATGCAGAACGAACAGCTAAACGAATTTACTCCAGCAGAGCATATTCATCAGATTCGCTCATATTTCGATATCATAGACAATGCAGTTCAAATTGGTGACACTAATAGAAAATATTCTGACGCAAAGATTCCATCACAACCTGGAACTGCTAAAGATAACACATGGGTAACATTCAATCTCTCACCTCCTGGTGAAAATATGTTGGACCTTTACAATACATTCATTACGTATAAAATGGAAGGTCAATTTATTGTAGATAAAGAAATTGGTTCAGGTTCCAATAAAACAAACCCACCAGGATTTTGGATTGGTTTCGATGACGCTTTCTATGCAGTTGCTGGATATCAAATCCTTGCAAATGGTCGTATCGTATATTCTCAAGACAACGCAAGAGAAGAAGCATATATAACTTCAAACTCACAAACTACCGAACAAATAAAGAAAGTAGATGTTTTCTCAAAGACTCGACATGAAGATGTATGGAGTCATTCGGGAACATGCAGAACAGGACAAATTGTTAGTGGTCCAATTACAGCAGGAAAATCATTTGATTTTAAGCTTCGTTTAAGAATTCCTGTTAGAAGATTCCTTCCATTAGAAGCTATTCGATTTATTCCAGCTTTTGCAGGAAACATTCAGCTTAAAGTAAAGTTCAGTAGCGACGCCTTACAATGCACATCTATATCTGTAAATGATATCATTGCTTTCAATCCAACTCTTAAAGTTGCATTTGCTTCAGATTCAAATCCACCGACAAATAAATTTGTTCCATGGAATGAACCATTCACTATGATAACGAAGGCAGTAGAAGCTAGTGGAACAGTTACTATTACAACTGTAACCCAGCAACTATTTCGAACAAAGATGGATTTTAATGAATGTTTCATTCATCCAAAGTCATTCTCTTTAGACCCTAACATTTATACAGAACTTGTAGAACATTATACAAACGAGGCTTTATGTTTTCCTGTTAAAGTTATGGATTGGATTCCTATGGACGGTTCATTCTCAAAGAATACAGATAGTTCAAGTGCAACATTTACAGCAGCTTATACGCCTATTAATGTTAAAAGTATTTGGGCACTATTTAGAAAGAAAGACAACTATTATGTTAATTTTGAGAACCCTAAGTTTAAATATCTTCAGCTTTCCATGGGAGCTTATGGAAATATGCCTGCAGAACCTGAAAAATCATATGGACCTGTATTTTATGAAATGGTTGCGAACGCTTGCAATACAAACAATGATATGATAGGATTTAATGAAGATGTTATGAGGTCATTGGTGGATGATGGTAGTGTGGAACATAAATGGGATAGCTATGACAACACACATTTCTTATGTGGTTTTCCAACAGAAGTGGACTTTTGCTTCCAACAAGGTCAAACATCTACTGCTCCAATAACATACAAATTGTCTGTTAAAGGACCTATTGAACTAGCAACTGAAAATGTACCAAAGCCACTTATTGGATTTATGAGGGATTGTTGCTTTGCCATTCAGGTGCGTGCTAATGGCATCCCAATAATAAGATTAGATGACTATAACTTAGCTACGGACGACAGTGAGGAATAAAGGATGAACGTTTATTTTTAAAGCTTATAAATGAGTTCTTCATCAAGCTCTCGTGAACCTTCACCATCTATGAAACAAACTTTACCAAACGATTATGGAGCACCTATTGAATATTTCTTACGAGCTGCACAATGGCAAAGAGCAGTCTCACCAAGGTTAGGTGTTCCACCAGCTCCTGTCAAAAATAGCATTTGGTCAAGTCCTTATATAAGATATGGTCTCCCACTAGGTTTGCTAGCTACAGCAGGAGCAGTTATGATGTTGAAAAGAAATAAAGCAAATGTTGTAAATAATACTGAAGTAGCTGAAGTTAAACAAACTCCGACACCATCACAAACAACACCTTCAATGACTCCTGAACCTATGAAAGTACAAACTCCTGTTCAAAAGTCAACTCCTAAACCGACTCCAACATTTAAACCAGAACCTACTCCTCAAATAAATCGTAAAACTCCTGCGTTTCCTTACTGAAAAAATAACGTTATTTTTATTTAATATTAAAATTTTTATTTGATTGAAATGACAAATAAAGTCACTGAAGCAATGAAACAAAAGTTTTTGGTAGAATACATTAAATCAGGAACTATTCCAGAAGGTTTTTACATTCATACTATGAAGGATGGTAGAGTTCAGTTTAGAAAGATAAAGCAACCATTAGATAGAGAAGGTATATTAAGGAAGATTAAACTTCATGAGGACAACATTGCTGAACTTAAGAAGAAGTTAGAAGAGTTGGAGAAAGGAAGAGAGTTATAAAGCAATGAATTCAAGTGGGTGAAAAAAGAGGTGAAAAAAGAGGTGAGATCTCACCACTTCACCTAAATTTATTTTTGTGCTATGTTTTCATACGTGTGATGGTGGTGATATCATTATTTTTAAGTTTATTTTTTATTATATTTTTATTTTATTTGGATGTAAATGACAGAACAAAAGCAACTCATACAAATCAAAACATATAACAAACATACATTTAAACATTTATTCTTCCTTCCTGAGTATAACATGTTCTTTACACTTCATCCTAGACCAGTTGACTATACACTGACTGTTTATAAAGATTGTCATGGTAGTTTTATAAAAACTTATGATGATGAAGGTAAGTTAACAAGACTATGCATTTCAAAACTTGAGAAACTTTATGACTTCAAGTATGACTACAATAGAGTTAACATTGACGATGAAGATATAGAAGAAAATTTATGAGAACGTTTATTTTTTCATTAGTGAGTTCGTTAGTGAGGTGAAATGGTTGGCGGCTTTGTAAATATTTAAGGTTAAGTTAGTGTTGTCGTTTGTGTTGTAAAATGTACGTTAACGGTTTTGTAAAGTGTCAAATTCACAAGTATTGGGTAAGGTGGAACGCAGTGCCACCATACCCAAGACTGGTGTACTAACTGTACTAACTTCAGCACAAATGACAAACACTAACAACAAACACAAACTCCAACACTAACATCAAGTACTAACTTCAGCACAAATGACAAACACTAACAACAAACACAAACTCCAACACTAACGCCAACACGTAGGACAAACATTCATGACTAACATTACTGTATAACATAAATGTTTTGTCATGACTTCTTCGTAAATGTTTTGTCATGACTTCATCGTACATGTTTTGTCATGACTTCTTCCCTCGGTTTTCAGAGGGAAGCAATCATATGAGGAAATTCTTCTAAAAGTTCTTTTGAACGTAAATGTTTTGTCATGACTTCCTCATCGTAAATGAATTGTCAAGACTTCTTCGTAAATGTTTTGTCATGATTTCATCGTATATGCTTTGTCAAAACTTCTTCGTATATGTTTTGTCATGACTTCTTCGTAAATGTTTTGTCATGACTTCATCGTAATGAACGTATATGTTTTGTCATGATTTCATCGTAATGAACGTAAATGTTTTGTCATGACTTCATCGTAAATGTTTTGTCATAACTTCCTCATCGTAAATGAATGTGTCATAACTTCCTCATCGTAAATGAACGTAAATGCTTTGTCAAACATGAGCGTAAATGAATTGTCATAACTTCCTCATCGTAAATGAATGTGTCATAACTTCCTCATCGTAAATGAACGTAAATGCTTTGTCAAACATGAGCGTAAATGAATTGTCATAACTTCCTCATCGTAAATGAATGTGTCATAACTTCCTCATCGTAAATGAACGTAAATGCTTTGTCAAACATGAGCGTAAATGAATTGTCATAACTTCCTCATCGTAAATGAATGTGTCATAACTTCCTCATCGTAAATGAACGTAAATGCTTTGTCAAACATGAGCGTAAATGAATTGTCATAACTTCCTCATCGTAATGAACGTAAATGATTTGTCAAACATGAACGTAAATGAATTTTCATGACTTCCTCATCGTAATGAGTGTAAATGAATGTGTCAAAACTTCCTCATCGTAATGAACGTAAATGAATGTGTCAAACATGAACGTAAATGAATGTGTCAAACATGAACGTAAATGAATGTGTCAAACATGAACGTAAATGTTTTGTCATAACTTCCTCATCGTAATGAACGTAAATGAATGTGTCAAAACTTCCTCATCGTAATGAACGTAAATTTTTGTCATAACTTCCTCATCGTAATGAGTGTAAATGAATGTGTCAAACATGAACGTAAATGAATGTGTCAAAACTTCCTCATCGTAATGAGTGTAAATGAATGTGTCAAAACTTCCTCATCGTAATGAACGTAAATGAATGTGTCAAAACTTCCTCATCGTAAATGAATGTGTCAAACATGAACGTAAATGAATGTGTCAAAACTTCCTCATCGTAAATGAATGTGTCAAACATGAACGTAAATGAATGTGTCATAACTTCCTCATCGTAAATGAACGTAAATGTTTTGTCATGACTTCCTCATCGTAATGAGTGTAAATGAATGTGTCAAAACTTCCTCATCGTAAATGAACGTAAATGATCCAAAAATAATGTTTAGGGTAGATGGTTAGATCTCACCTCTTTTCTCACATGTTTTCTCACCTCAGCTGCTAAGCGGCGAGACCCAAAGGGTCTTGAATTTTCATGACTTCCTCATCGTAATGAGTGTAAATGATTTGTCAAACATGAACGTAAATGATCCAAAATAATGTTTATGTTAGAATGTTAGATCTCACCTCTTTTCTCACATGTTTTCTCACCTCAGCTGCTAAGCGGCGAGACCCAAAGGGTCTTGAATTTTCATGACTTCCTCATCGTAATGAGTGTAAATGATTTGTCAAACATGAACGTAAATGATCCAAAATAATGTTTATGTTAGAATGTTAGATCTAACACCTTTTCTAACATGTTTTCTACCCTCTTGAATTGTCATGACTTCCTCATCGTAATGAGTGTAAATGATTTGTCAAACATGAACGTAAATGAATTGTCAAACATGAACGTAAATGTTTTGTCGAAACTTCTTCATCGTATATGCTTTGTCAAACATGAACGTAAATGAATTGTCAAACATGAACGTATATGTTTTGTCGAAACTTCTTCATCGTATATGCTTTGTCAAACATGAACGTAAATGTTTTGTCATAACTTCTTCATCGTAATGAGTGTAAATGTTTTGTCGAAACTTCATCGTAAATGACTTTGTCATAACTTCCTCATCGTAAATGAACGTAAATGATCCAAAATAATGTTTATGTTAGAATGTTAGATCTAACACATTTTCTAACATGTTTTCTCACCTCAGCTGCTAAGCGGCGAGACCCAAAGGGTCTTGAATTTTCATGACTTCTTCATCGTAATGAGCGTATATGTTTTGTTGAAACTTCATCGTAATGAGCGTAAATGTTTTGTCATGATTTCTTCATCGTTAATGCTTTGTCAAACATGAACATAAATGAATTTTCATGATTTCTTCATCGTTAATGCTTTGTCAAACATGAACATAAATGAATTTTCATGACTTCTTCATCGTTAATGCTATGTCAAACATGAACGTAAATGAATTTTCATGACTTCTTCATCGTTAATGCTTTGTCAAACATGAACATAAATGAATTTTCATGACTTCTTCATCGTAATGAGCGTAAATGAATGTGTCGAACATAAACGTTAATGGTTTCGGGTTATTCAATAATTAATTATTTTTGAATAACCGAAGGTGCTACCATGTTACCATGTGCTACCAGGTCATTTAACTTCTATGAAAAAATGAGACAACATGACATTTAGACAACAACATAGGAAATAAATGTTTACGTTAATGATTTGTCAAACATGAACGTAAATGACTTTGTCAAGACTTCTTCATCGTAATGAGTGTAAATGATTTGTCAAACATGAACGTAAATGACTTTGTCAAACATGAGTGTAAATGACTTTGTCGAACATGAGTGTAAATGATTTGTCGAACATGAGTGTAAATGACTTTGTCATGATTTCATCGTATATGCTTTGTCAAACATGAACGTAAATGACTTTGTCAAGACTTCTTCATCATAATGAGTGTAAATGATTTGTCATGACTTCTTCATCGTATATGTTTACGTTAATGGTTTCATCGTAAATGATTTGTCGAAACTTCTTCATCGTAATGAGCGTAAATGATCCAAAAATAATGTTTATGTTAGAATGTTAGATCTAACACCTTTTCTAACATGTTTTCTACCCTCTTGAATTTTCATGATTTCTTCATCGTATATGCTTTGTCAAACATGAGTGTAAATGACTTTGTCATTACTTCTTCATCGTAATGAGTGTAAATGACTTTGTCATGATTTCATCGTATATGCTTTGTCAAACATGAGTGTAAATGACTTTGTCGAACATGAGTGTAAATGATTTGTCGAACATGAGTGTAAATGACTTTGTCATGGTTTCATCGTTAATGATTTGTCAAACATGAGTGTAAATGTTTTGTCATGACCCTTCATCGTATATGTTTACGTTAATGGTTTCATCGTAAATGACTTTGTCATAACTTCTTCATCGTATATGTTTACGTTAATGGTTTCATCGTAAATGAATGTGTCGAAACTTCTTCATCGTAATGAGCGTAAATGATCCAAAAATAATGTTTATGTTAGAATGTTAGATCTAACACCTTTTCTAACATGTTTTCTACCCTCTTGAATTTTCATGATTTCTTCATCGTATATGCTTTGTCAAACATGAGTGTAAATGATTTGTCATGATTTCATCGTTAATGTTTTGTCATGACTTCTTCATCATAATGAGCGTAAATGAATGTGTCGAACATGAGTGTAAATGACTTTGTCATGATTTCATCGTTAATGATTTGTCAAACATGAGTGTAAATGAATGTGTCGAAACTTCTTCATCATAATGAGCGTAAATGATCCAAAAATAATGTTTATGTTAGAATGTTAGATCTAACACCTTTTCTAACATGTTTTCTACCCTCTTGAATTTTCATGACTTCTTCATCGTAAATGACTTTGTCAAACATGAGTGTAAATGTTTTGTCATGACTTCTTCATCGTAATGAGTGTAAATGACTTTGTCATGATTTCATCGTATATGCTTTGTCAAACATGAGTGTAAATGATCCAAAAATAATGTTTACGTTAATGGTTTCATCGTTAATGATTTGTCAAACATGAGTGTAAATGTTTTGTCATGACTTCCTCATCGTAATGAACGTAAATGAATGTGTCGAAACTTCTTCATCGTATATGTTTACGTTAATGGTTTCATCGTAAATGTTTTGTCATGACTTCTTCATCGTATATGTTTACGTTAATGGTTTCATCGTTAATGATTTGTCAAACATGAACGTAAATGACTTTGTCAAGACTTCTTCATCATAATGAGCGTAAATGAATGTGTCGAAACTTCTTCATCGTATATGTTTACGTTAATGGTTTCATCGTAAATGACTTTGTCATAACTTCTTCATCGTATATGTTTACGTTAATGGTTTCATCGTTAATGATTTGTCAAACATGAGTGTAAATGTTTTGTCAAGACTTCTTCATCATAATGAGCGTAAATGAATGTGTCGAAACTTCTTCATCGTATATGTTTACGTTAATGGTTTCATCGTAAATGTTTTGTCATGACTTCTTCATCGTATATGTTTACGTTAATGGTTTCATCGTAAATGATTTGTCGAAACTTCTTCATCATAATGAGCGTAAATGATCCAAAATAATGTTTACGTTAATGGTTTCATCGTTAATGATTTGTCAAACATGAGCGTAAATGACTTTGTCAAGACTTCTTCATCATAATGAGCGTAAATGAATGTGTCGAAACTTCTTCATCGTATATGTTTACGTTAATGGTTTCATCGTAAATGTTTTGTCATGACTTCTTCATCGTATATGTTTACGTTAATGGTTTCATCGTAAATGAATGTGTCGAAACTTCTTCATCATAATGAGCGTAAATGATCCAAAATAATGTTTATGTTAGAATGTTAGATCTAACACCTTTTCTAACATGTTTTCTAACATGGAGGATTTCATCTGATATAAATATTATTTGGTGAAAGTATCCTAAAAATATTTGATGGACTTTAATTAAAATATAATGTTTAGGGAAGAATGTGTATATCTAATGAAACAGTAAAGTATCCTAAAAATATTTGATGGACTTTAATTAAAATATAATGTTTAGGGAAGAATGTGTATATCTAATGAAACAGTAAAGTATTATATCTATTAAATCGTATATGATGTAAATTGTGTATAGAATGAAATGAAGGAATAATATTTATATCAGATGAAATCCTCCATGTTAGAAACATGTTAGAAAAGGTGTTAGATCTAACATTCTAACATAAACATTATTTTGGATCATTTACGCTCATTATGATGAAGAAGTTTCGACACATTCATTTACGATGAAACCATTAACGTAAACATATACGATGAAGAAGTCATGACAAAAACATTTACGATGAAACCATTAACGTAAACATATACGATGAAGAAGTTTCGACACATTCATTTACGCTCATTATGATGAAGAAGTCTTGACAAAGTCATTTACGCTCATGTTTGACAAATCATTAACGATGAAACCATTAACGTAAACATTATTTTGGATCATTTACGCTCATTATGATGAAGAAGTTTCGACAAATCATTTACGATGAAACCATTAACGTAAACATATACGATGAAGAAGTCATGACAAAACATTTACGATGAAACCATTAACGTAAACATATACGATGAAGAAGTTTCGACACATTCATTTACGCTCATTATGATGAAGAAGTCTTGACAAACATTTACACTCATGTTTGACAAATCATTAACGATGAAACCATTAACGTAAACATATACGATGAAGAAGTTATGACAAAGTCATTTACGATGAAACCATTAACGTAAACATATACGATGAAGAAGTTTCGACACATTCATTTACGTTCATTACGATGAGGAAGTCATGACAAAACATTTACACTCATGTTTGACAAATCATTAACGATGAAACCATTAACGTAAACATTATTTTTGGATCATTTACACTCATGTTTGACAAAGCATATACGATGAAATCATGACAAAGTCATTTACACTCATTACGATGAAGAAGTCATGACAAAACATTTACACTCATGTTTGACAAAGTCATTTACGATGAAGAAGTCATGAAAATTCAAGAGGGTAGAAAAGAGGTGAGAAAAGGTGTTAGATCTAACATTCTAACATAAACATTATTTTTGGATCATTTACGCTCATTATGATGAAGAAGTTTCGACACATTCATTTACACTCATGTTTGACAAATCATTAACGATGAAATCATGACAAAGTCATTTACACTCATGTTCGACACATTCATTTACGCTCATTATGATGAAGAAGTCATGACAAAACATTAACGATGAAATCATGACAAATCATTTACACTCATGTTTGACAAAGCATATACGATGAAGAAATCATGAAAATTCAAGAGGGTAGAAAACATGTTAGAAAAGGTGTTAGATCTAACATTCTAACATAAACATTATTTTTGGATCATTTACGCTCATTATGATGAAGAAGTTTCGACACATTCATTTACGATGAAACCATTAACGTAAACATATACGATGAAGAAGTTATGACAAAGTCATTTACGATGAAACCATTAACGTAAACATATACGATGAGGAAGTCATGACAAAACATTTACACTCATGTTTGACAAATCATTAACGATGAAACCATGACAAAGTCATTTACACTCATGTTCGACAAATCATTTACACTCATGTTCGACAAAGTCATTTACACTCATGTTTGACAAAGCATATACGATGAAATCATGACAAAGTCATTTACACTCATTACGATGAAGAAGTAATGACAAAGTCATTTACACTCATGTTTGACAAAGCATATACGATGAAGAAATCATGAAAATTCAAGAGGGTAGAAAACATGTTAGAAAAGGTGTTAGATCTAACATTCTAACATAAACATTATTTTTGGATCATTTACGCTCATTACGATGAAGAAGTTTCGACAAATCATTTACGATGAAACCATTAACGTAAACATATACGATGAAGAAGTCATGACAAATCATTTACACTCATTATGATGAAGAAGTCTTGACAAAGTCATTTACGTTCATGTTTGACAAAGCATATACGATGAAATCATGACAAAGTCATTTACACTCATGTTCGACAAATCATTTACACTCATGTTCGACAAAGTCATTTACACTCATGTTTGACAAAGTCATTTACGTTCATGTTTGACAAATCATTTACACTCATTACGATGAAGAAGTCTTGACAAAGTCATTTACGTTCATGTTTGACAAATCATTAACGTAAACATTTATTTCCTATGTTGTTGTCTAAATGTCATGTTGTCTCATTTTTTCATAGAAGTTAAATGACCTGGTAGCACATGGTAACATGGTAGCACCTTCGGTTATTCAAAAAATAATTAATTATTGAATAACCCGAAACCATTAACGTTTATGTTCGACACATTCATTTACGCTCATTACGATGAAGAAGTCATGAAAATTCATTTATGTTCATGTTTGACAAAGCATTAACGATGAAGAAGTCATGAAAATTCATTTACGTTCATGTTTGACATAGCATTAACGATGAAGAAGTCATGAAAATTCATTTATGTTCATGTTTGACAAAGCATTAACGATGAAGAAATCATGAAAATTCATTTATGTTCATGTTTGACAAAGCATTAACGATGAAGAAATCATGACAAAACATTTACGCTCATTACGATGAAGTTTCAACAAAACATATACGCTCATTACGATGAAGAAGTCATGAAAATTCAAGACCCTTTGGGTCTCGCCGCTTAGCAGCTGAGGTGAGAAAACATGTTAGAAAATGTGTTAGATCTAACATTCTAACATAAACATTATTTTGGATCATTTACGTTCATTTACGATGAGGAAGTTATGACAAAGTCATTTACGATGAAGTTTCGACAAAACATTTACACTCATTACGATGAAGAAGTTATGACAAAACATTTACGTTCATGTTTGACAAAGCATATACGATGAAGAAGTTTCGACAAAACATATACGTTCATGTTTGACAATTCATTTACGTTCATGTTTGACAAAGCATATACGATGAAGAAGTTTCGACAAAACATTTACGTTCATGTTTGACAATTCATTTACGTTCATGTTTGACAAATCATTTACACTCATTACGATGAGGAAGTCATGACAATTCAAGAGGGTAGAAAACATGTTAGAAAAGGTGTTAGATCTAACATTCTAACATAAACATTATTTTGGATCATTTACGTTCATGTTTGACAAATCATTTACACTCATTACGATGAGGAAGTCATGAAAATTCAAGACCCTTTGGGTCTCGCCGCTTAGCAGCTGAGGTGAGAAAACATGTGAGAAAAGAGGTGAGATCTAACATTCTAACATAAACATTATTTTGGATCATTTACGTTCATGTTTGACAAATCATTTACACTCATTACGATGAGGAAGTCATGAAAATTCAAGACCCTTTGGGTCTCGCCGCTTAGCAGCTGAGGTGAGAAAACATGTGAGAAAAGAGGTGAGATCTAACCATCTACCCTAAACATTATTTTTGGATCATTTACGCTCATTTACGATGAGGAAGTTTTGACACATTCATTTACGTTCATTACGATGAGGAAGTTTTGACACATTCATTTACGTTCATTTACGATGAGGAAGTTATGACACATTCATTTACGTTCATGTTTGACACATTCATTTACGATGAGGAAGTTTTGACACATTCATTTACGTTCATGTTTGACACATTCATTTACGATGAGGAAGTTTTGACACATTCATTTACGTTCATTACGATGAGGAAGTTTTGACACATTCATTTACACTCATTACGATGAGGAAGTTTTGACACATTCATTTACGTTCATGTTTGACACATTCATTTACACTCATTACGATGAGGAAGTTATGACAAAACATTTACGTTCATTACGATGAGGAAGTTTTGACACATTCATTTACGTTCATTACGATGAGGAAGTTATGACAAAACATTTACGTTCATGTTTGACACATTCATTTACGTTCATGTTTGACACATTCATTTACGTTCATGTTTGACACATTCATTTACGTTCATTACGATGAGGAAGTTTTGACACATTCATTTACACTCATTACGATGAGGAAGTCATGAAAATTCATTTACGTTCATGTTTGACAAATCATTTACGTTCATTACGATGAGGAAGTTATGACAATTCATTTACGCTCATGTTTGACAAAGCATTTACGTTCATTTACGATGAGGAAGTTATGACACATTCATTTACGATGAGGAAGTTATGACAATTCATTTACGCTCATGTTTGACAAAGCATTTACGTTCATTTACGATGAGGAAGTTATGACACATTCATTTACGATGAGGAAGTTATGACAATTCATTTACGCTCATGTTTGACAAAGCATTTACGTTCATTTACGATGAGGAAGTTATGACACATTCATTTACGATGAGGAAGTTATGACAATTCATTTACGCTCATGTTTGACAAAGCATTTACGTTCATTTACGATGAGGAAGTTATGACACATTCATTTACGATGAGGAAGTTATGACAAAACATTTACGATGAAGTCATGACAAAACATTTACGTTCATTACGATGAAATCATGACAAAACATATACGTTCATTACGATGAAGTCATGACAAAACATTTACGAAGAAGTCATGACAAAACATATACGAAGAAGTTTTGACAAAGCATATACGATGAAATCATGACAAAACATTTACGAAGAAGTCTTGACAATTCATTTACGATGAGGAAGTCATGACAAAACATTTACGTTCAAAAGAACTTTTAGAAGAATTTCCTCATATGATTGCTTCCCTCTGAAAACCGAGGGAAGAAGTCATGACAAAACATGTACGATGAAGTCATGACAAAACATTTACGAAGAAGTCATGACAAAACATTTATGTTATACAGTAATGTTAGTCATGAATGTTTGTCCTACGTGTTGGCGTTAGTGTTGGAGTTTGTGTTTGTTGTTAGTGTTTGTCATTTGTGCTGAAGTTAGTACTTGATGTTAGTGTTGGAGTTTGTGTTTGTTGTTAGTGTTTGTCATTTGTGCTGAAGTTAGTACTTGATGTTAGTGTTGGAGTTTGTGTTTGTTGTTAGTGTTTGTCATTTGTGCTGAAGTTAGTACTTGATGTTAGTGTTGGAGTTTGTACTTGTTGTTAGTGTTTGTCATTTGTGCTGAAGTTAGTACTTGATGTTAGTGTTGGAGTTTGTACTTGTTGTTAGTGTTTGTCATTTGTGCTGAAGTTAGTACTTGATGTTAGTGTTGGAGTTTGTGTTTGTTGTTAGTGAGAGAATAAATTAAATCATGAACTTTGCCATGGTCTCTGTCCCTAGTAGTTTTCATTAAGTTCTGGAAATAATGAAAGTCATGAACTTTGCCATGGTCTCTGTCCTAGTAGTTTTCATTATCTCACAGAGTTAATGAAAGTCATACTTTCTATCAGATGAAGCATGCAGATGAACATAATGAAAGTTAGTGAGTTTGCCACGAGTTATGAATAAAATATTGGCATATTAGATGAGATAGCTGATGAAACAGATGAAGATAAATTAAATCTTGGACTTTGCCACACTCTGTCCCTAGTTCCTCAAAATCCTTGACAACGTTGCTTAGAAATTTTGGTTCAAAACCTCATCTGATTTTAATCTGTTATGCTACCTGTTAAGTTTCGCGAGATTATAAATGTCATGGAGTTATATAAAAAGGAGGGACAGCTAGGGACACTGGAAGTACTTGTAAGGCTATCTGTTAAGATTGCATGAAATACTAAAAGTCATGAAATCCATTATCGCTGTGCTAGCTTCACCTTTGATTGAAATGACGACTAAAGTCACTGAAGCAATGAAACAAAAGTTTTTGGTAGAATACATTAAATCAGGAATTATTCCAGAAGGTTTTTACATTCATACTATGAAGGATGGTAGAGTTCAGTTTAGAAAGATAAAGCAACCATTAGATAAAGAAGGAATTTTGAGAAAGATTAAACTTCATGAGGACAACATTGCTGAACTTAAGAAGAAGCTAGAAGAGTTGGAGAAAGCAGACGACAGTGAGGAATAAAGCAATGAATTCAACAGGTTAGAAAAGAGGTTAGAAAACGTGTTAGATCTAACATTCTAACATAAACATTATTTTTGTGCTATGTTTTCATACGTGTGCGGGTGGTGATATCATTTATTTTTAAGTTTTTTTTTATAAATGACAGAACAAAAGCAACTCATACAAATCAAAACATATAACAAACATACATTTAAACATTTATTCTTCCTTCCTGAGCATAACATGTTCTTTCAAATACATCCGAGACCAGTTGACTTTTCATTGACTGTTTATAAAGATAGAAATAGTTATATCATTAAACCATACGATGACGAAGGTAAGTTATGTAAATTGTACGTTAAGAAGTTAGAGAAAGTTTATGGCTTCAAGTATGACTACAATAGGGTTAACACTGATGATGAAGATATTGAGGAAAATTTATGAGAACATTAGTGAAGTTGTTAGTGAGAACGATAGTGAGTTCGTTTATTTTTACATTAGTGAGTTCGTTAGTGAAGTGGTTGGCGGCTTTGTAAATATTTAAGGTTAAATTAGTGTTGTCGTTTGTGTTGTAAAATTTACGTTAACGGTTTTGTAAATATTTAAGGTTAAATTAGTGTTGTCGTTTGTGTTGTAAAATTTACGTTAACGGTTTTGTAAATATTTAAGGTTAAATTAGTGTTGTCGTTTGTGTTGTAAAATTTACGTTAACGGTTTTGTAAATATTTAAGGTTAAATTAGTGTTGTCGTTTGTGTTGTAAAATTTACGTTAACGGTTTTGTAAAGTGTCAAATTCACAAGTATTGGATAAAGTGAAAACGCAGTGCCACCATACCCAACTTAACCATACTAACTATAAATTAATGCAAAAGAATACAATGATTGCGTTTGTTAGAAAGTTCATTGAACTCTTCACGTATGCAATGTCTTCATCGTAACCCATTTTCGGAAATAAAATGTAAAGTCAAAAACTGAATTGAAAATTAAATATGACTGAATTTTTTTTTAATTTGAAATTGAATTAGAGTTTGAATTTAATATTTAAAATCAAAGTGAGTCAAAACATAAAGGGAGTAATAAATGTCTCGAAACGAATGATCAAAGTCATAACACAAGTTGGTTTTGACGTTCTTCTGGCCGAAAAACAAATTCAACTTTGATAAGTTCACTTGTCAAATTTTTGGATATTTTTTAGGAATGATTGCCAGATTAATTTTACTGTATAAAACTTTAAAATATGCAAATAATCTTATTAATATTTGATATATGTTATATTTTTAAAATTAAAAAAAATCGAATTAATAATTTTAATATTAAATAATATTATAGTAGTTATTTAAATGGATATTTCTGTTTCTCTATCATTAAAGAATATTATTTCAGGCATTAACAAATGATGATGTTCCGATTTTCGAAATATAATAAAACTATTGTCTGCAATTAATAGACATATACTTAGAGGATTTAATCTGAAAGCATATGCGCACCTAACCATATTTTCAATTTCCTCACAAAATTGAATGCAAAAGTGCAATATTACATATAAAAAATTACACTTTTCACAGTCATCTCAATTTTATAAAAAATTCAAAACATTCCTATGTTTACCATCTTCATAAAAAGGATATTGAAAATCTATAGTGTATTCTCAAAAAAATCCTTTACTGCAATATAAGAAATTTTATTTTTACTAAAGTTTCTTCTCAAACTAAATCATTCTATAAAAGTATATATTATAAAGCTAACAATGGGAGATAAATTTTAAGTGTGCAACTAAGCCGTTATGACAATACCTTCATTTCTGTTGTTTGATTTTAATCTTTAAGGATGCTTCACGCCTGTTGTCATAAATTTGAATTAAATTCGGATGGGCGTAAGTATTTCCTTAATCATGCATCGTGATTGTTTTTCTTGATTAATAATTAACTGACTCTATGTCATTATAGTGATGAAAAACATATCTATGAAATTCATTTACTAAGTGGTGCATATCTCTTTGAACTTTGGGGTGCACAAGGTGGTCAAGGTTGTACAGAAGGTGTGAAAAAAACAAATTATTACGGAGGCCCAGGTGCATATGTATTAGGTAAAGTAAAATTTAATAGATCCCAAACTATTTATCTGTATATTGGCGGAAGAGGAAAAGATCCTGAATATTGTTCACAAAATTTTAATGGTAAAGGCGGATTCAACGGAGGAAGTGACTCAGGATATGATGAAGACAATGATCCATCAGGAGGTGGTGGCGGAGCCACTGACATAAGATTAATCAACGGATCTTCGGAAAAATCTCTTTACAGTAGAATCATTGTTGCAGCAGGAGGATCTGGATCCGGATGGGAAACATTCGGTGCTCCTGGTGGAAATTTAACTGGATATAAAGTCATTGGCTATCAATCTAAAATTTTTGCAAAATCTGACACAGATCAAACTAATGGATTTTCTCTTGGAAAGGGCGAGATTGGAATTAATAATACATATACTCCTACATCAGGAGCAGGTTGTGGTTATTATGGAGGAAAGACGGGCCAATATAGTACAGGTCAAGATTATTTTTTAACGGTTTCATCCAGTGGTTCAAGTTATATTAGCGGATTCGAAGGATGTAATTCAGTAGATGAAAATGGAAAACACACGAACAATTCTCACCATTACTCAGGAATTGTTTTTTATAGGGTTGTTAGATTCCCGACGATAGGTGTCTTGGAAGATTTGCCTGGTGTCATCATAGTGTCTTTAAATCAAAAATTTTATTTTGGAGTTAGTTTTATTGATTTTTCAATAAAAAACATTTCGAAAACAAGAAAATAAAACGATAAAATATTTATATTTTATATAAGGATCTTATATATTTAAAATAAATATCATTTTATTTTTTTCATTGGTGTCTGTCAAACCATAATACACTATTCAAAAATTCAATGTGTCTTGCGGTTTCAAAAGACACCTTCAAATTGAACGATAGCACAGACACTATTGAATTTTACCCATTGTATTTAGTTTTTACCCTTTTTATTTTTAAGAATTAATGACTGAAACAGCCGTTTTGCTTAAAGTTCATTAAGAGAAAAACATTTCTTCTTCTTCAATCTATTGGCGCATTTATTTCTACACGCCAATAAGGAAGGAAAAATTATAAGACACCATGGTGTCTTCAAAACGCTAATTTTTGATATTTTTAACAACCCTATTTTTTATGATAGTAAAATGTATAATGGAAATACAAATTTTTTAAGTCCAAAATATATTCCAGAAGAAGGACATTTTGGAGATGGTGCCATAAGGATAACTTTATTATCATGTTCTTGTGTATGTACACAATATAACTATTTTCATATAAATCTTCTATCATTTGTATTAAGTATTTTCCTAATAAACTAATAGATGTAGCACTTTTTACGGGCTTATAGATAAGGCAACTATTGAAATATATATTTTCCATTTTTTTCATTATCGATTTTCTCTCAAAAAGTGACTAAAATATTCTGAATATTTTCTTCTATCTGTTTAACTTTCAATTGAAAATAATCGTTATTTGACAACTTTTGAAATTTATACAAACAGCTTTTTTCGCCATATATACCTAACTCAGGAGGTTCTTTCTTAAGTTTTAAAAGAACACATTATATCATTGTTTCAATTGGTATGATGAAATTAAATGATGTTTTGTTTAGAAGAGTTGAATCTTCATTTTTACTTGTGTTACGTAATATGCGCAACTAGATATAAACATCTGATATAAAGCAATAATGAATATTGCATTAGATGCATAGTTACATGTAGGTTATATGACACTTGTTGTTTGAAGACTTGGGCCGGAGATTTTGAAACTATTGAATTTTTTTTATTTTGAATTTTTTGTTTTATCAATGGATGATAATAATGGAATTGGAGTTGGTTCATTTCCATGCTACTTGAAAAACTCACAAAAGCAATTGATCTTATATTCACATGCGCCCCGTGGCTATATTTACTCACGTGTTGATCAAAAGCGAAATTATTCGTTAAATGAAATGTCGACAACAATTGATTGTATAAGCTTAAATCAAAAAGATTCTGACTCTGATTTCAACTCGGAAGAATTAGAAAATGAAGAAAATGAACAATCATCAATCAGAAAAGATGGTGATTCAGACTCTGTTCTTATGGAAAAAGTCATATTTCCTGTTATACGAGATCAAATGGCAACAGAAAAATCTGATGCATTCAAACAAATTCAAGAATTACCGATTTTAAAGTCTAATTCAAGCGAAAACCCAAATATAGATGTAAATTTAATCATAATGAAGCAGATTGTATCTCGATCTTTCCAAAGTGCTAATTCATCTACTGTAATTCCGAATTTTTTCAAACAATTACTTTTTTCTGAAGATCAAACTCATATATTAATGTTTATCATAGAATACATTACACGCAATTCACAAATCCCTATAAGCGTTAATGATGAATTTTCTGATAAAAATGAAGGGCTAAAATTTGTTCGTCAGCCATACTATTCGTTCGCTCCACCCCTTAAAATAAGCAAATCAAGTTGCTTCGCTGTTGCCAATCTTTACATTTATATGTCTTCGGAATTTGGACTTCAAAAAATTTCCACGATTAACCCCGGCCATATTGTTTGTATAAACAAAGATTTCACAGATATAGATACTCTTTGTGCAATTACGTGTGGTTTGGTAGTTTCTCGCCGATCAACAACAAACTTTATTTTAATTTCTTACGATAACTTACAACCTCTCACAGAAATCAACCAATCTATATCAGGCAAGATCTATGGATACATGAACAAGCTTTTTGTCGTTGGTGATGAAGATGATGAAACCGAAATTTTGACATTTCAAGAAAACAACAAATATACATCAACAAAAAGTCCCACATCAACTGTCATGCATCTAATTAAGCCTCCTTCATCGGAATCAATAATAACAAGTTATGCTTTTCTGGATCTTGATCCCAAAAAAATTCATTTGGATGATATATCTGATTTTATCACCTTATGTGATCCTTTTACAATGCAATTATCTATTATTACAAAGAGCTACATTTATCTACCTCTTCCTGATTTAAATTTGAACAAATTCAATCCTGAATTTCATGAATCACCGAACGAAACAGATTTCATTCACAAAGTTCTTCATTTCTTTGTATCTGAACTTTTAAGTTCTCCTGGTAATAAACCAGCGAATTTCTACCAATTACTCATTGAATTATTATCAAAAATTTATAATATACAAAAATACGAAAAATGTGTTGTTTATATCGCAGCGTTACTTTCATCCATTCCTAGTAATCATGCAAAACTTCTTTCGCAAATTGATGCCGCTTCTTTTAAGAAAATTGAAGAAATATCTCCATTTAGTGCAGCTATAATTGCATCGAAATCACAAGAATTACTTTTATCTGTTGCAAACAAAAATACTTTTATTAAAGCTGTTAGTTTAGCAGAAGATCTTTGGACTAAAAACAAATTAGATTTAATTCAACAGATTATTGAAAAGAAGTTTGATATAATGTTGGAAGCAAGTAAGTTCCGCAATGATGATGATACAATTCTAATGATTGTTTTTATGAAAATGTGTAATACGGATGGTTTCAAATTTGATCCAATCTTACCACTTCTTAAAACAGAACCTACTATTCCTTATAATTATATAGAATTTGTTTCTGCAACTGTTGGAAATTTTATTAATTCTGATTTCGATCCTCGAGTTTTTGATTTGATTTTGACGAATTTGAAATATACAGAAGTTTTTGAGTCTTCTTTGTTTACATATGTTAATAAGACAATGAAAGACTATTTTAATCCATCATTTAAAGATGTTGGAATAATTGATCAGACGAATTATCTTTCATATTGTAATGGAACTTTCAAGCTCGATAATTCTGATGAATTTTACTGCGATACACAAATTAAAAATTATTACAGAGTTCATAATCATCAAAGAAAGTATTTTGGTCAATTATTAAGAATTTTCCAAGATAATTCTGATGGTTCGGAACCTCTAACAGTTTCACAGAACATAACAATAGATACTCTTGGAGATTATGCTTGTTTTCATATGTTGAAAGATATTATTTTTGATAAATTGTTTTACAAAGCAATTAAGAAAGAATCAGAGGATATTTTCAAATATTTACTTCAGAATAACTATTATAATCAATATTTCTTTGATTTTCTGGCACAATTATATCCACAAATGGAAATACCAAAAGAAATACATATAAAACAAGAGAATTTTTCATCATATGAATCATCGTTGTATTCATTTGATTTGATTAACTTTGTTTTACCAAAATTAACAATTGATGACCAACAAGCTTTCTTAAATACAATAATCCATGCTGATTATTCTACTCATACTATCCTTCAATTTCAATCCTTTCTTTCTCATTTCCGCTCTAAAATTGGAAAATTTAATTATTCAGATCAGTTTGCAAATGATTTAATCAATGAATATCTCAATCTCCAGTTCCAGCCATCCAACCAAATTGGATCCCTTGCTCAGCTTATTCTGGCAACATTAACTAGATTTCATTGGAATTTGCCAAATAAAGATGAATTAATCTCTAATATTACAATGAAGACATTAGATTTCGACATCCCACCACTTATTATTTCATTGAGAACTATTATTGAAGACACAAATGCTAAATGGGCATTAGGAGGTAAAATCCAACAAGCAATTCAAACACTATGTATTGCTTACAACGCTGAAACTCATCAGCAACAAAACAAATCTGTATTTGATTGGTCACATCGATATGCCCATCAAATCGCCAGAATTTTGTATTTATTAACTTACCAAAACTTTGATGAAGTGTTAGATAACAAGTCCATAAATACTTTTAGCAAGTTATTAGTATTGTCTACAGTATCAATGCCAGCAATTGTTGGGGATAAATTTGAAATTAATGGAAAAGAAGTTAAATTAATTGCAATTTCACCGACATTTCTTTCATTTGATTACAAAGGTGCTGTTTTCTCCATTCCTTCTATGAATTTCATGACAGGGGAATCATTACTTCCTAAAAAGAAAGAAATTCCAAAAATACCAAAGAAATTTTCTCAACATTTTCAAAAATTCCAAATTGAACCTGAAATTTGTATAAATTTATACTTCGATCTCCTGAATGCGGTTGATTTCCAGATACCAGAACTTCAAGAAAAACTTGAAAATTATATCAAAGAAGGTCGAATGCCTAGTATTTATGAACCCCCATTAGATCCGTATATCTTAATTACTGAAGAATTAGACAATTACATTGATATAACTCACCAAATATCAAATGAAGAAGGCCTTAAATATAAGATGATTTCCTGTCCACTGAACAATCTAGCAACTAAGGGTGAAGTAGATGTTGGTATTTATTACAGGTCAAACTTGATATTTATTGAATATATCAAGCAAGAAACGCGTTTCCTTGTTACTCGACATGAAATAGTAGCTACGAATGCGAAAGGAGAAATATTAAATTATTATCCATTTGAAAATCCAGATGGAAAAGTTTACTTTGTTTTGGCCGGAGCAAAATCAGATTATATTCATCACATATTTCTACGCGTTGACACATTTGCTGAAACATTACAGCCACCTGATGATTATGAATATAACACTAATACAGATATCAAAGTAGAAAAATACTTTAGACCGTTTATTTCTTATCAAGGAATTAAATTCCTTCCTTATATTGATTTGACACATGAAAAGTGTCAAATAACAGTTACATATCCTCTCAATCAAGAGCAAGAACTGAAGGACGAGGAAATGGAAAATTCAATCGAAATTGGCTTGGCGCCAAACTTTTCATTCGATGTAACAATTTTGAAAGAAAAAGTGAAGAAAAGTGATACTAATAATAAGATAATTTTAAGGTTTTATAAACGTACAAACGATACTTTATTAATTATCACTTCACCTCATGAACAAACCACTAAATATCAAATTCCAAAGATACAAGAAGTTGTTTTAGGTTTGTTTGATCATTCATTAGAAACAAAGCTTGAATTTGACTTAAAATACGAATATTTTGATGAAAAAGAAGATGTTGAAAATGAAATTGGTAACGAATGCAAAGTCACTTTTTCAGAATCATTCTATGAATTCGACCTTGATGCTTCTTACATGAGTGATCGATTTGTTTACCGGCAAAAATGTGATTTCAAATATGGTTATGAATATCCATGTTTTGTCAATCCAGTTGACACTCCAACAGCTCTTCAGTTTACATCAGGAACAGCAACAGGCCAAACAGTCACAATCACAAATACTGATTCAATGACTGTTTCTACATTTGATGCCAGACTGAATTCTATTCACTCATATTTAGACGACAAATACTTCTTTGGTCTTTTCAATGATACATTTCTCAATTCAATGTACAAAGAATTGGCATTTTGTAGACCAGAATACCACAGAGTTTATTTTGATTCGACAAAGTCTGAGTCAATGTCAAGGGCAATTATGGAAATATCAATGAATCATTATAACAGCTTGCTCAATAAAAGTATATTGCAAAGGAAGAAATACGATCGAGAATTGCCAGATTTTACATCTCCCACATATTTTGTTCAACAAATGATTGAAATCATTTGTATCAATGTTCGTAATGATATGTTTATTTCGAAAACAGATTACAGTTTCTCAGAACATTTAACAAAATCATTCATGTCTAAAGATATTTGTAAATCGATTATTGATTTCTCTGTTCATACATTACGAGTCAATGTTGCAGAAGAATTATCTAAATGCAACTCAATTGTTTTACCAAATATTTATGAAGACATCACAAGAGAAATTGATGGCTTGTTTATTCTTCCTTCTGATGTTGTTTCTAAAGCAACAATCTCAGATTACACAACAGAACTTCATTTCTTACAGCCTAATTTCCTCTTCACTAATAGAAGCAGTTTCTATATCAATCGTAAGAGAAAAGTTTTTGGTTTTGGAAAACTGTTGCCATTTAGTTTTTCAAGTGATGATCGCGATGGCTTTGGTAAGAAGTTACGTGCATCTATTTGTTTCATTAATCATTTATGCGAAGTCCAACCAGAGATGACAATTCGTGAAGTTATTGTCCCTATTTTAGAATTATACGAACGAATTCCATTTAGTTCTAATTTAGTTCACTGGATTTTGCGTACATTTGAAAGAGTTACTCCTGATATTTTGTTGGTTTACGAACCATTTACTTCTAACATTGATCGATACAACTCTGAAATCAAGACATGTCTTTACATTATTTTGTTGAGATTGGGTTGTTACGACGCAAGATTTTCGACATTTTCCGAACAAATTTTGAAATCAAATCGTGATACGGCACTTACCGTTTTATGTAACTGTCTTCTTAATCCATTTATCTATTTCAAATACGGAATTACTAAACTTCCAGATAAATTCATCTTAGAAATGAGTGGTTTTGTTCGTGCAGTGCAAAACAACAAGCCACCGGATGAATCTGGGGAAGAAGAAGAAGATATCGAAGTCGAAATCGAAGGTGAAAATTACTTCTGTTTTGATGATTTCACAGAAAACGAAGGAAAGCTTTATATTCATGATCCACGAAATAATTTTTACTACAAAGGAGATAATGATCCAGCAAAATTATCAGAAGCAAAGCAGATTGTTTTGGATCATTTCAACTGCGTCAAGTTTGATGAAAAAGTCGCAACAGCTGCATATCATTTTGTTTTTTTGTACTGCAATTTCATACCTTTCTTTGAACTTTCTTGGTTTATCTCTCCAAGATTGTATATTTTCAACCGATTGCTTTACTTCGAGTACAATCCACGTGTTTGTTCTCCTTGTTTAGAACTTTCATACATCAACTTCTACAACAGCACGCAAGGAACATTTAACATCAACGAAGTTACAGAACTTGGTCGATACGTTCAAGACAATGAATTCAAAGATCCAGAAATCAAAGGTGAAATTACTGATTTAGCCAAAGACTCTTTCATTGCATATGGATTCTACAGGTATTCTTCACTGAAAGATTATATTTCTTCAGATAATTTCCATAGTATCGGTGGAGATCAAGTCATCGATAACTTCGTTGATATTGGTATCAACATGACGATACCAGATAAATTGAGAGAAACCGTTTCACATATATTTATTTCAAACTGTATTTTCTCAATTCCAGACAAAGAAGGAAAAGTCACTGATTTGATGCTCATAGCAAGAAAATTTAAAACCAAGAAGCCTAATTTCATTTATGATAACATTGAATCCGATAGTATATTTGATCAGAAAATTCATCAAAATGATGACTCCGATTCATTCGAAGAAGAAGATTATGAAGAGGACGAGGAAGATGATGATGAGGAAGATGAGGATGATGGCAATCAAGATCCAGAGGATGAAGATAATCATGACAGTCATTCCGAAGAGGAAGATACAAGTGATGAAGAAGAAAACTGGGAATAATTTTATGTTTTTATAAATATTTATTATGTATTTATTTTGAAAAATTCATGAATATTTTTCTCTGTCTTAAATCTCCGATTTGTTTGTGACTTCCTAGAAAAATCATATTCTTTGCGTGAAAACATTTCAATCCTTGAAAATTTTGAAAGGAAGAAGTGGAGATTATGAAATCAAGTTTCAATAAAAAACAATCTTCATTTTATAACCCAAAAATTAATGACATTCCACAATTTCTCAACATTTTTCATCAAAAGAATAAATTTATATTGGTGACATTTCGAAACTTCTCTCATTAATGTTGCATGCTAAGTTCGGTCAACGATAGAAATTGTGTGGAAATTAATCGTCGAGGAAGTACGATTATGTAAAGTAAAAAAATGTTGTGGGATTTTTAATATTATATATTATTTTATAATAAAATTTTTTTGAGTCATTTTAAGAAGCACATATAATTTTTTGAATTTAAAAATTAAAGTAGTGTCAAACGAATTTATCACTTAATTTAATACTCAGATTTCTTAAAATTAATGAAAAAAGGTTTTCTGAGAACTTTTGAGAATGGTTTTCAAATTCCATTATTGAAAATATATAGGTATTGTATGAAATTCAAACTCTATATTTATTAAAATTCTAAATTTTTAATAAAATAACTTTTCAGAGGAATATGATTTTGAATGGTTGATTAATAAGTATAAAAATGTCTACGATTTTAAGGAGGAAATTGTTCCTTATGAGGTATACATCATAACTATATACCTCATAAGGAACAATTCCCTCTTGATAGCTGGGAAACTTTCTCTGAATAACTTATCATTTGGAGAAAGTTTCCCAGCTATCTATTAGAAACTAAAGGCTGTGAGGCACTAATATATAATCAGTGCCTCATAGCCTTTAGTTTCTTATTAAAAACGAGAAAACTTGTTCGAAATGATAAACAATTTCGAACAAGTTTTCTCATTTTAAGGAGGGAATTGTTCCTTATGAGGTATACATCATAACTATATACCTCATAAGGAACAATTCCCTCTTGATATCTGGATATTTTTGAATATATTTTTTTAATTAAAGTTCTCAAAAGTATTATCAAAAGTGATTTTTAAAAAATATCTCCAATTAATTAACTAATTAAAAGTATTATATTTTTAAAATTAAATAGTTTTTCAATTTTTTTGAAGGAATTGAGATACTTCCCACGACAATAAAATTGAGAGGTTTACATTATGACTGATCTTAGCATGCAACATTAAAATATATTTTATCTAATATATTTTTTAAATCCTGAAAATAATATTAATTTATATCTACTAAGGATGATTTAATTTATTCCTTATCATTGTTTAGTTATCAAATAATATTTTATTATTATATAGCTTTATATTCGACAAGAGTTTGCTTAATCTCGTCCTTTGCCTTTGCAATAACGGCATTTTTATCGGTAGCTGAGAGACTTAAGCCTTCGGCTCTGATGACGTTAATTCTTGTAATTCCCATCAAGGAGAAAATGGATCTAACGTAATGTGGTGCAAGATCAAGATTTACATACTTGATATCATGGAGGTAATCACTGCCAGCTGCTTGAATGTATGCGATCTTTTTAGAGTTATCGAGAAGTCCAACTGAACCGCCGCCACTTACGTACTTAAATGTCTTGCCTGCGATAATGATATTATCAAAGTAATCTTTGAGACCGGATGTAACGCCGAAGTTATGGAGAGGGCAGAAAATAAGAACGACATCTGCATTTAAAAATTGATCTACGAGCTCTCCCTGACGTTTGATGGCAGCTGCTGGCTTTTCTTCTGTCGATCCATTCCATGCAGCAAACATATCAGTATCAATTCGTGGAATGTAACTATTATAAAGTTCAAGAACTTCAGCATCCGGTAAAAGTGACTTGGCGTAGTTCAATAACTGAATGCTATAGTGCTCTGCATTAGCATAATCTGGATGTGCATTGATGATGAGAATTCTCATGTATCAGTTTGAAAGTGATTCTCAAAATAATCGTAATCTCTATCGGAAAATTTTACATGAATGTCAGGTTTTTATCGAATGCAAATATATGCTACCGAAACATTTTTCAACACCTTTTTTCGATTATGGGAAAAAATGGATTGAAATTTTATGAGAATCGGCGTGATCGATTTTTATTGAAAATATCGAAAAGTGTCGAATAAAAAAATCTTGGTAATTTTTCAAGTCGTCCAAAAATCAACGAAATTCTGTTGTTTTAATTAACAATCATGATGATGCATTCATACAATGATTAAATATGGTCTCAATAATGAAAGTCTTGGTACTCTTAACGTAACACACGAATTTAATCAGTACACATTTGGATATCCATGTTCATTAAGTGAATACGAATGTACATCATATTATGTTGATCTCAGTCCAGGCGTCTTTCAATTTGAAGCCTGGGGTTCAGTTGGAACAAAATGGAAGGATGCAAAAAATCCAAATACACCTCCATCCATTCCTGGGCAAGGCTCATACACTTCAGGAATAATAAATATTAGTAAAAATCTAAGACTCTATCTTTTCATTGGTGCAAACACTCTTTTTAATAACGTGAAGGAAAATCTAGTAGGCTCGGTACTAGGAGGTGCTTCCTCCGACGTGAGATTGAAATTAGGAAATTCATGGCATGACATTGCATCACTACGCTCCAGGATCATGGTTGCAGGAGGTGGTGGTGGGGCAGAATGGCCTCTTTCGAAAGGTGGCAACGGAGGTTTGGTCGGCTCTAATGGGGAAACTCATTGTAATTTTGATGAAACGATATGTAATGATATTTATTCATATGGAGGTAATCAGAAATCAGGAGGCCGAGCATCAACTAATAATAAGTTTTTATGGGAAGAGAGGGTGTTTTCTGGGATTAATGGTGATTTTGGATTTGTTCCTGTCGGAAATTTGGATGAAGATTATGGGGGTTTGGGAGGTAATGGATATTGGAGTGGTGCCTCTCAAAGATATGCTGGATCTGGTGGTGGTGGCAGTTCGTTTGTATCAGGACACCCCGGATGTATTACCCTTCAAAGTGAAGGCAGTAATGTTCCTTCTGAAACAAATTCTCCGATTCATCCTTCGAATTATAAATTTTATTCAACGAGTATTATATCTGGAAACTCACAAATGCCTCTGTATTTTTCACGAACATCAAGTGGAATTGGAAATCAAAACATTGGTGGAATTCGAATTACGATTCTTTCATTTTGTGGTATTTTTTCTTGCATCAATAATATCTATAACTATAGATTTATTATATCATCCTTATTTTTAGCATCTGCTTTTAGTGTTGAATAAATTAAATTTCAAATATTAGTGTGTATAGAAGCCATTTTGAGAAACATGCAGAACGTTTGTTTATCGCTTTGTTGATAATCCATTGTTGAATTAGTTAGAATCATTGACAAAGTGAGTGACAAATTGAAATTCTAAATTAGATGAAATGTATTAGAAGCCTTGGAGCTATATAATAATTTTGATAACTTTTTGAATTATTTGCTAATTGGCTCGTTGACGTTTCATTTTGAAATAATGTCAAATGAGATGTTTTTAAATCATATAAAGCATGCCAAAAAAACTGGAAAACTCCTAATGCAAGGTGAACCTCTGCTCAAAAGTGAGTATTTTTCCAGGGCTGAACTTAAGCAAATTTCAAAGTTAATTAAAGAGATTGACATTTCTTATACAAAAATATCTTCGATAGAAGGCCTCCCAAAATTACCGAATCTCAGAATCTTTTCAGCCAACAATACAAGATTGGACTCGTTTAAAGGATTTTTATCTTTAAAAAGTAACTGCGCGATCAAAATAGAAATAAAGAATACACCACTATCATCTAGAATGAACTTTAGACTAGCTTTATTAGTACTTTTCGGAGATATAATAGTTTCCATAAATGGAAAAGCAATTTCAGATAAGATTAGACTGCAAGCCAACAAATACAACCCATGCTGTGCAGAATTAATTAATCAAGGCTGGGAAATTGTTTATCCTCCACCTAAAGAAGAGGAATTAAAGGAAATATGCAGTCAATATTCAGTTAACTATGTTGAAAAAGTATACGAAGAAGAGGAAGATGATTCCATTTCAAAATTATCAAGTTTCTCTTTAGATAATGAATCAATTTCAACAAAAGTTACAGTAAATACAATAAAATTTAAGACACCAAGTCCTAAGTCCAAACGTTCTCCTCCACCAATACAAAATACTCCTAAAGATGATGAAGATATCAATTTATCACCTTTGAAAACTCGAGCTCCGAACTTATCTAAGTTCATTGATGAAAAACTTGCAGCTGATCTTTCAGACTTATTCAAAAAATACGGAATTGAAGTTTCTTCGAAAGATTACAACGAAATTGCATATGAAGTTGCAAGTTTATGCGATGACATCATGAAATATGAGGAATCACGTCAAAGCAGCGTTAATAGTAGTCCAAAGAACTGATTTATTTTAGAAATTTTTATTTTTTTTCTTGTTTATTAAAACCATTTTATATTCTTAGATATCCTCATTGAGTTTGTAACCTTTTGAATTATGAAATCTTTTAAATCCGTAGTTAAATTTTTTTGAAAAATTCAATTCTCTCGGAAGCATTTAAAATCACATTGAAATACTCTAAACTTCAACTAAAAATATTATTATTCCATGATTTTGTCGATTTATAAACAAAAAATTTGAGATATGAAATACATTTAAACTATTCTAATAGGTAATTAATGGTAATAATAACTATATTATAACAGTTGATTACTTTAATCTATAATTTAAAAAAAATCTGAAGATTCTTAAATATCCTCCTCGTTGGCGTTCAAGACGACAACTGGATGGTGGTGGAAGCCATTGAAGAAGGCTGTTGGAGAATATGTGTAAGCAGAGAATCTTCTGATAATGAGCAAATCGCCGACTTCGAGTTCTGGCCACATCATGTCCTCGTAGACGATATCTGCTGAGTCGCACGTTTGGCCCCAGATTGTAGTTGGAAGCTTTTCGCTCTCACCTTCTGTGTGAATCTCGAAATGTGGTTCGGCGTGGTCGTAAATGAGGGCATTGAAAGCACCGTAGATGCCATCTGGGATGTAGATGCTTTGTGTCTTCTCGCCGTGGCCGTCAACATGAACCTTAGCGCCAATAACTGGAAGGATGAGATCCATGTACTCGGAAGCGAAGAATCTGCCTGGTTCACCGATGAATTCGATCTCGTTTTCGCCGAAGAACTCATCGATGGCGGCATTGATTGTCTCTGTAATTTCCTTGAAGGAGTTGTTGCATGGAGCATTTGGTGGAAGGAAGCCACCACCGATATCGATGAAGCAGACATTGAGACCGAGCTCTTCAGCCTTGACCTTGAGCTCAGAAACGTATTGGAGAGCTGTTCTGAATGTATTGATGTCATCACAAAGGGATCCGACGTGGAATGAGAAGCCAATGAAGTTAGCACCAAGTTCGTGTGCAAGCTGGAGAAGATTTGGAACATCTTCTGGTGCAGCACCGAATTTCTTGGATAATGGGATCTTAGCGTTTGTAAATTTAGGCTTTACACGGAGGAAAACTTCGGCTTCTGGGTAGTATCTCAGGATCTTACGAAGTTCCTCTTCTGTGTCGAAAGCCATTCTGTCAACACCGAGTTCCTTTGCGTAAACAAGAGCTTCGTGATTCTTGAGTGGATGTGAGAAGACAATTCTGTTAGCATCGACACCGAGCTCTGTGATCATCTGTAATTCCTTCTTGGAAGCGCAATCGAATCCAAAACCGCGGTCAGCAAGGAAACGGAGGATGTTTGGCTCATCACAGCACTTAACAGCGTAATGAGCTTTAACGCGTGGAAGATAGGATTCCCAAAGTTGTGTGGAATAGCGAACTTTGTTGAGATCTGCAATCCAAATTCCCTCGTCTGGATCAAATTTGTGCTGAACATCAACAATTGTGGAATCGAGAGCAGAAATGCGTGTGTAGTTGTCAGCTGGCGCGATATGCTTCATCTAAAGTGAAAATCGATGAATTTAGCGGTTTTGACGCTGGTTTTACCGAATTATTGCATAATTTTAATATACTACTATCGTAGTGCCAATTAATTTAGATTCATTGAAATTTTTGCATCGTCTTTTTTTCTTTCATCGTCTTTTTAGAAAATTGCGAAATCTTGTATTTAAGAACTAAATGAAAGCGTGTGTAGATGATTGATTAAAAACCGTATTCGTTTCAAAAAATTCTTTGAAGAAAATTTTCAAAGAGTTTTGATGTAAAGTTTTGACTCTTTCCTCAATTTACTGTTTCATGTAGTTGAAAAAAAAAAAAAAAAAAAAAAAAAAAAGGGTAGTGGGGCTTCCAGGGGCTGCGCCCCTTCTAGCCCCTAAGAAATTTTGCCCAAGACCCAAGAGGAGGACTGAACCCCAGCCGACCAGCCGTTGACTTTTTTGTAGAGCACTCAAAATAGTATAACTTTGTCCGGACAAGTAAGGGTCTATCGTCGCTACAGGAAAAGTTACAGGCGTTCCAAGGAAGTACTTTGAGAAGCCTTTTCTCCATTATAGAATGAGATAGGACGGTTATTTTACAAAACTTACAACACTTTGACCGAGTAGTTTTTTGTGCTGAACAAAAAGTGTCATATAAACATCTGTCAAAAACCGCTTTTTAACTTCACTTAAAATGCCACGTAAGCTACGTAAGAATATACGTAAGAGGAAGGGAGCATTGAAACATCCAATAGTAAAACTGACACCACAACAACAGTTGCAACAACAAATGATGAATGACCCCACTATGTTGCAACAAATGTCAAGCAACCCTATGCTTTTAAACCGAGTTATTGGTGCACAGAGTGGAGGTTTAAGAGCGGCACTTTTAGCGAAAATGGCAGGCTATGGTGGAGCTGCAGACGGAACAGCTTATAACCCTCAAAGTCAAATGAATTTGAGTTCACTCAAAAATCAAATAACAGATGTCAAAAAGTCAAACATAGACATACAGAAGCAAATAAGTGAAAACGAAAAGAAACTAGAATATGACAGACACACAAAGAAACTCAATGAGTTAAACGTAGAGAAAAAGAAGAAAGAAGAACAACTGAAAGAACTAAGTACAGAGGAATATGCGAAAAAAGTGTCAGAAAAAGCAACAGAAGTAGCAAAAATGGAACAAGATGTCATAAATTTGAAAAACCATACTACTCAATATAAAATACTGAAAGATGAAGAGATAAAACAAAAAGCCCTGAAGACATATATGGATAGCGATGAGTATAAAAAAGAAGTTGAAGCAAATGTAAAGGCAGAAAAACTTTTACAGTTGCAAAACCAAACCGTACAGTATGAAAACTTAGCACAAGAAAGTAAAAATAACGACGCAGCCATGCAAAAGGCAATGAAAAGCGCAGAGTATATAAAAGCTAACAATGACTGGTTAGATGCCCAAGCCAACGCTAAAGCAGCCCAGCTTATAGGGTCAATAAGGACAAAAATACAAGCGGATGAAGACAGTTCAAATGAAGCTTTAACGAATGCTGACTTTAAGAACGCCTTCGAAGCTCTTCATAGTAAGGTGAAACAAGTGAACGACTTCTCATCTGGAAAGAAACTGAAGTCTGAAGGTTTCGACAAAGAGTTAAGAGAAGTAGCACAAAATATGACGAAAATAACAGATGCAGCAACGAGACAGGCAGTTCAAAGTGCCTATGACGCCGTTAGAGCAACTGTTGTGAAAAGTCAAGAAAAAGAGTTACAACAGACCAAAACAGACCTAGTAAATGCTTTCTTAAGAACGAAAAGTCAGGTAGGACATTATGCTGCAGATGGAACATATGTGCCAGCTGGTGGAACTTATATACCACCAAACCCTCCAAGAGAAGCACCTGCACCAGGACTACCTATGACATTTACATCGTCACATGGACACAGACACAGGCATGCACCAAAACCAACACAACAACCAACAGTTCAACAACCAGCACAACAACAACAACCAACACAACAACCAGCACAGCAACCAACACAACAACCAGCACAGCAACCAACAGTTCAAAACCCTGCACAACAACAACCACAAACAGAGCAAGGACATAAAAGAAGTAGAGAACAAGGAAACCAAGAATTCTTAAAAATGCTTAAAGAAGAGTGTGGTTTCCAGATACTGTTGACTTTAGTGACAGATATAAAGAAGCTATTGGAAAGTTCAAGGATGGAAATACTGACCCGAACCTATTTAGCTTTATGGCTCAGCACCAAAACGGATATAATCTCAAACCTGGAAAATACAAGCTCGCTAAGGGATATGATTTAATAGCATATCATCCAAATGACATGGATGAATTTACTCCGAGATATTTGATGTCAGAGCTAAATGACAATTCAACTTTCGTCATGAAACGCGTAAAAAATAGAGACGGAACGAAAGAACAAAAGCTTATGAATGCGGATGACGTAGATAGGAAATTGTTAAAAACGGTCTCGGAATATATGAAATGCCAGCAGATGAGGTACAAGAAACTCCACAGGAAGAAATAGTTCAGATACAACCAGACATGGAAAAATAGTTCAGCAACAACAGCTAGAAGAGCCTGAAGGAAACGAACAAGTCACTCTTTGGAAACTAACTTCACAGAACTAGATGAAGATTTGGAACAGCCGAAAAATCTTGACCCTCAACAAGAGTATGCGGAGAATATGAATATTTCCAAGAGTCTAAAAAAAATTCGGCTGACATAGTAGAAGAATATCGAAAAAATGTTTGCCGACATACAAAAGACTCCAGCACCAGATGAAAATATTCAGCATAGAATGGAAGAACTGAAAAAAAATGTACACAAATACAACAACCCTTTTTACTTACGAGCATTTAACGTTCAATCTTCGGATGAACTCGGTGAAGATAAAAGGTTAAATTTCAAGAAAACATATAGAAATGAAACATTGTTTAAAGTTCATTCAGAACCTAACCAAGATGGAAACAAACCTACTTTTGTTTCTGCAGACGATGAACTACAATGAGATGGGGTCATAAAGCTAACCCGGATAGGTGGTTCATAACTTACAACCACAATTCCAAGAAGTTGTAGACGCAATGGAAGTGAATGGTGAACCAGATATAGCTGGTATTTTCAGCGCGGCTTTAATGCCATTGAAAGATATGAAACATGCAGATATTTTGGACCAGTATGAAATGAACATGGCTGATGGAAATATAACACCTGACGTTCTAAAACATTTATCTCAAAGAACTACACAGAACCATAGAGATGGTATATTTGGTGAAGAGTTTAGAAAGAAAGTTAGGGAGGGAAAGGAAGAGAACCTATTGTACATGACCTTGCAAACGAAAGTTTACAAAATGTCATAAAAACTTACTTTGCAGACAATGAACCGAGAAGGGATGAATATTTAAGAACTCAAATGGACAGTACCAAATGAAATGTTAGTATTGAAAAACATGTTCCTTGACAAAAATAAAACCAACTACAAAATAAACGACGCAAGACTGAAAGATTGGGTAAAAGCTTCCCATTCACAAAAATATATAGTTGGTAACATGGAAAGAAAACCAGAATGGCTACAAAACATATATTTGGAAACGAGCATATTCCATATGGACAGGCACTGTTTGAAGAGCTTGAACCGGAAACTCAGGAAAGAGTCATGCAAACAATACGCGAAGACTCAAATACAGACTATGACAAACTCTTTCTAGATATAGGTTACCTGAGATGGGCGACCAGAGCCAAAAGGCAAAAAGGACATGGGAAATTTGCAACATACTAGATGAACATAATGCAAAGATGCAACAACTTCAAGCAGAGGGCAATGAAGGAAAAAGAAGAGTTAAAAACTCAGTCAGGAAGAAAGTAAAGCTTGGTCCACGTGGGTTCTATTATGACATATAAATCCAACTATTCTATATTTTTACTCATATGAAATGTACGCCGCTCAGAATATAACGCCAACAGTTTTGGATGCCATGAACGGAAATGTTTCCGAATGGTATAACGAATGCGACAATGCCATTAGAAAGGTCAGAAATAGTTCCTGGAACTTACGAATATACAACTGCTGTTTCTTATGGAAATGTAGGTGAGTTTGGTGAAGGTTCTTCAACAACAGTAGATATTGCATGCGACAGTTTCATATTATTTCTATTGACAACTCATTCTTATACGTGGAACAGACATTGAAATAAAACCTTCTGCCAAGTTGTCTGACAAGAAAGGTTGCAATGGAATTTCTATGTCGGATACCAATATGCTCCAGAAGTTTTCATGGGATATAAGATATATTCTAACTCTGACTTAGTTCAAACAGTAACATGGGCAAACTATGAATGGTTCGCTTTGAGAAACTCAGTACAACCACAAGCTAGAGAACAAACAGACCAATATGCAACTATTGAGAAAATAAAAGACTTGACCCTAACGTTCCAGGAGTTTATGTTAACCTTTCTGGTTCAGATGGAACTGCTGCCACTAAAGTAAAACTGAAACTTAGAGTTCCTTTGTCATCTTTCCTCATCTTCAGGTTTTTAAGATACTTGCCAAACTGGCAGGAAAAATTTCTATTGAACTTACTCAAGCAAAAATAACTTAGTCATTGCACCAACACAAGACCCATTCAGCATTACTGTAGCTGGAACTGGTGGAGCCAAGTTCTGTGACTTTTGCAAAGACAAAGTTGACTTAGACTTTGGTTTCTCAAACTTCAACAATGAAGTAAACTATTATTTCAATGCTGCTGGAGATGCTTGGGACCCAGTTAAGTTCACATGCGTAAAAGTTTGAATGCAAGAGAATAGAAAGCAGACTTGCAGTCTATATGTTGGACCCAGATATTTCAAATGCTTTAGCTGCCAAATATATTGCAGTTCCACTTATGTTCCCTATACACCAAATATCTGTCAAAGACTTTGCAGGTGAAGTTGGAAACCAAAGTGCTGACCCAGGTGCAAGAACAGATATTGCTTTAACAACTGCAATGAAACATGCAGATACTATGTTTGTACTGTTCAGACGAACTATAAATGACTATTCTTGTTTCTACAACCCCGGTATTAAATATCATATAAACATAGATGGCAAATATTATCCAAGAGAAGAATATTCTACAGTTGAGATATGAGGTCATACAACTTGACATTAGATGCTATAACTTTAACAACAACTTCACAACAACCATTAACCCTGAAATGCAAAGTTCTATTATGCCATATGTGAAAGTATGGACTCATACAGGAGGTCAAAAAACTCAATATACAAATGGAGACCGTTCAAACTTTTGGCTTGGCATTCCATTTGCTGACTCAGAAGACTTTATGGGTGGTATTTCAACTGTTGGTACTGTACAAATACAATATACTGGTGACAGAGACGGTCCAGATGAATTGAAAGCAAAGAAGTTTACAAAACCAATAGCACTTTTCACGGAAGATGCTCTTTTTGAAAGATTCGTTCGATGAAACCTGCTGGGGCTCCTCAGATTGGCATAACGACAGCTTCCATCGAGCAGATTTTGGCAGCAGGTCAGTAAGTTGTTCTTGAACTGACTTCTCTCCGTCAAATATTGACAGTACGCCAGTTTTGATATAATATTGTATTATAAACTTACCTTTAGAAATATCGGTCAGTTTTGTTGTTATATATTTTGTCTGCTTCAAGAACTTTCACCATCTCGGTTATACCAACTTTCTTTGCTTTATGAAAATATTTTGGTTCAGCAAAGACTGCTATCTATAACATTTACCATTGTTTGTATAAAGAACTATTCTGTCAATGTATTTGTATTGTTTGTGTGTGTAAACTCTGTTTTTGCTTCAATTCGAAGAGATACTCAAATACGTCCATCTTTTTATTCTAAGTAAAATGTCATTTCCGAAAAATAGAAGCGTAAGTGTTTCAAAAAGGTTTAATGGCGGTGGCAGATGTGAAGTTAAATTCACCAACTCAAACAAACAGTCAAAGTGTGTTGTCAATGTCAAAGAAAGAGATGTTGAAGTGGGGAAACCATACGAAGACGAAGATGGTATAACAATAGTTCCTGTAAAAGAACAACCAACATATCCTGAAGTTAGCAGAGACTTAAGTTCTGTTGCAGATATTCGAAACGACTACCAACAACTTAAAGACAAACTTAAAACTCAGGAGAAGATTTGTCAAGCTTTAGGTATAATGTTAAACTTGGTTGAGCACAACCCAAAGTGAACTCATATGTCATCGCACCTCATGAAATTTTGAAAGAACTATTGAAACTTTTGACAGAGGCAGACGATATAAACATCAAAGAAATAGAACCCGACATTGCTTGCTGTGGTGTTTCATATAATGTCATTGACAAGATATACGTTATGAAAGGAGGTGAAACGTTGAACTTAAAATATAGTTTCCCAGACGTCATAAAAAAATATTTGACGACCACAACATTTCATTAAAATTTACTTGCTAAGTAAATGGCAGAAGACATAGTGGTTTATACTATTACGACTAAAAACCCTGAGTCATATAATTCTATAACAACAAACTTACAAAGTCCTCAAGGACGATATTGTAAACTGACCTTAAACACGATGACGACTAAAGCTGTTTTGCTCTTTTGACACCAGAAGATTTTATTGTTGTGAATGGTAAAAAATACTCCTTTGAAGATACTTACTCAGATATACCACCAACAGGTTTGTTGACTTATTTAATACTTTAAGGACGGATGTAACATGTGCTGCAACTAGAGCAGGTTCATTATGTTTGGATGTCCGACTGAGTTTAGTATAAACGATATGAGCTATAATACAAAACTTATATCTGGTTTTACTACCAACAGTTTCTATAACAGGAAAAGGTGTCATACAAGGTTTGTCTGTTCCATTGACTTTAAGTACACCTATTTTATATATGTTTCAAACTTAGGTTCAAAGTGCTATTCAAATGTTGACAGAAACTACTATGACCAAAAGATACTCATGCGTATAAACAACAATTCTCTGCTGGTTTGCCTATTGTTCATTCGAATGCAGAGTTTCAGCTTTAGTAAACTCAAACACTTTAGCAAACATAAACTTAACCTTAGGTCGACGCAAACTTTGTTCCTGTAAAACTTTTATGTCCTATGTATTTGTCAATGACGGCAGAAAGTTTCGAATTGAAGATGCAACTGGTGAGAGTATTGTACTACAAGAACAACTTCAACAACAAATAGCTCAAGAACAACAAATGCAAACAAATGAACAAATGCAACAACAAAGTCAAGAATAAAAAAAATATTTTTATTTTATAAAAATGTACAGAATAGATGTTTCAGATTTTTATGACTTCCAAGCCTTCAGAAATATGTGTCCATTTAGAGACTATAACAAAGCAGTCGAGAATTTGAAACGTTTAGTCATTTATGTTGACTCTGCCCCAGAATGTTATGTCATGAAAGAATGGGATGTTGTCTTTAACAAACCAAGAGCAACCATAGTTTCAGAACAAGAATGTAGACAGAAACTTAAGAAAATAAAAGTTGTACAAGTTGGAATGAAGATGTTAGATGCTTGGGATATCTTATTGTCAAAACTTGAAGATTTTTCAGTTCGTGGTATAATTTTATACACCTTCTCCAAAACTTCTATTCTATCTTCACTGGATATAAATACGAACAAGTAGAATGGAAAGAAAATATTATAGAAGCTTGGTTAGACCATGTCAAAGAAATTATATGCAATGGAAACGAAAAGGTTTATGAGTATATCTTATGTTGGTTTGCAAACATCTTACAACATCCAAGTGCTAAAAATGAAACTGCTCTCATTATAATTGGAAAACAAGGAACTGGTAAGAATACTTTCTTTACAGATATCTTATGCAAACTGTTAGAAGGTTATTCGAATCCGAATATGACAAACTTAGAAAACATCTGTGGCAAGTTTAACTCTTCAATTGAGAATATGAAACTTATAGTTTGCAATGAACTTCAAAGTATAGATACAACAAAAATTTTGAACTCAGATGCTTGAAGAGTCTTATAACAGACAAAGTTGGAGTTGTTAAAAAAAATATAAAGACCAAAGAGTTTGTGAAAATGTTTGCAAACTTCATTATGTTTCAAACAATGCTGTTCGATGAAGTTAGAAAGTTCTGACAGAAGATATGTAGTTGTCAGAACGTCAGATTCTCATATGCAAGATACAGAATATTTTGACGACTTAGCAGAAACTTGACATCTGACTTTTACAACCACTTGTTCTCATATTTCATGACATTAGATATTTCTAAGTTCAATCCAAGACAAATTCCACATACCGAAGAAAGACAAACATTGTTAGAAGCAAACAAGAGTGTATATGAACTGTTCATAGATGAAACTGACTTTGAGTGTTTAGATGAAAGGTCATTGTACGATGAATATAAACAATATTGTCAAGAGTATGGTTATATGACAGCGTCTAAACGAACATTCTTGGCAAATGTCAAAAATCTTTTAGATGTTCAGAACGGCGTATATACAAAGAAAAATTTTTCTGAGTAAATTTTAAAAAAAATATTTTTTTATCCGATAGAAAAGATGACGAAATTCATCTCAGTAAATAAGTACATGACAGAAGTCAAAGATAAGTTAGCTCCATTCGCATATTTGAATGTTTACTTCTACAATTTTGAAAAGTCTACATTTGACAAAATTTGGAACATTGCACCAGTTAAGTTTGCTGTTGTTAGAAAAAGTGGTGCAACTTTTGAAGACTTATACATTGACGGTATGTTGACAGTCAAAGAAAATTTTGACAGAAAGTTCTCAAAACTCGAAGAAGGTAAAGCATACAAACTTGTTATACCTTATGAACCAAAGAAGACAGACGACTATGAATATTATGAGTCTAAGATAGTTGAAGTTCAAGGTAAGTTGGGTAAAAAGATTTTAGAGTCTAAGCCAGTGTTTGCTCCTAAAGAGGAAGAGAACATTGACATTGACCCAGAAATGTTCTAAAAATAAAATTTTATTTTTACATGTCAAATTTCTTTTTCTCTGGTTCAGGTTCTTTCTTCTCTTCTTCTACTTTCTTTTCTTTCTTTTCTCTCTTCTTCTTCTTCTCTGGTGGAGTTATGTCAAATTTGGCGCAACCATATTTTTGTAAAAGTGCTTTGTCATTTAATAGCTCTTCTATTCTGTTTTCTATTTCATTTTCAAGAACAGCGCATGTGTCTTCTTTGCATTCTAAGAACTTTTGTTGGACTTCATCTTTCCAATCGGCGTCATCTCTGTCAACAAGTCTGTCATTGACAAACTTAAAGACTTCTCTGCCTAATGTTTTATGGTTCTTGTCATATTCCCAGAAACAGAACTTTAGAACAAATTCACCTTTCTTGTTTACACTATGTAAGATTTTATGGTCGACAGATGTTTTAGAGTCGAAAAGTTTGTCTCGAATATAGATAGCGAAATCACTAGACATTTTCTAAAAGATAAAAATTTTAATTTTTCTAAAAATATGTTAGAAAAAAAGTTTGCTGACATTGACAAAAAATTTGAGAATGTTTTAAACAAGAACAAGAGGAAGTTAGAAAATGCTCAGATAAAACCTATACATGACAAGTTCTTATTTGCTCAGAATGGTATAACAGGTCTAATTGCACCACCTGGGTCGGGTAAGACTTTCACTTATCTTAAAATGGCTGCACAACAACAAGAACTAGATGAGAAGAACCCATTCTATGAGTTAGTTGTCATTTGTAGTACTTCTGGTCAATTTGACCAAACCGTCAATTCGTTCAAAAATATTATAAAGAAGTCTAAGTTAGTATGTATAAAAGACTCTGAGTTGTTAGATTGGATAAAGAAGTACCAAAGAAGAGTTTTGAAGTATAATGCTATAAATGAGTATATAAATTCGAATTTAAAGACCCAAATGAGGAAATGCAGAGAATATTAGAGAAGAAACACTTCAGAAACAAACAGAAAGAGATAGAATACATTTCGAAGAAATTGCAATCTTACGATTGGAAAACGTACCCTCATAGATGTCTTCTTATCTTAGATGACTTTGCTTCTCATCCTTTGTTAAAGAACAGAGAACAAGATATGTGTCGAATTCTTAAGAAGCTCAGACACTTTAACATCTCAGTCGTAATATGTGTACAGACAGCAAAGAGTTTAAGTAAGGATGTTAAAAGAATACTTACTGACATTATACTCTTCCCTGGATTGTCCGAAGACGATTTCATGGAACTTATGAAAGAGTCCATGGCAGGTAAGTTTGACAGACATGAACTATGGGAGAAGTACAAAGTCATACAAGACCCTCATACTTCTTTCAGAATTCATATCTACGCAAACAAAGTTCAAATTGTAAAAAGTCAAGCTTGAAAAATGTAAGTGTTTAGTCTTAGTAAGTCTGTTGTGGTGCTGGGGCTGTCGGTTCTTCTGGTTTGGGAAGGCATTCAGGAAGAGGGACGTGAGACATTCGTTTGTGTCCTGTCGGAAGGAAGAACTTTTCCTGTCGGATGGAAGAACTTTTTCTGTCGGAAGGAAAAACTTTTTCTGTCGGAAGGAAAAACTTTTTCTGTCGGAAGGAAAAACTTTTTCTGAAGTTCGACCAAAAAGTTCTCAATTTTCGAAAAATTGAATGGTTTACGGACGAACAACAGGAAAAATTTTTCCAGTTGTCGGGAAATTTTTTTCCAGTTGTCGGGAAATTTTTTTCCTGTCGGAAGGAAGGACTCGGAATGCCAGAAGGAAGGACTCGGAATGCCAGAAGGATTTGACAAGACAATTGACCTTATAGAGCTACCTGAGCCATCTGAAGTCAAGCTTGAAAAATAAATGGTTCATCTACCCTACTTGTTTGAAGTTGTCAAAATACTCTGTTATTTTTTCCTTTAACAATGGCAAATCTTCTTTGAAGGTAAGAATTGTACAACCTTTAATATCATAGTGTGTTTGAGGTAACGTATCTTGAACTATTTGTTTCACATCTTCATTCGGTGTCATTGAAATCGGTAAGTTTTCGCGATAGAACCAATTTCTGTCAGATTTGTAAATCTTAGCAAGGTCGTAAAAGCTTTTGTTGTTTCTTCTGACTAAATGCAACATAACCATATCTTTATCTTCTTCATTTTCCATCTCTTCAGTATAAATCATATACTTATAGTTCTTTTCCTTTCCTTTTGGTACCGAACGTGGTATTCTTTTCTGAATGCTTTTGTCTTTGGATTCAATGACTTCATCTTTTGCTTGAAGTTTCTTTTCCATCTCTTCACGTTCTTGTCTATGAATTTCATCTAACATCATGAAAATATAACAAGCATAACGAGGTGAAGCCCACATTGCTACGGCATTTACAAGAAGTCTATGAACATAATATCCTTTCAAATTTATTGGCAAATTCTTACGATTTTCGTACGGAATCTCATTCCTCGGTTTTCCGAGGGAAGCAAACATATGAGGAAATTCTTCTAAAAGTTCTTTTGTCTGTTGGTTTTCAAACCAATGATATGCTTGCTTTGTAGAACGAAGAGCATTCAAAATACTTTGCATTTGGTACATATCGTCTTTGACTGAACGAATGAGACGGAGTTGTTTGTTAAACTGTATGTACTCGTATTCTTCATTTATAGCTTCATGGACTATAACTGTTGTTGTGTTCTCTGTTGTTGACATATCTGTCTTTACATACAAAATAAAAAAATAAATAAAAATAAAACTAACTTTATTTTTTCTGACTTTCACAAAAGACCAAAAATAAACGCTTTACATGTATTTTTCAGCAACTTCGTCAAATAATTTTATAGCTTTATCTATCTCATCTACTTCAAACGTTTCTTTACCTTTTATGGGAGCACCATACATTTTCTCAAACTTTTCAAGTAGTTCTGTTTCAGCAGCTCTCATATCGTTAACAACACAACCTTAACTCTATTGACTGTACTGTCATATCTTTGAGTTATATTATATGTTCTTCCTATCTTATATCTCTTTGTATTGAAGTCCTTCGGTTTCTGAACGATGTAAAGTAAGCCTTCACTGCAACGTTCTGAGTCGAACGAACCATATGTTATGAAGTTATATCCAACAACTGGGTCTAACCATAACAAAACTATTGGTATAAGACTTTTGTCTATAAGATATGCTGTAGTTCCATAGAATCTTACCGATATCATAAGCTCAGGATTTCTTGTCAAAATTTTCTGAGTTGAAGCAATTCTAACCCAGTCGTGGGATGTTTTCTTTCCAGATGGAGATATAATGTCTGACAAAGAATATTTGTTGTATTTCTTTGAGTATCTTACGTTTAAATCACCTATTCTAACCAATTTAGTGTTATTGTCTATCTTTTTAACTGTTTCAAACTCAGTGTTTGTCATTTCTATTCTTACATACAAAATAAAAAAATAAATAAAAATAAAACTAACTTTATTTTTTTATTTTGTATAAAAGATATGATTTCAGGGATTTTTTTGACGAAGTGCAAAAGTTCTCTTCGTCAAAAAATAACAGTTATATAATGAAATTTGGTCATTTTTTCAGCAAAAATAATGTTTATGTTAGAATGTTAGATCTAACATGTTTTCTAACATGTTTTCTAACATGGTCTAAAACACACAAAACTCATGAAATTTCATACGGAATTCAGCAAAAATAATGTTTATGTTAGAATGTTAGATCTAACATGTTTTCTAACACGTTTTCTAACATGGTCTAAAACACACAAAACTCATGAAATTTCATACGGAATTCAATAAAAATAATGTTTATGTTAGAATGTTAGAAAACATGTTTTCTAACATGTTTTCTAACATAACTATTTACAAGCGTTTTACATGGTATATGTTGCGATGGTTCATGACTTTAAACAATTTCGTAGCTTCTATTTCTTCTGTCAGTATGTCAAAAGTTTTAACGATACCGAAAGTTTCTTTATACTTCTTTTGACGTCAGATAGAAGGAAATCGTCAGCAGTTGGATAGTTTTTTGTTCAGAAATTCTAACATGTTCATTTTATCTTCTGCTGGTTTTTCTGCTTCTTTCTTTAAATCTGCATAGTCGTTTCGCATACGTTCTATCTCTTTGACGGAGTAGTTATATTTCCTCATTGCTGCTTTACATTTTGAACATTGCGGGTTCATTTTAGCGTTATATTCTGAAACCTTACCTGCTAAAACAACTAAGGCGTCAATGGTTTTTCTTCATCTCGAACATAGCGGGTCTTATTTGTTCGTTCCATACCTTACCCCTACTATCTTTATCTCTTATTTCCCAAACACATTTTGCAACTAACGAAACAAAGTTGTCGTAGGTCTTAAATTCTTCGGATTTGTAAAGGTCAGAGATGTTCTTATATACCATGTCGCAATCTTTGTCCATAACCTTATGGTTGCAATGAAAACCAAGGAATTCATAATTTACCTTTCGTATGAACTTCTTTATTTCTACTGAGTCAGTTGCTTTGACTTCTATTTCGTCAAATTCGGGAATGGTTAGTTTTTGCTGCTGAATTTCAGGCAATTTGGGTAAATGGTCAATAATGTCCTGCATTTCATAAAGATACTGTTCTTGTTTCATCTTTCCCGCACTACAGTTTAAATTAGATGTTAAAAGTTCTTGCTTTATCTTCTGGATTTTTGTTTCGAAAGTATATGAAGAAGGAATGAAGTTTTTCATCTCTACTAACATAGATGTTGGATTCATAACTAGCAGCGTAGTTTGGTGCTGTAGTTGTTTGAATTGTTGTTGTGCCGATTGTTGAAATCATGTCTTTTATACAAAATAAAAAAAATAAATAAAATAAAAAATAAAACTAATTTTATTTTTTATTTCGGGAAAATTCATGAAAATTCAAGAGTTTTAGACCATGTTAGAAAACGTGTTAGAAAACATGTTAGATCTAACATTCTAACATAAACATTATTTTTGGGTCCTTTACACTCATTACGAAGAAGTCTTGACAAAACATTTACGAAGAAGTCTTGACAAAACATTTACGAAGAAGTCATGACAAAACATTTACGAAGAAGTCATGAAAATTCATGAAAATTCATGAGGTTAGAAAACGTGTTAAAAAACGTGTTAGATCTAACATTCTAACATAAACATTATTTTTGCTGAATTCAGCAACAAAATGAACGAGGTCAGGATGTATGTAAATACCTTTGAATTCATTTATAACGCCCTTTGTAAGCTCATAAAATGCTTGTTTTGAGGTCGAGCCACATTTGGCTCCACCGTATTCTTTCAACCAAAACTCAAGAATTTCCCGCATGAATTTTGTATAAAAAGCAACCGTCTGAATTCCGGCGGTTGCTATATTCTTCACAAAACATTTACGTTCATGTTTGACAAAACATTTACGAAGAAGTCTTGACAAAACATGTACGATGAAATCATGACAAAACATTTACGTTCATGTTTGACAAAACATGTACGAAGAAGTCTTGACAAAACATGTACGAAGAAGTCTTGAGTTTTCTACGATGTTAGAAAACGTGTTAGAAAACGTGTTAGATCTAACATGCTAACATAAACATTATTTTTCAATACTTTTTCAGCACTTTTCCGTAGTTATATATGAAAGACAATTCGAGATAAAAGTCATAGTACAATGGAATAATATGTTGCACACCATTTGTTGTGAACCAAACTTGAAAGTCAGAGAAACTGTTACTAGATGGTTCGTAGAATTTAGAAGCAAAGTCATAAAAGTCCTTACCAATACATAGAAAACTATTGTTGCTTGAACTGAAACTTGCATGACACATAACATTTTGAGGGTCAAACACGTTTCTATAAACCATCAAATCTGCTGGTGGAAGTATAAATTTAAATGGTTCGTTCTGGTTTAGTAACCGAAGAAATTGTGCCCAAGAACGTTTGTCTACTTTCCAATATAAAAACTCTGTATCTCTTGGAGGGTTAATTTCAATCTTTTGAAATGAAACGGTGGAGTTCATCTTGTCATATTCTAGTTTCAGATAGTATGTTCCATTTAGTAAAGAGTCGTATTTTTCTTGAAATTCCCAATAATATTTGTTCATTTGAGTTTGAAAGTCATTTAGAGTTTTCTCAAGACTTTCGTCTGAACGAACTGTAAAGATTCTCATTTCGTCAAATTTGTCTATTAGACCACCAGAACCTTTATACTGCCCATGAAAATATACTGCGAACATAAATGCGTTAGTTCTATTTGAAAACAAAACTCTTCTAAATCCTATTGCCTTTGCATCTGAAGGACTTTGAAGCCAACGAATTGGATAGTCAAACCTGTATGCTCGGGATGAAATTTCTTCATCTGAAATAGTCCTACCAGCATTTGTAAAGATATAGTCTAACGGTTTTGTATCTGCTACTTTTGTTCTTTGTTTTTCAACCTGAAGCATTTAATATATGTAAAAATATATTGTTTTAAAATGGTATGCCATATAGCTTCTTGAATTTGTTAAGAAATATTCGAACGTGTTTTCCATCTGTATCTCTAGCGTTTACATAAGCATAGCCATCCTTAGTAAAACATACTTGTAATTTCCTATAGTTTACGCCGGTATAAAAGTAGAAAGAGTCTTGTTCTTCGCTATAGTAGTAAAACTCAAACGTATGCTCGCCATAGTCTGTAATTTCAATTGTTTCATCTTCTAGTTCGTCGACAAATTCGAATACAATATCTCGAAATTTGCTTTTGTTCTTATTGTTTTCAGAACAAGTGACCCAACGCAAGTTTTCAAGTCTATTGTCGTTTCTTATACGGTTTATATGGTCTACAAAAGGTAAATTGTTAGGGTTCGGTATAAAATGAGTTGCAATGACAACATGTTTAAAATAGTTTTTTCCACCCATCCTCATAATAGCATATCCGTCATTTCCCTCCCATTCGCTTAAAACTCTTTTTGTCTTTTTGTTTCTGACTTCAAATGACTCACAACAGTGAATTTCATATTTCTCATTCTAACAAACAAGTTTCCCAACGGTCTTCTCAACAAACTCAGCGTACATTTCAAATAAAATAAAAAAATATTTTTTTAAAAATATATTGTTTTAAAATGGTATGCCATTTCATATTTCTCATCTAACAAACAAGTTTCCCAACGGTCTTCTCCAACAAACTCAGCGTACATTTCAAATAAAATAAAAAAATATGTTTTTTTTCTTTACTTTACATAAGCACTTGCTGCCATAAGTCTTTGACGCCAACCCATACCAGCTAATGAAGGTTGAGTTGGTTTAGTTTGGAAACTAAACTTTGGTTTTGGTTTATCTTCAGTTTTTGGTTTTTCTTCTTCTATCGGTTTTTCGTCACTTTTCGGTTCCTCTGACTTTACCTCACTTGCAGGTATGGTTGTGTCGTCAACATCTTCGTAAATATCATATGCCATTTGTTTTTGTTTTCCTTTCAACTTTTTGTGTTTGTTTGTAAAGTTTAGAATATTTCGACTCTAAGTCAATGAGATGTTCTATAATGAACTGTTGGTCAGTGAAGTAAACTTTTCCATCTGTTGTCTCGAAAGCTCCTTCAGACTTCAATATTTTATTTGTGAGAGTCTGTTTCTTTTTTGAGATACTAGCCGTTCCATTTCTATGAAAAGTGACTTTATAGTTAGGGTTTGTATTTCCAGACCTGGCACTTTCTATTATTGAATTTTTCTCTTCATCTGTAAGTTCTTTGACAGGTTTTGACAATGGTTCTGAACTTTTTGTTTGTGGTGTCAAATCTACCGTTTCAACTTCTTCGGTCATTTCATCTCAGTAAAAAATTTTAGTTTGGTTTGTTTTCAACTTTGTTGTTTTTTTTAAGTCGGTCTAAAACTTCCTGAGGTATAGGAGAACTTGACAAACACGTTGTGTAACTGCTGGAAGTCGACAAATCCATCTTGAACCCATTTGTCTCAATGCTGTATTGTTCATTTCATCTCAGTAAAAAATTTACATTCCCCACGTTTGAGGCGGTTGAGGTTGGTTATTGTTTACCCATTGTTGTGCATGGTTATATCCTCTGTTAAAGAATCTTTCACCTTGGTCCATATAGTGTCCTGCTTGGTTATAGTAGTCATTTGCTTTGTTATAATAGTTTCCTGCTTGTCTTCCTACATTGTCCATCCATCCTTGAACTTTTCCTCTTGTTCAGGATTTGGAATAAGATTTGCTGCATCTCGTGCTACATCCCAACCTTTCTGTACAGTTTGTATAATAGGTTGTGCTTTCTCTTTCAGTATACCTAATGTACTCAAAATCTTCCTTCCAACTCCAAATACACCTCTGGCTATTGTTCCAACTGCGGGCAAAAATCTGGATGCAACTCCTGCTAATGCGCCCAAATAAACCCATTTCTTATGGGGTAAAATGACGAATCCAAACAAGGACCCCTATGTTTCTAAGGCAACAAAAAAAGCACTCATGATAAAAATCTTTAGTTCAACACCAAATGCTTGGTTTATGGATATCTTGGAAACATTCCGAGGTATAGAGAAGATGGACCACCATACTGGCTAATATTTGTTGGTCAAAACACAAGATACTGTGAAGCCATACCATTATGGTCCAAAAATATTTTAGATGTGGAAAACTGCTTTGTCAATATTCGTTGACAAATACCATCCAACAAAAACTGACATCTGACTGTGAAAGTTCTTTCAAATCAGACGATATTAAAAACTATCTGCGTTCAAAAAATGTAAACCAATATTTCATTGTCGACCAAAACCATTCTGCTCTTGGTGTCATTGACAGTTGTATAAAAATCTTAAGAGACTTAAACCAACCACAAGGTGGTGAGGTAGATGAAATGTCATATGACGACAAATATAGACACTTCTCCATGGCAAAGATGAGACAAGTTTTAAATATTTACAATAACCGTAAACAAAAGGTTTGGGAAACCACTCCCCGAAGAAATGAAAAACAACCCCGACTTAGAGAAAAGACTATATATTTAATAGTTTAGTCAAAAGAGACAAACAAGAAAGAATGCCAGGCTTCAAACTTAAGAAAGGTGACAAAGTAAAAATAGAAATACCTAAACGCGACCCATATGAAAATACTATTGACTATGACAACAATGGGAACCCGACAGGTACTCACATTCGTGTTCGTAAAAATAGAAGAAAGTATACAAGAGAATATTATGAAGTTTTAGGCAAACATGGCAAAATGTACACACTGCAAGCAGAAGATAAAACTACTATTGTCAGACCTCGTTTCAAACTTGTCAAAGTTCAAGGTGGGATACTTTCAAAGACAGTTCCTAACAAATATAAGACAACTCCTGACGAATATGCTAAAGAAGTTGAAAATGACGACTAAGCAATTCTATACCATGCGTAAACTGTCATGTAAGGTGGCATATATTCTTTACTTTGTCCCGTTGTTTGTGTATATCCTGAAACGAAATGTGTATGGTTTCCTTCTCCCTGAGTGTCACTCCAGTAACAATTTATAGCAAACTTAACGTCGTCTTTAACATCATATCCTTTACCTTTTGTCATTCCTGACCAATCCCAATATCTATGCTTATGCCAACCTGCTTGAGATGTACTTAAATCTATGTAGTGACTATGTGCAGGTAAATTTTCACCTGAAATCGTTTTACTTCCACCTGTTTCCTTTGAAGAGTTTGCACAATACAAAAACCTGTCGACTATTTGTTCCCATGCACCAACACCAAACATTACTTGAGGACCTCTTGCTTCCATAGATGTATAAATAGAACCTACTGGGTTCATTAAATCAAACATATGAGACATTATAGGATTGTCTCTTTTGAACTTAAAATATAGTGCAACTATTTCAGGTTTCTTCTGGTTTGTGTCAGAATATTTTTTATAATATAATCTTATGTTTTCAGGGTAGGTAAAATCTTGACTATAATATTTATTTCTGTCATCTTCATAATAGTATACTATTCTCGTTTTTTCTATTGCATTATATCTTTTATATCTATAATAATCTAAATATAATGTTAGCTTTTGTTCATCTACATGTGGTGTTCTGACGTCATCTCCATAGTCATAATAATATGGTGCTGGAGCTGGGTCAGGCAATGTCATATCTGTCATTTCATAAACTCTTAAATATTTCTTTTGTTCGTCTCCATATAAGTTTAAGTAGCAGTTGTTGTCTAATGGAACTTTAACTTGTGTACCATCATTCTTTTTATAGCTTACATACATTTCATTGTTATTTTTCGGAATGAGTTTATACCGTGTACCATTTTCTAAGGACTGTACCAACTGCCATCTAAAATATTTGTTTTCTTCATTGACAGAAAAGTCACCAACAATAGTTTCAATATTTTTTGTTCCTAGCAAACTTTGGTATATTTCATTGACATATGTTTTATCTGCTTTATTTTCAAGGCTAACGTTTAAGTCTGTTATTTCAGAAGATGTATGTGTATGTCCAACGGCACTTTTCCTGTTTAAGGTTTCTTGTAAGTCTGTTATTTCAGATATAGAATGTGTATGTCCAACGGCACTTTTACTGTTTAAGGTTTCTTGTAAGTCTGTTATTTCAGATATAGAATGTGTATGAGTCTTTTTAGAATATTCGTTTTCAGCTCTCGTCACTTCACTTGACATTTTATTGTCAACATATGTTTTGTCTGCTAGTTCAGGATGAGTATGTTCTTTTGTTGCATAAGCATTGTTAGCTCTTTCTTCTTCTTTTGCTATTGCATCGTCTACATATTCTTTGTCAGCTTTGTTGTCAACATCTGTTTTCAAAAGAAGTTCATTTATAGGTTTCTCGTTTAAAGTTCCTTTTGTTGGATTTATACAGACAGTATGGTTCTTATTGTCTTGAAATAGAAACTCATCTGTCATTGGGTTTAATGTCAGTTTTAAGTTTCCTTCTTTCAATGACTCAGATATCTTAGAATAGTTTGAAAAGTTTGTTGTGTTCTTATTTAGAGCTTGCATAATGAGTTGTCGGTTGTGTTGTATTTCTCTCATAGACGCTGTTTCATTTGACATTTTTATTCTAGATAAAATATGCTTCAATAGAAAAAGAAAATTCAAGAGTTGCTACAACTAAACCATTAGATGAACTTTTTACTAATGTCGGTCAAAAGTTTGAGACAGAGACCGTAAAGCATGAAGGCTATCGTTTTGACTACCCATTAAGATGGCTAAGAGACCCATCTGTCACAAAAGCTATTGGCTTTCGTAGAATGAAGTTTGTGTCTGTAGAAGATAAAAGTTTTCCATTTATTGTAAGGTTTCATATAGATTATATATCTGAAGGGAAACGAAAAATGTGGGAAGAAATTGAGCTAATACAAGTTGACCTTTCATCTTCTCTACAGACTGCGTTAAAAAATATAGAAGATAAAATAAATTCATGTTATGCAAAATATGCTGATGAATATGCAAATACCGAGAGCACACTTTATGTGAGAATTGTATATGACAAACAAAATTCACAAGTGTCATTTCAAATCTACGAAGACAATCCAAAGAAAGACGAACAAATATATACAGAATTCACTGCAATGTCATGGTATTATTTGCAAAGAATGTTAAATCAGAAAGTCGAACTTCCTTTAGCAAATATTTACAGTCGATATGCAAGAGATGAACCATATTTATTTAAAGATGTTTTCGACCCAGCTGCTATTATTGTTCATGCTTCATTTTCTGGCGCCCAAAACTCTTTCTTATGCTTGGCAAATGATTTTTACGAAAAACTTACAAAGTTATACGAACCACCAAGTGGAAGTATTTCAGACTTTCAAGTATGGTTTACTACAGATGGAAGAAAGAGAATAATTCCATTATACCATGCGTTTTACTTAGAACTTAGTTTCATATACAACTACTATCGAACGGTAAAAATATAATTTTTTAATACGGTTGAGGTGTTGGATTTGGTTGCCAACTAGACTGTGGTGCAGGTTCAGGCTGTTGTATAACAGGAGCTTGTTCTTCTGGTTCAGGGTCTTTAGGTATAATACCAACAAACTGACCTACTCTTTTACCAATATTTTTGACTCCGTTCCAAATTCCTCTTCCTACGGTTTTTTTCCATTCCATATACCTCTTCCAACATTTCGAAAGAAGTTTCCTATCTTACTGAAGAAACCCATTTTACTATATGTAAAAATCTAATGTCCGCCTAGTCTCTTACGTTTCCTGTTGAGTTCCATAGCATTCTTTAACTGGAGCTCATACATTCTGTTTCTCCTCTGGTAGAAAACATATTCTGGGTCAACTCCTGTGTTCGCGTCATCTGCATAAAGTTGTTTATATCCCACTTCAGGGTTTGTATAAAACTCTTTCCATCTCATATTTGCATACCATGGTGGCAAACCTAACGCAGCGTCATTTGACATGGCAGTTTGCATTTGTACATCTGTTGGCACTTGACCATAGTTTGCCATTGCAGTTTGTATTCTAACTTCATTTGGAATATTCTCTGGGTTTGGTTGTCCAGGTTGCTGTGCATTCGCTAAGTTCTGTGCGTCCATTTAATATTAGATAAAAATATCTCTTACGAGTACATATACTGAACATTTGCAGGCATTGGTTCATCTTCATATTCTCTGTACTTTTCTGCCACGTCAAATAAATAAATGACACAATGGAAAAAACCTAAAACAAGTAGTCCTATTTCAAACCACATTTACTTACTAATAAAATTTCTTTATTGTGACACTTTCTCCAGTTTATAGGACCTCTCTCATATTCTATCTTGTCATATATAAACTCATAGTCATGTATGTCCTCTAACCATCTCATAACGGTTTCCAAACCACTTTTATCGGATGTAAAGTAAAAGCATGGACAGTTATGTATAACGTCTAAAGTTTCTAAAGAGTCTCTCAAAGTCCAGTCTACTTGGTATTGAAAATCCCATGTGTTATAGAACGGCGGGTCCACTATAAAGAAAACATTTTCCTTGTCTTTATATTTTTCATACAAATCTGTCCAATGACATCTCACAAACTCTATACCCTCAATATATTTTTCTATGTCCTCTTTGAAAACATTTGTATAGTTGAGATATAAAACTTTTGACATAAGTGTTTCAATGTCATGAACTCTTATAGCACCACTATATAATAGTCTAGCAGATATACTATTCCAGTCTATATATTCTGCTTTTTTCAAAACCTCTCTCACAATATTTTTCTTATCTAATGGTATACGTTCCATCTTACCTATAGGTATCTTTTCTTTTAACTCTTTCAATATTTTGTTTGTGTCTGGAATATGTTTGAGACGGTCCATATAGTTGTCGAAGTCATTGCATATAATCTTTGAGTCTGGAAATATTATATGGCACAAATGGGATATATAGAAACTTCCACCGAACAAATCTACAAATGTTAGACCATTCGGTAGTTTCTTAAGTTCTCTCAATATAATATCTTTACATCTACTCTTATTTCCAAAGAACGGTAACGGAGGTTTTGTAAAATTCATTTATATATAATAATAAAAATGTTTTTACCCGAAAAGTAACAGAAAAGTGACAAAGCATGAAAACATATATAATTTGTGAAAAGCGACACATTATATAATGTTTTCGACCCAGAAGAAGGCTTCTTCCCAGAAGCAATGGAGGAAGAAGAAGAGTCCTCCGAATAAAAACTTCATTTATACTAAACATCAACATCAGGGCTAGAAGGCACGAAGTGCCTGGAAGCCCCACTACCTTTTTTTTTTTTTTTTTTTTTTTTTTTTTTTTTTTTTTTGTTGATATGTTTTTTAGCAAATATAATAAAAATTTGAATTTAAAAATCAAATTACTTATTTTTAATATTATAAATCTAACATATTGCATTATCTGAGTATTTAAAATAACAAAACTATTAACTTTTCGTTATCATTTAGAAATATTATCTTGAAAATTTAGTAAGTTAATACTAATATTATGTTTTTACTACATCAACAGTGTTTCTGATGTTATGAATCCTGTAAGCTGCGAGAACATGGATCAGTTTCTTCGCTAATAGCTTAAACTGAAAAACTAGTCCTAATTCTGATGAGAAAAGAAAATTGGTCAAAAACTTTTAATTTTTGTTTTCAATTAGACTCGAAAATAATGAAGGGTATATTATGTACCTGATGATAAAACCTTTGTAAGCTCACAGGATGAAGGCCTATTCTCAGGCTTTTGTTTCGAAACATGCTGAACAATGATAATAAATCTCCTATAATATATCATCATCTTCAAATTGAGTGTGTTAATACATCGAATTAACTTTAAATTATTAATATGGAGTGTTTATTCTTAAATAATCGCACAACTAGATTTTGAATTATTTGATTTTCGTTCACCATGTTCAACTAAGAATTTGACAATTTCTGTTGAATTCCATTTTATCGCAATACTAAGAGGGCATTCATTAATTTTGAGAGAACTTCATAAAACAATTATAAATATGAAAAGAGATAGAATTTCATATATCAATGATAAATATGAAAAGAAAAATAATGTAATTAATCGATGATAAAAATGAAAAGAAATAGAAATCTATTTAACAATGATAAATATGAAAAGAGATAGAATTTCATAAAACAATGATAAATGTGAAAAGAAAGAGAACTTCACAAAATAATGAAAAGTATGAAAAGAAGCATAATGTAATAAAACAATGATAAATATGAAAAGAAAGAGAATTGAATATGGCAATGATAAATGTGAAAAGCAAAAGAATCACATTTAACAATGATAAATATGTAAAGAAAGAGAATCTCATAAAATTATGATCAATATGAAAAGAAGCATAATGACTTAAAATAATGATTGATAGGAAAAGAAAGCAAACACCACGAAACAATGATTGATAGGAAAAGAAAGCAAACATCATGAAACAATGATTGATATGAAAAGAAAAAGAATACCATGAAATAATAATAAATATGAGAAGAAATAGAATAAGATAAAGCAATGATAAATATGAAAAGAAATAGAATTCTATAAACCAGTGATAAATATGAAAATAATGAGAATAAGTTTCATGTTAACATCAGCACCATGTTCAACTAAGTATTTGACAAATTTTATTGAATTCGCTTTGATTGCAACACTAAGAGGACATTCATTAATATTGAGAGAACTTCATAAAACAGTTACAAATATGAAAAGAAAGAGAATCCCAAAAAATAATGAAAAATACGAAAAAAAATGGAATGTAATAAAACATTGATTAATGTGAAAAGAAATAGATTTGAATAAAGCAATGATAAATATGAAAAGAAATAGAATGCAATAAAACAATCATGAATATGAAAAAAAAGAGTATGCCATAAAGCAATTATAAATATGAACAGAAAGAGAATAAGTTTTATGTTGACATCAGCACCATGTTCAACTAAGTATTTGACAATATCTGTTGAATTTGCTTTGATTGCAATACTAAGAGGGCATTCATTAATATTGAGAGAATTCCATAAAATAATTATAAATATGAAAAGAAATAGAATAAAATCAGACATTGATAAATATGAAAAGAAAGAGAATTATCTATAGCAATGATGAATATGAAAAGAAAGAGAATGTCATAAAGCAATGATGAATATAAAAAGAAAGAGAATGCCATAAGGCAATTATAAATATGAAAAGAAAGATGATTAGTCTCGTGTTAACATCAGCACCATGTTCAACTAAGAATTTGACAATTTCTGTTGAATTCCATTTTATCGCAATACAAAGAGGGCATTCATTAATATTGAGAGATCATCATAAAACAACGATTATTATGAAAAGAAAATGAATTATATTTAACAATGATAAATATGAAAAGAAAAAGAATTTCATAAAACAATGATAAATATGAAAAGAAAGAGTATCCAATAAGACAATGATAAGTATGAAAAGAAATAGAATGCTATATGCCAGTGATAAATATGAAAAGAAATAGAATTTCATAAAACAAGTAGTAGGATATGACGGGTTGTGTGACTTTTTTTGTTACATCTATATATAGACGATGCATTAAAATATATTTATTTATAAATCATTTAAAAAATTAACATTAATTTTAAAATAATTTATTTTTTTATCTTTTATAAAAGAAGCTATATATAGATGATGTCAGATATTCCGCGATTAATTAAACATTGTTTAAATCCTGAATGGGTTAAACTTCAATTTAAAAAGGAAGACTGTGAATTATTAAATGAATATGAAAGCCAAAATAAGCTAATGAGGTATAAATATAATGATAAAGAATATTTAATTTCATGGAATCAATGGAGTCATAATCAAAGACCTCATAAACGAGAAGAAGAAATGGAAAATAATGAAATGGAAATCATTGATGACATTAAAGAGGATGGAATTCCTAAATTTTGTAGAAAAACCTTTAGAACTAAGTTAGGAGCATATAAACGTAGAGTATTAAATCCTGAATATCTTAAACATATATTTAAAAAGGAAGACTGTGAATTATTAAACGTTAATGAATATGAAAATGCTAAATCAAAACTGAGATATAAATATATTGGAAGTGATGAAAGGTGTAAAGATAAAGATAAAGTTTATTCAGTTTCATATAATAACTGGCACACGTTAGGGATAAGAAAACATTTAGGAGATTATGGGAAATGTTCTGAATTCTTTAAATCTAGTATATATGAGAGAGTAAAAGAAATTAGAAATAATTATTTTCATGAATAAAAGATTCACTACCATAATGAAATAAAAAAATAATTTTTTAAAAAATAAACTTTAAAAATTCATGTCTTACATTTTTTGAATAAATGTGGGGTCCCTCGGTCCCTCGGTCCCTCGGTTAATTAACATCTTTTTGAAAATAGTGACAACATGACATTTAGACAACAGGGGGAAAAAAGGAGGAAATTCATGTCTTACATTTTTTGAATAAATCAAGATTTAAAAAATTGACTTCTTACGTAAAATTAAAACTAAGTTAAATTTATTTTTTTCATCTTTTATTTTATAATAAATGAGTATAACAACTAATTCATTGAAATCTTTAAAGTTCACTAATTCAGAATTAGAAAATATTTTAGAAAATTTTGGAGACGGTTCTTATCCAACATATATGCAGAATGTGAAAGAGTTTTCCAGATTGTTGAATGAATTTAAATATAACGGACCAATTACTAAAAAGGCTATAATGAGATATTTATATCCCAAAAAAGTTGAAAAACAGGAGAATATTCCTCTTTATGGTCCAGAGGACCTGGGCTCAGAGAGCCTTGAAACACCTCCTGAATATTTTGAAGAAAAAATTAAACAAGATGAATATTATAACGATGAGATTGAGAAATTGGAACAATTAAGAAATGAAATAGATGAAAAAATTAAGGAATTGAGAAATGCTGAGAATGAAGTAGAGGGTTTAATGAATATCCCGGCTTCAGAATCAGAAGTTCAAAAATCACATGAGGAAAGATATAAAAATTACTTTTTGGAATCAACACAAAATTTATTAGATGGTGATATTGACGAAACACTTTCAGAAGAAGGCACAAAATTTATTCATAAACATAAGTTACAATTTATTGATAATGAAAAATACCCCTGTATATTACTTTCACCACCTTTAGATTCCGAAAAATTCAAAAAAGCTCTTAAAAACGTGACATATGCAACTAATACAATTAAGAAAGAAGACCATGATATTTACACAAATTATTATTTAAATAAATGCACAGGTGTTGATAAAGTTTTTGATTTATTAGATAAAATATCAAAAGAAACCATTGGAACCTATAAAATTTTGTGTGATTGTGGTTTCATTATTGAAGATACCAATAATGTTTCATATGAAAGAACAGCACCGAAGGAAGACGAAGTTGAAAGGTCTATACCATTCGTTATTAAGAATATAAAAGATATGAAAACGTATAAGCATTATATTTATTCATTTATTTCAGAAAAAATGGAAGCAACCCATAAAACATCATCTCATCATTTTATAGCTATTCATACATTCCTTTTCAAAGTTGTGAAATTAAATAAGACAGGAATTAGATTTAATGTATCAGGGTATGCATTCTTGAGTAAATTAAAATGCATTCGTCACGTCGCAGATGATAAAAATTTATGTGTTCTTAATTCATTTTATGGGCTTTAAAAAATAAACTTTATTTTTATTTATTTTTTAATTTTTATTCTTACATAAATGAACAAAAATGGAACAGCTAAAATGAATGATAATCAAATAAGAGCCGAAGGTAGAAGGTTATTTAAACGCTTCTATAACATTCCTGATGGTGTTAATCCTAAAACTCGTAGAAGTTATTTAAATGAAGCCATAGATGCATATGAAGGATTTGACATTTCATCAGAAAGTGAGAGATTAGCGAGAATGTTAAATGTTAATATTGATTTCTATTATTGTGATCCTCAACCAGAAGACGTGGACATAAATAAGGTAGACTTTCCATTAGTGGAATCAATAATGATAGATCCAGAATTTGAAACAGTAAATATTTTATTAACACAGAGTCCATGTGGAAAACTTCACGCTGACAGAATAACAGACGTTGAAGCACTCACAGGATATAAAGTTTGCCCCTTTTGCAAAGAAGAAGTTTATTCTATCCGTGATGATCCAGAAAGGAAAAACCAAAGAAGATTTTTAAAACATTGTGAGAAATGTAAAGAAAATAATGGAAGATTAATTCAAGACGTTCAATTGCAAAAGACACAGCAACCATATGCACCACATATTACGAAACAGAAGATATATCAGTGGTTATTAGCTCACAATTTGCAGGAATATTATCAACCGACAAGATATTATATTACTTTTGACTTCGAAACATTAGAGACTAAAGAAGAATTACAACTTTCTGAATGTGCAACTTTGAACGCTTACTTAAAACCATTCATGGTATCATCAACGGTTAAATTAAATGATAAAACATATACGAGGAATTTTTGCTTAACTTCGAGTGATTCTTTTATTTCTGATTGGATTGAGTTTTTATTTTCAACCTGTTCATTAGTTGCTAAATCAAATATTAAACAATATGAAGAATTAATGAAGCCGCAAACGGCGGGGACTTTGTCCCATACATTAAATGAGAAACAAAAGGAAGCAATGAAAGAGCTTTTAGATGAAGAATTTAATAAAGTGAATATCATTGGTTTTAATTCGGGAAAGTTTGATTTAAATTTAATTCTTCGTGATTTAAATACTGCAAAATGGAAGATAAAATCAATGCTGGGTTCTTCTTCTCAATTTAAGCAAGTCATTGTAAAGAAAACAAACGTTCCATATGAATTGAGATTTATTGACATCAGAAATTATATAGCGGGTGGAACATTAGACCAATTTACTCAAGATTTCGGAAACAATAAATCACGTGTTAAATCCTTTTTCCCTTATCAATTCATCACATGGGAGAATTACGAAGATGAATTATATAAAAAGGAACCATTCACGAAAGATTCATTTTATTCAGCATTAACACAAGAAACAATATCCGATTCAGATTATCAAATATATCTCAATGATGCTAAAAATTTTGAGAATAGATTAGAATATTTTATTCATTATTGCAATAAAGATGTTGAAATTATGATTGACCCAATTGATAAAATTATTGAAGAAACATTTGTTTATAAAATTGACATGCTCCATAATCTTTCATTATCATCTAATGCATCAATGATTCGTTACGCGTTAGCATATAAGAACTTCAATCCTAACGAAACATATCCAGAAGAAGAAAATGTGGAATCAAGTTTTGAATTAACGAAAAAGTATTGGAAATATAAAATTGAATCATATAAGAAACAAGATGAAAAGGTGAAAAGAGATACCAAAAATAATGTTTCAATGGATGACTATCAATATTTTCACGATTTAATCCTTTCATCTAAATGTAAAATGTGTGGTAAAGCGTTTACATATGCAAATAAACCAACATTGGATAGAATCGATAATGAAAAACCACATACTAAAGAAAATTGTCAGTTAATGTGTTGTTATTGCAATGTCGTAAAATCAAATAAAGATGAAGATGTTCAACGTTTAAGAATCAATTTAAGAAATTATGCATTAAAAAATAATTTACCAATGACTTTAGATTCAGTGAAGCGTATCACATCTCTCCGTAATGGAATTACTGGTGGTTTATCAAATGTTCAACATCGTGTTAATCTTAAAGGAATCACGCACATTAATAAACTTTCATATAATCCAGAAACTAAAACTGTATCAAATGAGGACACTTCCAACATCATGACTCATTTCGTTGGTGTTGATTTCAATTCATTATATCCTTCATCATTTTCATCAAATCCTCATGATTTCATTCAATACACCGATCATAGAATGTATATGCCGGGGAGATTAGAAGATGTTTTAATTTGTGATACAGCAACAAAGAAAGCAAAAGCACTGGGAATTATTAAGAAGAAAAATACTTTATTCGTGGCTGAAGTAAAGGGTCACATTGATGAAAAATACATTAATGATTACATAAACTTTTTACCGATAATAAGAAACTTAGATATTATCACAGATGAAAAAACAATTGGCAGTTTTATGTATAATTACATGAAATCAAACAATCTACCAGTTGACCAGAAACAGAGAAAATTAACTCAATTAGCATCAACACACAACCAATATCAACCATTTTCTTCTTATTATCTTTGGTATCTAATCGACAGATTTCATTTTATCATCGATGACATTCAATCAATTTTAACATTTACGAAAAACACTTGTTTTAATGAATTTGCGAACAAATTTATGAACGAAAGACAAAAGGCTGAATTAGAAGGAAATAAAGGAAAAAGTTTATTTTGCAAAATTTCACTTAATGGATCATATGGTTACGATGCAATGAATACACAAAATTATGCAAAGACTAAAATAATGAATGCACAGAAGTCACGCGTTGCATGTATGTCAAATAAGTTTAAAAACATAAGAGAAATAGGTGAGGATACATATCAAGTGATGCTCAAAGATAGATTTTATAGATGTGAAACATGTTTACAAGAGGCATTCTTCACTTTAGATAATGCTAAATACTGGTATTTGGTTTTCATTTATGATTTTATGTATAAATGCATGGATGTTAATCGTTTTCATTTCATTGAAGGTGATACTGATTCATCTTATTGGGCTATTGCTGGCGACCCAAATCTTCCTAACACTCAAGCATTTCAAGCGATTGTACCGATAAAAATTTTATGATAAAAACATTTTCAAATTCGCACCTTTTGATTTCTTCTGTTTTGATGAGAAATTTAAACCTAAATTAAAGAATAAAGCTGAAGAAAAAGCACATGAGAAGAAGTTATTGGGTTTAGCAATTGAGAAACAAGGTGATAACATGGTTGCTTTATGTCCTAAGTGTTATACATCATTCAACGGAATGATTGGTGAAGACTCCTTCAAAAAGATAGCACAAAAAATGAAAGGTGTTAGTTTACGACAAAATAAGCAATTAACACCTAAAAATTATTTGGATATAATAAATGATAAAGTCATTTTCGATGGTCAGAATATTAATTTACAACTTAAAAATGGGTCAATGACTCGCTTAACAATCGGTAAGACTGCATTAACAGGAGCACACACTAAGGCTGTATGTTGTGAAAATGGATGTTGTATGCCATTTATTTAATGAAATGCCACAGAAGAGACAAAGAGGCGGGCACCCTTAAATATTTATTTTATTTTTATATAAATGAATAGCGTAGATTTAAAAATTTTAATTGATGATTTAGTATTTAATCAAAATTTTCTTACTTATTATGATTTAAAAGCATATCTTCAAAAACATGATAAAAATATAACGGGTGATGATATGGATGAATACTATCGGTATTATAAAAACGAAATTTTGAAATATCATGATAAAATAATTAAACGTTTAAGAGAGAATATTAAAGAAGGAAAATATTCAAAGGGAAAAAGTAAATCACAACTGAAACAGTTGAAAGATTTCAAAAATAAAGTATTAACAGAAGAAGATATTGATGAATTATATAAATTATATAATCCTGAGCCACAAAAACCAAAAGAGAAAAGTTTGGACGTTCAGCAGCTCATAAATGATGCACAAGCTTTAATTTATGATTCATTAGTTAAACCATATTCAGCCCGACTTTTAAATGAAGATCAACTTTTGGAATTCATCCTTCAACATAAACTCGAAGCGGGAAAGTATATCAATCCTTTATATACAGCATATTTAAAACAAATGAATAGAATACATCCAGAATTAATGAAGGAAGGATTGAATTCCAAAATCAAAGCAGATAAAATTAAACCACTTACAACACCAAAACCTCCAACAGTAGTACCTCCTCCTCCTTCAGTTAATCCTTCATCATTCACTTTATTATATCCATTTCAAACATTTAAGAAGCAAAAAGATTTTAAAAAGGATTTCAAGATATTAAATAAACCAATTGACCCGAAAATTCAACCATTAAAGGAAAAATTTAGTCGACCTTCATTTGCTCCATATCCATATTCATACGAAATCGATCATCTGGAATATTCAAAAGGAAACGTTACTTATTTATTTGCCATTAACATTAACACTAGATATTTATATTGCATTCCGGTGAAAGGGAAAACAGAACAGGAAACAAGAAGGGCTATACAATACTTACTAGATCATGAAAGAGTGGATAATATCAGGGGTGATGGTGATAAAGGATTTCAGGCAGCCATGACTCATTATTTCCCACAAATTAATTTTTACTTTTCATCCTCTCCATATACGTTTCATAATAAAATAGTTGATGCAGTAATGAGAACTCTTAGAGATGCGTTAGGGGTTAACGGTCAGATATACTGGGATGGAAATCATGACTCCATCATACAGCAGTTAGTATATTATTACAATAATACATGGCATAGAACTATTAACATGAAACCGGTGGAAATGAAAAATGATATTTCAAAAGAATGGGAATATATTAGAAAACAAATGGAAAGGTTAAATGATGTTAAACGTGAACAAATTAATTCAGGGCTCATGAATTTTAAACAAGGGGATAAAGTTTTGATTCATCTCGATTATGGAAAAACTGATAAATCAATGACAAAAAGAAGACGAAGATTTGACACAATAGCTGAATTTGTTAGATATATTAACGGCAATGCATTAGTTGAAGTTGACAATAAATTAATAGAAATTCCGATTTATTTTATTACTCCATTATATTTAAATAATATTTAATTTTTTTATTTCGTAAGAAATGAGTGACAACAAAGCAGTCAAGAGTCCAGACGATGAATATAAAAAGAAACTAAACAGAATTAAATCAAAAATATGCTATTACAAAAAGAAGTCGCAATGCGGTGGGTTGAAAACGATAAAGAAATAATCGAAAAATTAGAAACTTGCCGTTCAATCCTTAAACTGAGTGAAGCAAAAATAAAAGAATTTAATAGAATAAATAAATTGGTTGGAAGAGATGAATTTAATAAAGATGAATTTTTAAACTCTATCCAAATTTAATTTTTATTCTCTTCGACAACATCTCTCTTTCCATCATTACTGCATAACCACATTTTCTCAATTTTAGTGGTTTGTTATTTTTAACATGTTTCGCATCATTTTTATCATTTCCTCCCTTGTTATGATTCGTGGTAAATTTTGAGCTTGTGGGGTATTCATTTATGATAAAAATAAAAATTTAAATTATGCTGTTCTAAAGTTTGTGAAAGAATTTGCGGAAATTCATGTCTTACATTTTTTGAATAAATGAGGGGTCCCTCGGTCCCTCGGTCCCTCGGTTAATTAACATCTTTTTGAAAATAGTGACAACATGACATTTTGACAACAGGGGGAAAAAAGGAGGAAATTCATGTCTTACATTTTTTGAATAAATGAAGGGTCCCTCGGTCCCTCGGTCCCTCGGTTAATTAACATCTTTTTGAAAATAGTGACAACATGACATTTTGACAACAGGGGAAAAAAGGAGGAAATTCATGTCTTACATTTTTTGAATAAATGAAGGGTCCCTCGGTCCCTCGGTCCCTCGGTTAATTAACATCTTTTTGAAAATAGTGACAACATGACATTTTGACAACAGGGAAAAAAAGGAGGAAATTCATGTCTTACATTTTTTGAATAAAGTTAGTTTTAAAATTATTTTTATTTTTTTTTCCTATATAAATGACAGCAACAAACAACAGCAACTTTATCATTTCTGATGAACAAGTTATTGATTCATTAGCTGAGGAATTAGTTGTGGCAGAAACTAAAACCCTCAACGAAAGAATTGGTGAAAACAAGATTGATTTACATAACTACCTCAAACACGATGGAGGAAGAGGAAGGAAAACTGGTATGGCTTTATTAGTAAATAAAATTCCAAATTTAACTATTATAGATGTTGATATCAATAAATCATACAATGATGAACTTAAAGAAACAGTTAGAAAAGACATTTTATCAAAACTTTCGGATAAAGATGTTATCGTTAAAACCGCTTCAGGAGGTCTTCACATTTATTGCAACACTAATTTCTTCTATTCAACCTCGAACAGAATGATTAAATGTTATTCCTGCAATGATTATGATATTGACATAATGACTTCTATGGATGATTCAAAGCGTTCTTTAGTGGTTATGGCTGATTCAAGAGTTCGCAAGAATGCAACAGAACCAATCAATACATACTCATTCATTCGTGGAAGTTATGATTCGACATTAACTAGAACAGTGAATGATATATTAAATGATTTGAATATTAAGGTAAGAGTTGAACAGAAGAACGAAGAAATAAAGAATATAATGAATGAAGACAAAGATGTAAACATTGACGATAAACTTGCCCAGAGCATAGTTGATGGCATCTGTGATTTTGAAGTACATAATGATGGTGGAAACATGAATTTAGAAAAAGAAGTTACATTATTCACACTGTTTCAAGCTATTAATTCGTTACCTAATCATTTAATTAATGAAGCATACGACAACGTTTATAACTTCTGCAGTTTAACAGAAAATGCAAAAAGTAATTTTGAAAAAGCACGTAGTAGATATGCACATTTAATGACTTCTCCATTTGTTTTGGTGAAGATTCTGAAACTTTATCAAAAGGAATATTATGATGAATATGTTTTACCTTTATTACGTAAGCCAAAAATAACATTTGATATAAAACTTGATGACTCGTTTTTGATAACAGATATTAGACGTAAAGCTGAAAATCATCAGTATAAAAACAGTTCTGAAGTAATTGAGGATTTATCACGTGTCATTCGTTTTGTAGATTGTGGAAACAAATACTTCATTCAAAAAGACTATAATATTCATGATAAAATGAATCAAATATCATTCGTTCTTCAATCAAACATGAAAGAGTCACTCAAAATGATTAAATTATTTAAAGAAGAAGGTAAAACCATAACAGCATGGGACGTACTACTAAATCAATTATCCTCATTAACCGTTATGGGTGTTTGCTTTAAATCTGATTCCCCAGATGTTTTCTCAACGTTTCAAGGTTATAAATACAACGTTCTCGAAAAGCCTGATTACTCAAAAATTGAGATGTTTATGAATTTCATTAAAGAAGCCATTTGTGATAATAACGATGAAGTGTATAAATACCTACTCGGCTGGATTGCATCAATGATTCAACATCCTGGAATCAAGAATGAAACAGCAATTATTTTGAAAGGACTTCAGGGAATAGGTAAAAACAGATTTACAGACATTATTTCTGAACTTCTCGCTGGTTATTCATGTAAAAAATTACCGAAATAAGTGAGCTAACGGGTAATTTCAATTCAGTTGTTGAAAATAAAATGTTTCTTGTACTTAATGAACTCAAGAATGTAGGTGAAGATAGACTCGCAAACTTCAACGCTTTGAAATCAATTATAACGGATAATGAGATAAGAATTAATGAAAAGAATCAACCCAGAAGAACTGCTCAGAATGTTGCCAATTTTATTTTCGTAACTAATAACGTTTACCCTGTCAAAATTGAAGTTGGAGACAGAAGATACGTAGTTTTAAGGGTTAATGGTAAATTTAAGGGTCAATTTGATTACTTCAAGAATTTAATGGATTCATGCACAAAGGAATTTTATGATAATTTACTAACATATTTTATCAATTACGACCTTTCATCATTTAATGTACGAATCATACCGATGACTGAAGCCAAACAAGATTTAATCGAGTTATCAACAAATCCTTTAGATGAATGGATAAATACACATTATGATGAATTGTGTGCAGGTATGATGTGTAAAAATGCTCTATTCTGCAAACCATCAGACATGAAAGACAAGAATTTTCAAATGAGTATTAAGGATAAATGTGAAAAGAAAAAAGAAAAACAGACGGTAAACATACGTGGTATTATGTTTTGAAAGAAGAAATGAAAGGATTATATAAACAGGTTGAACCAAACGATAATGAGGATTCATTTACTGACGATGAAATACCTGTAAATGAAGCTTTATAAAGTATGATTGGAATTTATTTTTGCATTAATCCCACTATGTTGTCTAAATGTCATGTTGTCATCATTTTCAAAAAGATGTTAATTAACCGAGGGACCGAGGGACCGAGGGACCCTTCATTTATTCAAAAAATGTAAGACATGAATTTCCTCCTTTTTTCCCCTGTTGTCTAAATGTCATGTTGTCATCATTTTCAAAAAGATGTTAATTAACCGAGGGACCGAGGGACCGAGGGACCCTTCATTTATTCAAAAATAATTAATTATTGAATAACCTAAAACATGAGACTTTGTCTCCGGACTCTTTGAGTCACTTAACGTAAACATTAACGTAAACATTTATTTCTGCAGTTCATCCATTACTTCATTACCTAATTAATTACAGACATAAAATATATTTAGTTCATTCATTGAACTCTATACCATGTGAATACAGTCATAAATGGTGGCATGTATTCTTTACTTTGTCCCGTTGTTTGTGTATATCCTGAAACATTATGTATATGGTTTCCTCCTCCCTCAGTGTTACTCCAGAAACAATTTATAGCAAACTTAACGTCGTCTTTAACATCATATCCTTTACCTTTTATCATTGCTGACCAATCCCAATATCTATGCTTATGCCAACCTGCTTGAGATGTACTTAAATCTATGTAGTGACTATGTGCAGGTAAGTTTTCACCTGAAATCGTTTTACTTCCACCTGTTTCCTTTGAAGAGTTTGCACAATACAAAAACCTGTCAACTATTTGAGTCCAAGTTCCAAAACCAAGTACTACTTCTGGTCTGGTAGAGTTCATTGACGTATAAATAGAGCCTATAGGATATAATGTTTGAAGTATTTCCGTCTTTAATGTTTGAAGCTCTGTTTTGTCTGTTTTCTTCTCATATAAATCTTGAGCAGTGAATTTAATATTATGTTCATCCTTCATGACATAAACATCTTTACATCTAATGTTTCTCATCGTCGTTATGTCGTCATCCGATGTTAAACCTTGTGGAAAGTTAGGAGGTTTACAATATAATACATCCCACCAGTTTCTTTCAACGTTCCTTCAATACTTTCTATAGCAACAGTTGTAAAACTTGTATGTGTATGAGTCTTATTTGCTTTCTTCTCTAACTCATCGTTAACATATGTTTTATCCGCTTTAAGGTCTAAACATCCTGAAACCCACCCTGTATCAGCTTTAGTTTTTAAAATCTTCGATGTCCATTCATGGTACCAGTCAACCTTTCTTTCATTTCGTTATCTTTTTCATCCACTATTCCTTATCCGCCTTCTTCACTAACACACTAGCCACCCATCCCTTATCTGCTTTCTTCATTATGTCATTTAGGAAACCTTCTATGAATTCCTCATTTAAATTAAATCTTCCAATCTTCAAAACTTTAGGAAATGCATTTAATGCGTAATATCTCTGTTCTTCTGGTGGAATTGATGTTATATCATCCGTTATACTTTAATTTTAGAATTCATAAATAAAATTTCTTTTATATTTGATATCACTGCACCACCTTTGCAAACGAATTCGAAATGTTCATTTTTCAATACTATCTCCAAATCTCCATATTTCAACCTTTGCGTTTGTTCTGCCGTCTTTGAATTATATGCATATATGGCGTATGTAATGGTCTGAGGGACCTGGGTGCTTTGTGCCTTAAGTTGTTGTGGTTGCTGTTGTTTAATCATTTATTATGATTTAAAAATAAATATTTAATCCGTTATCTCATCAGCTATTTTTTCTATTTGAAATTGCCATAATATCTCATTCATGAATTCTAAATCACAATCAAATAGGTCAGTTATTCTAAATTTAATATTTGATAAATCTTTTGAATGAAGAATAAATGAATTCCCGGATAATTGAAACGGATATGATAAAGAAAATGTGTTTAAGTTGATGGATAAAATGTTTTGAATTGATGGGTAAGAGTTAGGGTCTAATGTTTGGTGTGAAAATCTCATTGGGGTATTAACTTTATCACATTTGATTAAAATGAAATTGGAACCAGTGTCAGAATACAAAACATCCCCAACATCTTTTTCAAAATTTAATATCCCCACAATGAACGAAAACGAGGAGTACAAAATTTAATTTTCAGCGGAAATTTAATAAGGTTATTTATTTCATCAAGTTCAAAAAGTTTATCAGGTTTTGATTTAAAATTTTCTTCATACCATACGATAAATGATTCATTTAAATAACTTAAAATTGTGTTATATCCCATTTCACTATTACATTATTTATATACATATTATACGTTTTTTCATGGTCATCTTTAATAAATGATATATAATCTGAAGGGTCTAAAAGAATGGGATTAAATTTACCACTCACAGAAACGAGAGTAACATTATAAATTCCACTAACTGTTAAATTTAATTCACAGTTATTATTCGAAATAATATTGATAATTGACATTTTTTTATTACGATTAAAAATATGGTAAAGCGTTATTTTCCAGTGATAAATAAAACTAGAATAAGATTACCTCAAGAATTCATAAATTCAACGAATAAGAAATTCATTCATGTTATAAATTTTTAGTGTTTTCAGAAAATATGAGTCGATGTCATATTCATCATCGGGTTATATTTCACTTCATTCAAATTTAGTTCAATCAAACCCATATAATGACCATTTCATAAGATTTTCAGATGGTATTAAAAATGTAATTGATAGATTAAAATATGAACAGATTGACAATATCGAATTTTTGGAATTTTGGTTTAAATATCCCGATGGAAAAAAGATTGAAGTTAAAGATAAAGCTGATACTATAACAAAAACAATTACAATGACCGATCCAGATAGTGGGGAACAAAAAGAAATAAAACAAACGATAGAAAACTGGCGAAAGGTCAATTATTATCGATTATGATTCAAAGGATTATTATTCGATAATGTTAATGCTTGAATATTAAATAGCCTTAACAAAGAATTTTTCAAGTGATATTTTATATTCATCAACTATTTTATTATAAATATCATTATATGCTAAATGAAGTTCAGTTGTTGTTCTGTTCTTTGATATCTTAATTGTGCTAATATCCTTTATAGGATTTATTTTTGCAACCGTTCCGCAGCATGAAACCTCATCATCTATGAAAAATTGAATCTTAACGTCTGAATCTTGAACATCACAAAGAATGGCGATAATGTGAATTAATGATTCATAAGGTAAAATAATTAAACCGGATTGGTCAATTAAATTTATTATTGAATCATAATTATCAGTTATGAATATCGCGATATATTTTCATTAATTCAGAATTAATGTCTATTTTATATGGCGCATTGCGACTGGAATCGTAGATTCCTGGGTTCTCGATGTTTGATGAAAGTGGTGGGGGGTATGTTGGATAAGTGGGAATTTCAACAGGTTCTTTACCGGGTTCAGATAAAATGATTGGGTCTCCATCTTCTTTATTTTGCTCCTCTTCTTTCTTTGGTAAGTCACGAGTTAATAAATTTGGTTGAGTTGCTGACCTTGTTAATTCAGGACTTACATTAACTTTAACATTTTGAATAATTCGTGATTTATCATCATTTACGTTATAACCAACCGTAATCTCTGCTTTTGCGTTTGTGTTCTTTTGACTAGTGAAACGTCTTCTCATTTATAATCGAATAAAAAAAAGAAAAATATATTTAAAGTTTTATTTAGTTGTTACGGTAATATCCCAAGGTTCATCCTTGTTTGCTTATACTTTCTTTGTAACTGCACCAATTATGTTATTGATATTGCTTTGAGTTTCTTCCAGTCTTATTTTATCATTTACAATATCTTTAATCATTTCATTACATGCATTCTTAAAACCATCTGATTTTTCTAATTTACGTCTATCACTTTCTTTAATTAAATCAAAGTTATAACCTTGTTGAGAATAAAGTGGTTTCTTTATCAATTCCTTGAACGCTTCTGAAAGTGAAGATGAAGAAATTCTTGCCACTTGAATTGGTTTAAATTCTGCTTTCATTGCTTCTTTCTGTTCATTGAACACTGGATCGAATAAAGCAACTTTAAAGAATTTCTTAGCTGGAATTTCAGGTCTCAAATTTGCATATTGACCATCAAACTGATTAACATATCGTGGTAATCCATCCGGTCCCTCTTCAACAGCATTTAATTTTTCATTGAAATAAGAATATGGAATAAGATGGTATGAATATATTGAACCATTTTCACCTTCTCCAATGTATTGTTTAACAGCTTTTCCATTTTCATCAAATTGTATAGGATAACATTCATTATATGCTTTACGTTTAGGATAATCCGTCATTGTTAATTTATACCCATTTATGACTTTAATATTTCCTTGACCATCAGTAACAAAGACTTCATTTATACCATCAGGTTTTCCATTTGGTCCTGTAATGTCTGCTTCATGTGCTTCCCAATTTGGTCCATGACGTTTGGCATATGCTTGAGCTTCTGGTAATGTTAAAACGTTTCTCATTTGTTTAACATCTTTTGAAGACCGGCAACAATGTGGACTAATTCTTTCATTCCGTCTGGAACTTTCATAGTTCTATTATATGCACCCTTTTTGTTTGTTCCTTGTTTTAATGGAACCTGTAGAAGATTTGCAATTTCTGTCATGTTTAATTATAAATAAAAAATAAAAATTAATTATAAAAAGTTATTCGAATTTAATGGAACCTTTATTTAAATCAACTATTATTTTTCCATGTTCTCCTAATTGTTGATATTGTGTGTAAAGTTCATTAATGCTCATTGGTAAATTCACTTGATAAAGCATAACGTTCAACTGTTGACGACTAAACCCACTGAAAATGAAAAGGGTGGACAGGTTTGATTTAATGTTTGTGCTTAATGCTTTAAAGTATTGAACAGCCATAAAGAATGAACACTGAATGTGTCGACATTGAGTTAATAATTGATTAAAATATGATTTCTCATTAGTTATTAGTTTTGATTTCACGGCATCATCTAGAAAAATTAGTGAATGCAAAAATTCTCTATCAAAATTTGAAATAGAAAGTGTTTCAAATAATTCATCCCGTTGTTTATCAATAATTTTATCCTCTAATCCTTGCTTCTTGATTGTATTATATAATTCTTTATACATTAAAAAGTTTTTCAAATAATCTTCCGCTTCTTCTTTGTGATAAATAAATAATTGGAATTTTTATTAAATGCTTTAATGATTCAAATGTATCATGAAGGTGAACCTGAACGGTTGATATAAATTAACACATGTGAATAAGGTGAAGTGTTAGCAATAATGATAATTTGTTTTAATATCGTTAATGTTTTACCTTTATTTTGTTTACCAATTGCTGCAGTGATTGAATTTAAGTAACATTCAGAATATGGAATTTTCATTAATTTTTCCTTAGATAGAGCATTTTTATTATCACTCAATGCTTCATTAATCATATCATCTACGTATGTATTATATACTCCCGCTAATTCTTCAGAATTGAAATCCATTTAATCAAAAATAAATTTATAATTTTAAACATTTCTATTCATCAATATTTCATCATATGAACTTCTATACTGTGGTGGTGTACCTGTTGGATGATATTTCAAACCTTCATCCGGTGTCCATGTCCAATACGTTCCTAGTAAACCAAACCTGAGGAGGATTTGTCACCTTTGAACAGTAAGTGTCATTTTCACCCTGAATGATTGGATAAGCTTTCACTTGTACTGTAACTTGTGAGTTGAAAGTTTCTAATCCATCAAAGAATATACCCGCTCCATCACGTTGAACTGGAATAGTGCATAAGAATGAAGTTTGGTCTTTCCATGTTCTAGCTAATGGTGTGCCATTATCATCATTCAGTGGTCTAGTTAATGAGTCCTCGTATTCTTCTGTGCATTCATTCACTCCATCTAAATCAGAAGCTTGAAGCATACGTGTAAAGAATATGTCACCCACTGTGGTCATCGCTTGATCGGGGAAGTTTCTGGAATCTATAGTGACCTGAAGACCTCGAAGCATTGGATTTTCTAAAACTGTTCTTTGCATTGCATTCTTCGGAAATGCTAACACAACATCTGTAACATTATGAAGAGCGTATGAGAAATCAGAACTGATACCTTCAGGAGTGATGCAACCTCCATTTAGTGAACGAACGTCAATATGTTGAGCTGGAATCATGAATGGATCTTCCTTACTGAATAAACGTGGTATTGCTTTAACTGATTCTTCAATTAAACCGTATCCTGGTGTAATGCATTTATCCTCTAAAACTTCCATCTTTGTGCATGAAATAATAACGTTATCAACTTTTGCGTCAGCAGATGTAGCAGCTAAGCTTGTAATTAATTTGGCAGGAAGTCCGATTTGTTGGAATTTGCGATCATATTTATAAACATGATTCATAATCTTTTCATAATTTGCATCAGTTATCTTTTCATAAACGTAATTTTGTAAATCAGCAACTCTTAACGGGTCAACCTGACAAAATACTAAAGTATCCCTGAAAACATAATATTTAAGAATGATTTCACCAAATGATTTAGGATAATCATCGAACGCCTGAAATGCTAACAAATCATTTACCGGAATAATCATATCAAAAGTGACATCAACTTCTTCATTTGCTTTCTTGAAAACTTCTGAAGGGTCAATATATTTACCACATACTGAGTTATCATATTTTTGAACATTATTATATAACGAATGAACAAACTTTTTAACTTTCCTTTCTGATTTTGGTTTATATGTTGCAAATGCGAAAGATTCACGGGCGCAATCCATCTGAAGATAACCGGCATCACCTCTTTCAGTTTCTACTTCTAATTGTTTAAAGCTTTGATTTGATGATTTGTAACCAACGAATAAACGCATGCATTTAAAAGCGGCATCGCATGTGAAAGCTTTATTTGAAACTAGAGTTGCTTTAACTTTGCGTTTAATATATGTGTCACCTAATTGGTTCACATCATGAGCCGGATTTGTAATTCTTAAATGAGTTTGTTTATCATCAAAATATGGAGCATCAGAGTCATAGCATGAACTTTCAAGTTCTCTATAATATCTTCTACCGTCATTCTTTGCGAATATTTCATTTATCTTTTCGAATGAATGAAACACATTTCCATTAATCGGTTTAGTGTTTGGCACTAAATAGTTAGTCGTCATTTATTGAAATAAAAAAATCAAAATTAAAAGATGAAAATGAATTTTTAATTTTAATGAAATAATCAACTATGGCTGCAGGTATATTTAAGAAACTGTGGGATAAAGTAAAAAGAGGAGCGCATAAAGTTTGGGAAACAATGAAGAAAGGAGCAAATTGGATATTTAAGAATAAAGAAGCAATTAGTGACGTTGCAGAACAAATAGCACCTAATGTTCCGGTAAGGGAAGTATTAAATAAAGGAGATAAAGTTTATCGTCGACTACAACCGATATTGAGATAAAAATAATATTTATTTATTTTTCCACTATTTACCTCCTATTTTATTAAGTATTCCTTCAGCAATTCCACCAATTGCGTTACCTGCTTGTGCTCCCATCGCTGGATTACCTGCTTTAGTACCTAATACTCCACCTATGATAGTTCCTGCCGTTTTCACTACTGGTGCCAAAAAGTTTGCAACGGGTTTAATAATATTTTTATGAACCCAACCCGCAGCTTTCTTAATTCCTTCCCATAATTTTTTAAAGAATCCTGCAGCCATTTCTGATTTAATATTAATTAAAAAATATATTTCATCACTTATATTCTAATTTTTATTTAATGATAAATGAAACCGATTTTAAAAATAAATGAAACAGAGGAGGAAGAAATAAATGAAAGTGAAAATGTTCAACAAAAAATAAACATTATTAAACCAATTACTGAAACAAAAATTTTTTCATCTGTTGAAGAATTTAATGACTATTATGCTAATAATAAAAAATTATTTGAAGAATTGACAACGTGTAAATTGAATAAAATGTTTAAAGTTGATGGATTCAAAATTTCAAAAATAAAGGGGGTGGTTAGTTTGAAATCTATTCCTCAATCAAGAATCACCTCATTAATGAAAATTGATGATTTAACAAAAAGAATAGAAATTATTGAAGAAAGAATAAATCAAATTATTGATTTCATAAATCATGACTCGTTGAGCCCGGGTCCTTAAAGCCCAAGGCATGAAGTGCCCAGGACTTAAAGTCCATCACTGAGTTCAAGGTTATATTCATCAAATATTTCATTATTAAATGCAACTTCTGCTAGTTTATTTATTTTTTCAATACGATCATTTGAAAGTCTATCGTTTAATTTTTTCTGAAGTTTTTCATTTTCTAGTTCTGAAACTTTATTTGGATGATATTTAAACTCGTTAAATTCTTTTTCCTCAGTTTTGATCATTAATTTACAAAGAACTTTTGTGGTTGGAATTCGTTTAAACCATTTATCATTAATATTTGTTATAAATTCAATATTCGGAATTAATTCCCAAATTTTTGCATTTTCAATTAATTTATTATCAAATGCAAAAGCAATGGGTTTAATATTATGTTTACCTTTATAATATAAACTTTCTACATAATCATCGAAATAAACATCTACTTGTTTAACATTTTCAAGAATTGGTGAAAGAGCATCCATTAATTGATTGACGGTTACGAATCTTGATCCACTCATTTTCTTACGAATTAAAAAAATAAATTATTCAAAAAATGTAAGACATGAATTTCCTCCTTTTTTCCCCCTGTTGTCTAAATGTCATGTTGTCACTATTTTCAAAAAGATGTTAATTAACCGAGGGACCGAGGGACCGAGGGACCCCACATTTATTCAAAAAATGTAAGACATGAATTTTTAAAGTTTATTTTTTAAAAAATTATTTTTTTATTTCATTATGGTAGTGAATCTTTTATTCATGAAAATAATTATTTCTAATTTCTTTTACTCTCTCATATATACTAGATTTAAAGAATTCAGAACATTTCCCATAATCTCCTAAATGTTTTCTTATCCCTAACGTGTGCCAGTTATTATATGAAACTGAATAAACTTTATCTTTATCTTTACACCTTTCATCACTTCCAATATATTTATATCTCAGTTTTGATTTAGCATTTTCATATTCATTAACGTTTAATAATTCACAGTCTTCCTTTTTAAATATATGTTTAAGATATTCAGGATTTAATACTCTACGTTTATATGCTCCTAACTTAGTTCTAAAGGTTTTTCTACAAAATTTAGGAATTCCATCCTCTTTAATGTCATCAATGATTTCCATTTCATTATTTTCCATTTCTTCTTCTCGTTTATGAGGTCTTTGATTATGACTCCATTGATTCCATGAAATTAAATATTCTTTATCATTATTATTTATACCTCATTAGCTATTTTGGCTTTCATATTCATTTAATAATTCACAGTCTTCCTTTTTAAATTGAAGTTTAACCCATTCAGGATTTAAACAATGTTTAATTAATCGCGGAATATCTGACATCATCTATATATAGCTTCTTTTATAAAAGATAAAAAAATAAATTATTTTAAAATTAATGTTAATTTTTTAAATGATTTATAAATAAATATATTTTAATGCATCGTCTATATATAGATGTAACAAAAAAAGTCACACAACCCGTCATATCCTACTACTAAAACAATGATAAATATGAAAAGAAATAGAATGCCATAAGCCAGTGATAAATATGAAAAGAAATAGAATTCTATAAGCCAATGATAAATAGGAATGGGAAAAAAAATGTAATGCTTGTTGATATCTCCTCCATTAGTAAGTAAATAAGATGCAATATCATAATTTCCGAAATACATACTTTCTGCTATTGAATCAAAAGTTTGTCCAAAGTTTGATTTAAGATACTCAGCAATTTCATAGTTTCGATATTTCAATGCTGTATTTATCATTTTATCAAATAATTTTCCATCCTCTATCATTTGCATAAAAATATCTTTATTTCCACTTTGAACAGCATAATTTTCGGAACTATAACTGTATTGAGCTCCTAAATTTTTCAAGTAATTGAAACACAATTCTGATCCATATTTAATTGCACAATCAAGTGGTGTGATTTTATCATCTACTTCCTTATTAATATCAAGATTTGGGAATTTAGATTTAAGATCATCAACTTTATCCAATGCAATATAGTATAAAGGAGATTCTGTTGAATATAAATTCAGAATTTTTTCTTCTTCCATTTTAGTTTCGAAGTTTTCAAATTTGAAACCTCTATAATGTAGAAGCGTCGACAATTTCTCATTCTCCGGTTTGATGATGCATGAGAATTCGTTTAATATCTTTTGGTAAAGATCGGTAAATAATTTAATATTTTTAACGCAAATTTGGGAAATAATGTCAATCAAGTAAAGCGATATTTGGATAAATATTTTGTTATTTGTAATGAATTCTATAATTTGTGAAGATACTTGTTCAATATTATTAGAATTGACACCCCAAATAATTTTTGATGCTTGACTAGGGTATTCAAATACTTCAATTGGCTTAATATCACTAAAATTCCATCCAGTTTCATTTTTTGATTGCTTAGAATTTATCATGCCTTGTAAAAATTTTGGATGTAAAATTTTTATACAGAAATTATTACATCAGATATATATCTTTCATATTGGTGAAAATAGAAATGTGTTTGCAAATTTATTGTCCGCCCTGTATTTGTAAAGAATGAATAAGCAAAGATGTTAATCTTTCAAGCATTCTTGCTTGAAATTAATATTCGATAATCCATTTTTGAATTCCGCTTTTACTTTCTTGAAGCAATTATAACAATAAAAGAAATTGTATATTAGTAAACAATATTTCACTTAGTTGAATTTAATGACGTCAAAAAAAGTGCGGAAATTAAAACCGCCGTTTGAGTGCATTCTGAGACTCTGTTTGTCAGAAAGCAAACATCCGTAAACTTTCTGACACTTAAAAAAACTGGCCTTTTGTAAGATGATATAGTAATGATGCTTTATTAGGGTATTCAAATACCTCAGTCGACCTAATGTCACGAAAATCACATTCAGTTTCATTGTTTGATTGCTCAATACTTGACATATTTTTTAGAAATTTGGTCTTTCAAGGTTATTGAATTTATATGTTTTTGTGTCAGAAAAGTACTCAATTTTCCTCTCAAACGATCTTATTAATAAAATATAATTATAAAATATATATATATATACTTTTTTAATCAAAAACAGAAGGAACATCTAATCCATCAAACAATCCAGAAGAAAGATCACAAACAACTTTTGTTGAAGGGATGAACAATGACCAGTCAATTTCATTTTCTTCCCTTCTAGTTCTATAATTCACAACTTCTTCCTGTGGAGATTTTTGTTCATCATCTTTATTGGAAGTAGAAATATTCTGATCATTTTCTAGATCATCATTATCACTTCCTTCCAATTCCTCTTTCAGAACAATGTTCTTTACCTTGGCGAACAAACCATCTTCTATCTTTATTGTCACTGTTTCATTCTCTTCTTCCATTGGCTTCATCTGTGCCTTGAACATCTGTTTCGACCATTTAGTGAATGGCTGTGCAGGAGCGCATTGAACAGTGTCGTGTATCACAGACTGCAATGAACAAGGGAAGAAACCAGTATCATTGATGAACAATGGAGGGAATGTTGTCGGAGAAGCGAAACAATCTTCGTTATCATCAAATGCATCATTGAACTCGTACTTTTGCAAAAAGTGTATTTTAGGGAATTTCGGAGCAATTGTTGATGCAATTGTATTTATAACTCTTTTGATTGTTCCGCCGCGACTTTGGATGATAGAAAGCAATGAATCAGCAGCATATGACTGATTATTGTTTGCGCACGTAGAAGCAATGATTGACACTGTTGTTTCATCGATCTTGCAGTTGACCATTGTCATCAACGCTGCACAGAAATCGAAAATCATCTGCTGTGTCAATCCAGTTGTTGTCGCTGCAATTTGGCCAAGCAATCTGAATGCGATGTTTGCATCTCCTTCACCGATTTTGTGAGGGGAAGATGATGTCATCAACTGATTGCGTGTCTCGCTTTCGTTGCCGGTGATATCCGCTAAAGCATGTAAGGCAACAAAAACAAATTGTGCGGCATTAGTGTCGTCCAAGGCTACATTGACTAGATTGTTTTGTTCTAGTAATGTAGAGAGTAATAATAACCGTGGAACTGTCTCTTTGTTGAATTTGGATTCACTAATTAAACTTAATACGCCATCAAAGTTATTTGGCCGGCCATGCGACCGAATTTTATCTGACGCGTTTTGCTTTTTGAGAATCTCGATCATTATATCGATGGCCGCGTTAAGAATTGAGACATATTCGACGGTTCCACAGATTGTGAAGGCCGCTGCTGTCCAGAACGCGTCGACAAACACTTCATCACTAAGTTCTACGCATTTCTTGATCAGTTCAAGAAGATTTGTGATGTATAAAGTCACCATCTTCCAATCTACGTTCTGCTGATCGTCAACAATTACATAGAACCACTGGGAATGCCTTGGCTTGGCTAATCCATTAGATTTCTCGTACAAACAAAGAGCACAAACATATAAGTTTCGAGTGGCTTTTTGAATAATTTCTTTTGCATCGAGTTTATCCGCAGTTTGGATGTACAACTTCAATGCGCGAGTGGCAAATTGAAGGTCGCCGCAGCATAAACCCCATGTAAGAAGCTCATTCAGGATTAAATTTTTAGTTTCGTCGTCTAAGTCTCTGATCATCTTCGCAATCTGGTCTTCTTGGCCACTGAAGCATATAGGGATGATACTTCTGAACTCAATAAGGTCTTCTTGGAACTGTGACATAGTAATAATTGTAAATATGACTAACCACGGCTTGTACTTGTCGAAATCTGTTGTAGATTGCTCGAATAGTGTTTTAATCGTACGGATAACAAAAGAAATTGCTTCTTCGTAAGAAATTAAGTCACTATCTCCTTCATCTTCGTTTTTATTCAAAGCTTGGCCGATGAACTTATCGATATCGAACAATGCGTCGTATTTGCCGTTAGTTGTTTCGTGGTAATGCCAAAAGGCGAACCTCAAAAACTGAAGAATGTCTCTGATGACTATATCAGGGCTAACCATGAAAATATAGGCTATGATTGTCTCGAACTGGCTGTTCTCACCTCGTAAAACGTGATTCAACATGATTGTTACGATAATAAAATGAGCAATGTTATCTGACTCTTTGCTTTGGCCTTCTATGGCTCTCCTGACAAGTTTGAGTGTATTTATGTTCTTAGGAAGCGAAAGAAGGTCTTCTGTAAATGAAAATGCTGTGGAATAAGCAAATTTGTCAATTGTCCCTACAATGACTCGTTTATCGTTATAGTCTGAGAAACAAACGTTTGAGAGCCACGGTTCGATGGCAGAAGCAAGAGTTGGATATGCTGAGGCCAATTGCATCATTTTGAGGACAATCTGCTCACCTATTTGAGGGATCTTCTTGTGGAATACTGCGGAGAGAGTAATAGCCGGATTTAAGGCACTTCCGTGGATATGATTTAAGATATTTGAAGTTAAGTCATTGATATTCTTATAAACAATGGCAACATCTACTGGTGAACAGAAAGCAGTGGCAGTTCCAAGTCCGACTGCTCTCAAAATCCTAATTGCAGATTTCTTCGCTGGAATTGAGTCTCCCATTACATAATAGAAGGCCAAACCTAGGAGAGTACCTGATGAATAAAGGATTTTCTCGGAGAAGATGCCTTCGTTCTCGTTTTTGTTTTCGTAATTTTCGATTGCCGAAGTTTGGAGTTCCATTAATGGGGCATCTGGTGCTGGGAACATATTAGCAATCGCATGGAAATACCTGACGTCGGTCTCTGCTTTCTCTGTGAATACTGCTAATTGAGTTTCTATACAACGTAGGAGAAAACGTGACAACAACAATGGATTTCCATCTGTGAAATAATCGATAGAGTTGACGAACTCGAGGAAGCAGAATTCGGGGATTGAGAATACAGCGAGCAAAGCGCTTAAACATGTTTGCGCTGCTTCTGTAACTTTTTCAACTCTGACCAAATTAAGAGTTAATGCGAACCAAGACTTGTAATCTGTAGAGAATGGGAACTTCGAGACTAAAGCAGGTACTCTGGCATACAATCCAGCAGGTGTCATCGCTAATCTATTGTAAATACTTTCGAAACAATACGCTCCGAACTCCAGGAACGAGGTAATCGCCATGGAAATATTCGGATCACCATCTGGTAGTTCGTATAATGGCTTAATATGGTCAGATTTGATATTTTTCGAAGTGAAATAGTCAAAGAAAACTGCTAAAACATCGAAAATGAGGCCAATGTTCTCCTGGACAGCTTCTGGTGGTGAATTTGTCACGTACGTCCTCAAACCAAAGAGGATTGGTTTGTATAAATAAGAACTATACTTAAGAGTAGCGATATACTGGATGAATATGTCATCCTTGAGAGCACAGAATATTCCTAAGCCTAACGCTTCATTCGAATGACAGATTTCGTTTGTTTGTTCGATCAATTTTATGAATTTCTTTGATTCTATGTTATCTACGAAGGCTGCATTGACCATACAAAAGTGTTGGCCGATGTCAGGAATCTTCGAATTCTCAATTAAAGAGTTTGCTGTGTCAATTGAGTCGATAGAGATGATATCTGTCTTCGAAATGAGCTTCATGTACGAGGACAAGAAGAATAAGAAGGCTTTCTCATAGGAAGAGTTCGAAATTTCGTTGAATTTGATGATTGACATCGTTTCTATTATATAAGAGCCGAATCTACCTGCTCTAAGTAAGTTTTGGAGTGCAGTACTGACGATTTGTGTCTCGTTCAGTCTCAAAAAGCTTCCAGCGGTTTCAATATTCTGATATAAGCTTGCGAAACTGTCGATAGCGTTCAAAGCCTGCTGTCTGACTGTTGGCTGTGGTACACACAATCCAATTAAGTAGATGGCGTTGACGTAAACTATGACTTTTTGTGGAAGATTTTGATGAAATTCCTGGGAAGAGCACGTTGACGAGATTATGTGGCTCAGACAGTTAATACCTATTACAAGGGACTCATAGGATTTAAGTAATCTGTCTTTGTAAACGTTTACAATGCTTTCAAAAATATTTGTAAACATTTTCGGTTCTCTAGCGATCATTGTCTGCAGGGAACGAACCGCTGCAGCAGATACAGCAGGCGCGGAGTTGAAAATGTGAGGAACAACGTCAGGAGCGATAGTTTCATCTAAATCTGTCAAAGCAAGCGTATGTAATGCATAAGCAAGGGAAGGAAGCTGGGTCTGTGGTGTTCCTAAGACGGATAGAACAGAACTGGCGGTCGCAAAGTAGGAATCATCGTAATCTTTTGGTAATAATTTCAAAAGTTTACGAATTTGAGTTGTTGCAGGCGAAGAAGCCTGTTTCATGGGCTGAGGAAGTGATTCCTGGGCTGTAAACTCAAGAGCTGTAACTAAATTTGCATGATATAACAAAGAATCAACAAATGACATGACATTGTAGGTCAATTTCGTTCCGAGATCATTGGAAGCAGCGAATAATCTTGAAGTAATTAATTCTTTGTAGATAAACCTGCATTCTATCTTAGAATCCGAATCATTATCTTCTAATTCGTCAGGGAAAAGGATTTTGAAGCCGGATTCGAACAGAGCTGCATAGTTGTGTTCAGCAAATGGGTTTGTGAACGTTTCCCTTAAATGGCTGGCAAATAAATTCGAATGATGATTAAACATACTCAAAAAGCACTCAATGAGCTGTTCCTGGTAGTTCTTAAGGATCGAGCTATTTTTCGCGAGGTTCTGACAGAAGTCATCAATTGAATTTTTAGAAATTTGGTTTTCTCCGGCCAAAAGATAAGACATCTCTTCAATCGCGTGGCCAACGTGGAGCTCGCTTGAAAGGTTCTTCTGTATTTTCTTGAAATAGTAATCGTCGGCTGAAATTTTCAAATTTGGATTTCTATTGAACGAAAGAATGCGAGCTCTGCATCCGCAAGCTGGTCCGCAGTATCCATGCTTTGAGGCGATCTCGTCTGCCCTATTGTAAGCGTTTAAAAGGAAGCTGTCGGTCCTAGTTTTCGGTGTAGAGATAAAAATTGAACTGTAAAGATTTGAGAGGAATTCTATCGCTGTGTTATGTAAAGGATCGGTTCCTTGTGAGGTCGGTTTGGCCAAACTCCAAAATTCTTTCTTTTTATTGAAAAATGTTGATTTTTGAGTGAGTTGAGTATCTAATTTCGCGAGATCTGTAGCGATTCCGAACATTACTGATGATAGCAATGATTGCTTGATCAATCTCTTGCTGTCACTCATTGTAGAATTATATAATTCTTCGATAAATTGATATGCTGCTGTTTCTGCGGGATAACTGTATATAATACTTAATTCATGAAGGCACTTGCCCCATTTACGTGCAGAAACATAGAAATATTGTAAATCTTCTTCATTAATTTTATTATCAACGACATTTAATACGATTCTATTAGTAAACGTTAATGCTTGGTCATCAGATAAGTCTCTAGAAAGTAAAATTGTATGATGAACAAATGATGCACGTAAAAAATCAAGAAAAATTAAAATTGAAAGTCTAACTACGTGATTATCCCATTTCGCGTGATTTAAAAATGTTGCTACGAGTGATTTTGAACCTTGTTCTTTAGGATTTGCTGTTGAATAAAGGTCAAAAGTTGGAAATGCATTTTCTATAATCGTAAATATTTGATCTATTACTTTGGAGACTGTTAAAGTGAGTGGCGTAAGTGCCAATACGATTGAGTGATCGTTTTTGAAGAAATTTTCATAGTATTCCATGAGTTTATTTCGAGATTCAGGAGTTCCTAGCTGAATATCGGGTAAATTGCTCAGGAAATTTTGACATATTTGCATAGTTTGTCTAACAATGCTATCTATCTGCATGTCAATAATCGACTTCTTATCTGAAGAAGTCGCCGTCATGCGGTGCTTTGTCACTTTTATATTTCACTAATTCATTTTTGACCGGAATGGTAAGAGAAAAATACTATAGTGTATATTGCACACTTATATTTTTAAACTGAAATTCATTTTATTTCTATTGTAGATGTCAAATTTAGAATTTCTCATGATTTGTTCTCGAACTGAATTCCTAAATCAGTAAAATTAATTTGTTTTATTCTAACCTTGCATAATACGCTGTATTGGTGAACAAATTTATGTTTTTGTCAATAAGATTGATGAAAAATTAGATATATATTTAAAAATATTGGGACTCGTTGGGATAAATAGTCATATTTTGCGTAGAGTAAGCATGTTTGAAAGTATCTCATGATGTTTGCTTAAATATTGGGAAAAATATTATCAAATTATTTATTCAATTGAATCAATATATAGTCTACATCAATTAGTTGTTGGTGTTAATTGTCTATTTAAAGTAGTCATTGTTTTATGAATCAGGATTAAAAATAAAAAAATTAATAAAATCAATTATAAGTATTTTTATTAGTTCTTGCATAGAAGAACCATTGATGTTTCCATTGGATCCTTGACATTTGGATAAAAATCATCTTGAATAATTTTTGTAACTTTTGCAAAGAAATCATCGCATTCTCCATGGCAAATTGGTTGTTTCTTAAATCCATCCAATTCCCAAAGCTTTCCATCAAATGGAACAAAAGCAATAAAGTGATTTGAATCAGAATCTTCAAGGAATGGCGTAGAATCATCATTAGCTGTAGTTTCGTGGGCATCTTGAACTTCGTCATCTTGTTCAAGGGCTTTTCCTCTTTCCTCTGGTGTTTTATCTTTGTTATCATTGATGAAATTCTCTATCCACGAATCCCTTTTAAGTTTAAAGGAGTCTAAATTATTAGCAATCGAATGAATAATAGCAATTGTACCGCATGCATTGTCAAGAGTTTGTTTAAGATAAAATGGTTCTTTTCCTGTATTTGGAGGATCACCTTGATGGCGTCTCTCAAGTGGTCCATCCTTCTTGCCGTATGGATAAAGGAATATTAAAGATTTTGGATTTGGTGGATATAATGAAATATATTCTGGATCAAGAGAAAAAACTTCAGCAAATGTAAATGTATCTGGATCAACACCAAGGTTTACTGTATATTCGGTTAAAATTTCTGGATCATTAGATAAAGGTGGTAAATCAGCCATTTTTTTGAATTTTCATATCACTTTTTGGAAAAATTTTGATCAATTTGACTGACCAAATCTTTTTTCTAATTTAATATGGACATTATGTAATCATCGATTTTATTTAATAAAAAATAACCTAATGATTATTTTGGAAAAATTATTCGCAAATTTTTATGATATGATTGTTCAAGCATGCTGATTGAATTAGCAAAGGAAGTTATTATAGGCATATTACAAGATTCGTATTCAAAAGATGTAGACTATTAAATTAATCTGCTTCTTTATCAAAGTAAACGACTACTTTCTTATTAAATGAATTATATGCTATGAGGATACATATGGGAATATATATTATCATTTCTCTTTCATAAATGTTTCATGTATTCTTCAAATTCATTCTTTTAAACTAAATGTCCCTTCCACATGATGACCAGGGCAATTCATATTCAGAAGATTGGTTAACTTTCTACAGAGCGCATGATAATGAAGCGCATGTTCTTGTTTCAGCAAAAGCTAAATATATTCAAGGTGAGAATGAGGGTTCATATGCATTTATTACCTGTAAAAATACACTTATATCTTTTTCTTTTGAGGATAATCCAAATCTCATTGAAATTCAAAATTATGCATTCTATCAATGTGGGAATTTACAGAGTATTGACTTATCACCATGTAAAAAACTTACTATTATTGGTCAATATGCATTTTCCCAATGTAGAAAAGTAGCCTCTCTTATGCTTCCTGAAAAATTATTAAAATTGAGAGATTATTGTTTTAGTACAATAGTACAACTACAATCAGTTATCATTCCAGATTCAATAACTAAGTTAGGTACCCGATGCTTTTTTTATTGCACAAATTTGAAAACATTTACTATAAATCCGACATCAAACTTAAGATTTTTGATGGGAAACTTTATCAGAAAATCATTGATAGCAGAATTCACAATTACAGCTAATGTTGAGCTTGTAGATCCAGGTGTTTTTGAAGAAGTTCCCTTAACAACATTTTCAGTCAGCCAAAATAACAATTACTACGTCTCTGAATCAAATTTGTTACTCACTAAGAATAAAACAGTTCTAATTTCTGCGCCTATGCTCTTAACAGGTACTTTTACAGTCCCTGATGGAATACAAGTTTTGGAAGGTGTTTCTTTTTCCTGTTCAAAGTTAGAATATGTTAATTTCCCAAATACTCTAAAAACAATCAGACGTCATTGTTTCTTTAATAGTAAAACCCTTAAGAAAGTTGTTATACCTAACTCTGTAACAGAAATCCAGCAAAATGCATTCCAATATTGTTCAAGTTTATCTGAAGTAATAATGTCAGAAAATGTTATTGTTCTTAATTCATATGTATTTTTTCGAATGTAACTTGAGTAGTTTCACTATTCCTCCCAAAGTTGCATTAATAGGTGCTGGCTGCTTCTTAACAAATCCATACTTGAAGCGGATTGTTCTTCCTAGCTCGGTAAAGACATTAGTTGGAACAGTTTTTGATCCAGGCGTTGAAATTGTTTTTGGTGAAGATTCGAACTTTTATCTTGACGAGCAAAAATTGATATTAACCAAAGATAATTTAACAGTTATATCATATATTGGACCTGACACAAGTCAGGATATTGTTGTTATGGATTCAATAACGACAATAGGTAGAAGTGCCTTTGTTTCCAAAGGAAATTTGAATTCAATCACATTTGGTTCTAAATCTAGTTTAACTACTATTGATCAATATGCGTTCCAAAATTGTAAGAAAATGAAGTTCATCAACATCCCAACAACTGTCACAACAGTTGGATATTTTGCATTTGATGGATGTGAGAATTTAAATTCTATTTCATTTAATTCTCTAAGCATACTTGGTCAATATGCATTCAGGAATTGCAAGAAACTTTCTCAGTTGAATTTATTTGCTTCAACTTTAAAGACAATTGAGACATATTGTTTTTCAGGCTGCTCTAGTTTGGCTTCATTTAATTTGCCAGAAAACTTACAGACAATACAAAGCAACGCATTTTCTGATACAACAAGTTTAACTTCAATTATTTTTGTTTCAAAAATCACTGAATTATTAGATTCGTGTTTTTCAAATAGTGGCTTACAAAAAGTTGATTTATCAAATTGTATCAATTTGATTCAAATAAATCCATTCTCTTTCCAAGGCTGTTCTAGTTTAAGCGAACTAATAATTCCTCCTAATTTGCAAGTGATTGAAATGTCAGCATTTAGTAATACGCAAATTGTTAATTTATCAATTCCTCAATCATTGAAAAGAATAGAAACTTCAGCTTTTCAAAATTGCGCGAATCTTAAAACGTTCAATATTCCAGAGAACTCTCTTTTAGAGTTCATTGGTTTGTATGCTTTCAGAGATTGCATGATGTTGAGTGTAATAAAGTGTCCTGAAAGAGGAACAGATCATTTCAAAGTGATAACAGGAGCTTTGTATAATTTTGATATGACAAATTTAATTCTATTTCCTCCGGCATCTTCTATCACCTATTTTAGTTTACCTGGCTCTGTTACATCAATTAACCAAGGAGCTTTCATTGGCTGCAAGAATTTGCTTTCAGTTTTGTTTCCAAGTGGTAGCGTTAGCAGAATTTCAGCCAATGCTTTTGAAGGTTGCTCAAGATTGACATATATAAACATTCCTTTATGCGTCACAAGTGTTGGTGAGAACGCATTTTTAGGTTGCTCTAGTTTGATTTGTGGTGTTCAAATTGAAAATACAAGTAAAGTTTTTATAAATGAAGTTATTAATAAAGCTGGTCTCCCAGCATCTTCTTATAAAGCATGTGTCGAAAATATAAAATCCTGTAGAACACATTATCAAAGTAGATTTGATATGATGACTTATACTGTTATGATTGTTATGTAAAAAAAAAACAAAATATGAAATTATAAAATAAAACTTAAATTATATCTTTCGACTACTTGGCATCCAATTAAACAGTGCGTTACGGGTGATAATATTCAATGAACATCTCAAGATATTAAAATTTTCAATGGCAAACAATAATACATATTTTTATATTGAGACATAATAATGACCGTAATCCCATGAATTGCAATATGTATGTAAAATATTTGAGACAAGAAACGTTGATATCTACTCAAGCTGGATCAATTTCAGCCATTGGTTGCCTTAATAATAGTTAATAAATATCTTTTTGTTGCTTGTCTTTTAACTATTTTGATGGAAATTCAAAAATTGAATGTGAAGGAAGATTATCTAATTTTTTACACTATTCTGCTCTTCAGAATGTCAATATGAAATTGATTGAAATCCAAAATTAGAAGAATATATTTCGTAAAGCTATCTATTTTTGCAGAGAATAATCTGTAAATAAGGCTGAAAAACTTATGAATAAATTTTGTGAATTCATCATATGTGTATGACACAAAGTTGACTGAGATACTTAGTTTAATTATATTCTTACAAAAATAGTTCTTTATTCATAAAGCTTTGGAAATATTTAGTAGTTCGGGAAAAGACCGTAGCAACTTCTATATTTGTATAAGTGCTGTTTTAGAGTTTGTTTATCTACACATTTCCTAATTGTAGCAATCAAATGCTGAACATTTGCGCCTTTTGAAATGATACCAGAAAGACATCCATTTACGAAAAATGAAGCAAGATTCTGAAATGCCACAAATGAAATTGTTTTAACAGGTTCGAAAACCCTGAAACAACAATCCCAAAACTGCTTTCTTTCATAAAGGTAGCATTTGTTAGAAACAATGACATCGGAAATGAAATCAAAGTACCAATCATCTTTTGTAGCATTAAAGTTCTCTTGGAACAGTTTGAACATTTCAATTCTGACACTTTGATTTCGATGCAAAAGATATGCTTTGAAGAAATCATCTGTCAAAAGGAATGGAATTGGCTTCTTAAATTTTGCTTTTGTTTCTTTGGCCTCTTTAATTCTACCAACTTCGATGTGAGTAGCGTATCTGCAAACAAGGATATCTGTATCAATTGATGATTTGGCAAATTTATTGATTATATGCATGAACTTTTTATCATCTGCCAACAACGAAGTCATTGATGAAGGTCCGTTATTAACTCTTTTGTAGAAAAGCATTTTTGCAGAATCGTTTGATTCATCCAATACATGATCCCATGTTGTTTTTCCTACTTGAGCATCATTAAATAGGTACCAGTTTTCTCCTTGTTTACAGTATGAGTAATGATGTCCATGTTGTATAGTTCCATGGTAGATAATTGTTCCACAGAGTGTGAATTTAACACCATTGTATACAAGCTCTGGTTGAATTTGATAAGATTTTGAATCAGATCTCTCAAGTTTGAATACAAAGACTTCTGGAAGATTGATGATCTTTCTCTTCAAAAGACAGTCATACATAACTCCTTTCGACATTTGTTGTATTGGTTCTGGAGCGATATAAGCGTCAATTTGTTGAGCAATAGTCTTCTTGACATCAGTTTTGATTAGGAATGAAAGTTTGTCATCATTTATTGTAAGAATGACATTTTTAGTAGCTTGATCTTCATAATCACCATCAATTCTCATGTAGAATGGGTTGTTTTCGGCTTTGAGAATGTCATAAACATTATTAACGACATCGAAATAGAATTCATCGGCGTCATTATGTTGGGCTGGATCAATTGGATCACCTAGGAATGTAAAATCTTGTACAAGGTGTTTCATATGAATTTGATGTTGAATTGAACTATATTGCATTTCACAAAACAAATTTTGAAGAGCCATGATGTATTTATCATTCTCAACTTGAGCATTGAGAATTAGATCTCTAAATTCTTTGATGTTGAACAACTGTTGTATGGTTGAATTCAAATAACATGTTCCACCGAGATTTTGAAGTCCATTCTTCAATGATTCAACATTTTGTAATTGCAAGCATTTCTTCTTGCAAATGAATGAAACAACTGCTTTCGGATCAAGAAATGCATAGTAATGTTTAAGGAATAAAGTTAAATTATCACTAATTGCCAGTTCTTTGTTATTATTGATCAAATTGGCAAAGATATCTTGAACAATATATCCGTAATATCCATGATTTTGTGATATTTGATCATCCTTTTTGTTACAGATTTCAAATGCACTGATCAAATTGTTGACAAAATCATCAGAAAGAGTTGCTTTTGTTTCTTTTATTTACTTGTGAAGGTTCTGCAAAAATACTTTGAAATCAGTTGTTTTTGATGCTAAAATTGGAATTAATGAATAGCGGAGAGATCTTGGAATGGATAGATTTGATGACATCTGATTGAAAACTTCATATTGAATATTGAAGACTTTTGGTTCTGATTTGACTTTCTGAATTATGATTTTATTTAATTCAGGATAATCTGTATCAAGAAGTTCTTTGAACAAATTTTTGACTTCGGATTTACTTTTAGCTAAAAGAGTTTCGAGTGAATTTGTTGATACCAATTTATTCCACTTCTTAATGTAATCTTCTTCAACAGTCGTCATTTTATGAACTTCTTTAGTTGTTCGTATTGGAACTTGGTGTTTCTTAACCAGATATTCTTTTGTTTTTTGAGTATCTTCTTCTACAGGTTCAATATCACCGATTATGTGTGGTTCATCAACTGATGATACTCTATAATATGCGTTTGTTTCTTGAACATCTTCTTCAAAAGGCTGAACATCTCCTGGTTCTGTATGGTTTTCTTTTGTATTCATTCCAGTTTCTCCTGTACATGTAATAAGTGGATTTAATTTATTGATTATATCTTCTAATATTGCTAGTTTTAAGCATTTTTGAAGAGATTTAATAATCATTAGTGTTTCATCAAGATAATTCAGAGAAGCATGTGCATTTTGAATTGCATAAAATAAGTCAGGAGAATCGTATTTATCTGATCCCTGTTTTAACATTGAAATGTAATCTTTAGTTGATAATCTTGTATTAGATAAGATTCTTCTTGCTTGTGTTATCTCGTATTTATCGAAAAACTTCTCGGCTTCTAGTAAAGTTTTGATATTTTGTGCATTAGAATCGACACCAAGCATTAAACTTTTTTTTATTTATTTTATTTATTTTATTTTATTTGAATGAAAAGTCGTATTTTTTCAATTTCTTGATTTTTCTATATTTAATTTAGAAATTTGTTAATAAAAATGTATCGTAAATTATTACATATTAAAGAAATCGGTGAAATTCTAATATTGTAATCGAAATTTCGCAATAACAACTGTAATTGGGAATTTTAGTTTACATTTTTGTTGTGTAACTTATTGGTGCTCAATTATCTTAAAATTATTAGTTTTAATTATGTCATTTTAAACAAAGAAGTGTATTAACTCTCACCATCATATCTAAGCTAAACTTGTTTCAGAGATTAATGTCTATCAATAGAATACATTAATTGTGCAGTTGTACCTATAAATTGCCTCATAATTTTCTTGATCATTAGATTAATTTTCCCCTTATACTTCAATATCTACCTTTTCATATATTGAATCATGCATATAAATAGGTAACAAAGGATAAGTATTGACTTTGATCATTGATATTTGATATTTCGCGTAAATATTCCTTTATTAAGGAATATTAATTCAACAAAGTTTGATTACAATAATATATTTTCAAAAAATAGCACTCTCTGTAGACAATTATTGTGTATTATTTAGAATTTAGAAATTTGCAAAAAAAAAATCTTTAACAAGCTAAAAATACTATATTAGCAATATAGTATGCTAATGGACTTTTTGCAAAGTAAGAAGTTAAACATGTATTTATTCTTCCAGAGTTATTTCAATTGCATTGAAAGGGAGGGAAAGTGTCATAATTATAGTATTTGTCACTTTTCGTATTTCAGATCACAATTCTGTCTTTTCGGATAAATTCCTCTGCGTGATATGTTAAACAAAATTTCACGGTTAAATTCTGATTGATTACGATAGAAAATCCCAAAAATTTTCTATCGTATTTTTTGAATGCAATCAAGTACTCAAATGACATCTGAAGAGGATAATACGGCACAATGCCCAGTTTGTCGCTCAAAACAGAAACTTGTAACCCTTGCATGTTGCGATGAATGTGCTGTATCACTTCGCAATACAGAAATTTCGATAAATCAAGATATTATCGATACAGAATTTACACCTATAATTAAGTCCGAAATTCTCGAGGAATGCTCTCTTGCTATTGCAAATTCGAACTACGAAGATATTGGGTGCGCTGCGCCTAAATCGAACAAAAAAGAAGCAAAATACTACAAGTCATTAAATGAATGGGTTGGAATGATGAATGATCTCGATGATGTCACTAACTCTAGTGCAATTCCAGTCGATACAAACGAGGCAACTACATGTATTAGGTGGGCAACTTACATTTCTTTTGGAATTAACTTCAGTTTGATGATAGGAAAAGCTGTTGCCCTATCAGCATCAACATCATATACACTTATTTCATCGTTAGCAGACTCCTGTCTTGATATTATTGCAGGAACGATCATTTCATGTACTGCGAAACACTCAAAATTTACAAGAGATGACCTTAATAAATACCCAGTTGGTAAGAGTCGCGTTTCTACAGTTGGCCTTCTCGTTTTCAGTGTTTTAATGGCATGTTGCGCAACATATATTATTATTGAGTGCGTTCAGAGCCTTATAAAGAAACAAAAGCCAGCCGCCGAGTCAATACTCTCAATAATAATTATGGGTGTAACTATAGGCGTCAAACTTACGATGGCAATTTTTTATTATTGCTTGGGACATCCAATTACTAAAGCCCTTGCCGAAGACCACCGCAATGACGTCATCACTAACTCTATTGGCCTTTTCATGTACTGGGGAGGCCACAAACTCGGTTGGTGGATGGATTCAACCGGTGGAATTATTTTGAGCCTTTTCATACTTGTTTCATGGTTCATGAATGCGAAAGAGAACGCAAAGATGTTGATGGGAGTATCAGCACCTCCTGACGTAATCAGAGCTTTGACTTATGTCGCTGCAAACCATCATCCTCTCATTGTAAACGTTGAACAAGTCATCGCCTTCCAAGTCGGTCCTCTCTACTTTGCAGAGCTCCACGTCATTGTTCCTGGACATATCCCAATCGGTGTCGCACATTGGATTGGCGAGAGTTTGCAATTGAAGATCGAAAGAGTTCCTGACATAGAAAGAGCGTGGGTTCACGTGGATGTCGAAACTCATAACGAAAATGAGCATCTTCTGTTCATGAGAGCTACTGGAAAGCTTGAAAACAGAAGGCCAAGCAGCGAAAATGATGAACCTGTTGCTCCATAATTTAATATTTTTATTTATTTCATTCTAAAAATGTATTTTGTAGTGAGTTTTATTAACACAATCAGTATTTATTTATTAGTGTTCATTCAATCAATTAAAAAAAGTTGTAATAAAATTAACCAAATTGGAAATTATGAATTTTTATAATTACGTACGATAATCTACGAGCTCTGATGTAATATATAGTATTTTTAAATCAATTGGTTAGATTGATTGAGTAATTTGACAAGTTATTCGATTGGATATGTTTTTGTTATAGATGTAAATGAACTTTTTGTGGTTATTGTGGTAAACAATTCGTAAAACAGATCAATGTCAAGACAGTTCCTTTGGAAAGCTGATACATTAATTTGCCTCCTTAGGATCAATCATCGAAACTATTTATGGTTCAGTTATTATATAATCATTGGATGAATCGTTCATGAATTCGGAGGAGATTTAATGGACGATTACTCTTTGATTGCAAGATTAATTAAAAGTTGTTATTTTTGAACAATAATGACTTAATAAGATTCACAATGAAGTTAATGTTCTAATATGATTCATTGGAAGCCGTAAATAACTTTATATTTTTGAAAAATTTGATATTTGATGTGACCTATTTTGGGAAAACCGTCGTCTCACAATTATTGAGTGTATCTGACATTGAAATTATTTTCAATACAATTACCTACTTTTCAATGTGCAAATAAGATTTTAGAAAAACATCACTTTTATCGTCCAAAAATTTAAAAGTGTCATTTTCCATGATGGAGCAATTACCAACCATGAACAAGACACAGCTCGAAGCCAAGCTTGCTGAGGGCAACTACGTCTTAATGTTCTCTGCTGAATGGTGCGGAGACTGCAAGTTCATCAAGCCACACATGCCAGCAATCATGGAAGAATTCAAGCAGTTCAAGTTCTATCTTATCGAACGTGACTCCAACATTGACTTATACCAGGAGCTTGATGTCTTAGGCATCCCAAGTTTCCTCGTCTACAAGGATGGCAAGGAAGTCGGCCGCTTCGTCTCCAGAGATCGCAAGACAAAGGAGGAAGTCTGCAACTTCATCAAGAAGTACATCTAAGCAGTAAACACTGTTAAGTTTTACTCATCTTCTGCTATTTTTTTATTATTTTCTGTTATTTCTTTTTGAGCATTATTGTTACATGTTTTAGATGGTAACGTATATGACCGTTTCATTAAAATGGTCAAGAGATAATAAAATAAATTGTCATTTTTAATTTTAACCATCCATTTTCATCATAACACCTAGGTGGATCCCTTTGGAAGGAAATGATCATATATTTTGATTGAACAGTTTGATTTATTAATATAATATAACTCATTTCACGAATGACGCTGATTTAAAAGCATTAAAGCCAATTTCAGTTAGTTACACAGTTGTACCTAATAAAAACACACAGATTATAATCAGTGTCAAAGGTTTTTCCATTAATTTTTCATTACCCAGAATCAAATAAACTCACTTTGTCATGCTTGAAATGATTCAAAATCCAGCCAAAAGAGATTTATGAGTAGGTGCACGAGTGTGTATTCAACAGAATCTTAAAATAAGAAAATAAGTTTGAAACTTGATATAAATCAGTCTTGATACGGTATTTGATGACAAATTAATAGCTAATTATTGGTTTACATGGAAATCTAGATAACATCTTAGGTGTGTCATTCCATCAAACTATGTTTTTTTCTTGATTTCAAAATTTGAAAAAGTAAATACGATGAGAATTTGACAGAAAGAATAAACAGGCGATATGCATACACATTATGCACAAATTTTTCATGTCCAAATTGATAAATCAACTTTTTATATTTGTAAAATAATCGATTGAATTGATTTTAATCGCATTTAATTTGGCTTTATGGCACAGATTATCGACGAGAACGCCAAAGTCTGCGAAACACTCGAAGGCTACCTCGACTCGATCGGTATAACAACTGCAGGGTTAAATTATCATACACTTTCTATCATTGGTCCACAATCATCAGGTAAATCAACCTTACTTAACAATCTCTTCCACACAACATTTGAAACAATGAACGACCAGATAGGTAGACAACAAACAACAAAAGGTATTCACGCAGCTTTTAACAATCAGAACGTTTTGATTTTTGATATTGAAGGCTCTGACTCAAGAGAAAGAGGTGATGCTGATGCTCTTTTCGAAAGAAAGGCTGCCCTTTTTGGTTTGGCTCTTTCTGAAGTTGTTATGGTCAATATGTGGGAAAAAGATATTGGCCGTTATAACGCTAGCAGTATCCCACTTCTTAGAACTGTTTTTGAAGTCAACTTACAACTATTTTCTTCTTCACAAGAAGCTAAATGCCATTTGCTTTTCGTAATTCGTGATTCTACACATCCAGGCGAGATTATTGAAAACCAAGTTCGCCGCGATCTCGACATGATCTGGAAGGATGTCATTTTACCACAGAATTTGCAAGGAAAGAAGTTTGATGACTTCTTTGTCTTCCATTTCTTCCAATTACCACACTTGAAGCTCGAACCAGAGAAGTTCAAGGAGCAAGCAGCCAAGCTCGCTTCAATGTTTACAAACAAAGACGAACCAGGCTTCTTCTTCGCTCAGCCAATGGGAAAACTCATTCCAGGTGATGGCTTAGCCCAATACATCCATTCCGTATGGGACGCAATCTCAGAGAACCGCGAACTCAACCTTCCTTCTCAGAGAAAGACCCTTTCTAACTTCAGATGCGAAGAATTCGCAAATCAAGCGTACAAAGAATTCGAAACAAACGCTACAGAACAGATAGTTAGTAAAATCGATGCAAAGCCATTCACTGAGTTCAAAGAAATCGGTCAAAAACTCTTTGAAACAGCGATTCATAATTATAATCAACAAGCAAACAAATACGTTCGTGATATCGCTAACGAGAAACGCCAGTCCCTCCAGGAGAGAATCTCATCCTTCCTTGCTCCTTCTTTCCAGAGAAACTGCACAATTTTCAAAGAATCTGCCGAAAAGAAATTCACAGAATATATCGAGAAGCTTCCTACAGAACTCGAAGAATCCAACGAATGGGAGCAAAACGCCAACAAGAAACTCGAAGAAACAATCAAATCCATCGATGAATTTGTCAAATCTACAATGATACCAGAATTCAAGTGGCAATTCGATGTTTCCGATATAGAAGACAATCTACATACTCTAATTACCAATAAACTCGATACTGCGATATCCGAAATGGAGCAACGCGTTTTTGAGCGCCGCAACATCGAATACAAGGAGAGAATCAATGCAATTCTCGATTCCGCGGAGCCAAATATGTGGGAAAGGCTTCGTTCCGAAATGAGAAATGAGATCACCCAAACAACCTCCGAAATCAACAATATCCTCAAGAAGAATACTGTTGATAGACATCCATCTCCAAAGATCGCTAACATGTACTACAGATCCACAGATTCCCAGATAACTTCCGCTTCCCAGTTCATCCAGCAAAAGATGATCATCAGATTCGAAGAGAAGTTCCTCCAGGACGAAGAGCACAAGTCAAGAGTTTGGAAACCAGACGACGATATCTCGGCAATCTTCGAGTCAGCGAGAGAGAACGGTCTACATATCTTAAACATGTTCACTAACTCTCAGCTGAGAGAGCCAGGAACACCTGTCCCGTTAAATGATATCTTAACAAGACAAATCCTCACACAAATCAGACGCGAACAAATTTTAACAGAATTCAACGATACGATCGAAAAATCTTACATATCAGCCGTACAAATTCGCGAATCTCTTATCGTTAGGAATACAGTTCCACTCTGGATGTGGATTGTTATCGCAATTGGCGGTTACCAGCAATTAGTATCAGTCGTTGAGCATCCATGGAAGACATTATTCTTACTTGCGGCCATTGGCCTTGTTTACTGGCTCTGGAGTAACCAGAAATTAGATAAAGTTATTAAAGTCGTCAAAAACTACATCACACGCGTTCTCTGCATCATCGTTAAATTACTACAATCTACAACGCAGGAGATGGAAGTCGCTCCTTCGATTCTACAAGCTTCCAAGAAATCTGCAGCAAATGACATGGAACTTATCAAGAAAGGACTCGATGACAAGAAGATAGAAGATGAAAAGACCCTTGAAACAGCAGATACACTCGATACAATGACAACTGAAGTCTCTGAATCGAATTCTACTTCTGCATCAACAAATTCACCATCAAAGTCCGAAGATTCCAAGGAACCAGCACCAGCTCCAAAGCCAAGACACAGAAAGAGAGTTTCTACAAGTAACAATCCATACGCAACACTCCAACCAAACAGAATCAACCAGGCAGAGCTTCTTAAGATGAAGGAAATGATCCAGAAGAGACAAGCGGAAAAGCACTAACTTTTATTTTTATATTAAAATTATTTCTCCATGTTTCAGCAAAAAATAAGAATAAAATACTTTCATTTTTTTGAATTATTGGCTATTTTGATAATATTATTATATCAACAAACATATGTGATATTAGTAATCTTCTTATAATACATATATTATGTGTTTTTCCTTTAAATCTTATTTGAATTTTGATGATTATTTAATATTTTTCAAATTTTAAATGAAATATATAATCATAACCTAATATAAAATAAATCTCATTATATATAATATTTTAAAAATTTCCAAAAAATCTTCAAAAATCAAAAAATGAATTTCAAAATATAATTTTTTACAGTCTAAATTTGGCTCATATACACATATTTTTAAAATCTCACAAACTTTTTCATTAATTTCAAGTATAATGTTAGTTCATATTTAAAGATAAAGCTGAAATATGGCATTTTTATATAAGCATTCTTTATAAAAAGGCTTTTTGAACCGAGAATATCTTTACATTTACTCTTTTCATTTAACATTTTCGTGTCTTAGATACCTTTTATCAATACCAAACCATTTTGGTACTTAAATTCGGAGCACGATCGTATCCTTATTTACGAATTGTCTTATCCAAAGTAGTTACAATGCGATAAAAAGTGACATCGAAGATTTATTTTTCAGAGATGATTGACTTAGCAAAGCTCAATCCAATGAAAAACTGGGGACTTAACAGAGTTCTCGGATACTGCGTTGGTGCTGATGTCGGCGCATCCGGTATCAGAATTCGCGTTTCAAATCCTTCAAATGCAAACGAAATCATCGATATACCTCACCAAAAAGCAAGAAATGCTCAACAGCTTCTTGACGCAATCAATAAAGCAAACGAAGTTATTCACAAAGCAGTACCAAAAGCGAAGTGTTTCGGATCTGCTTTTGCAATTGCAGGACTTAGAAAAGGTGATGACATCATTCCAAGTAACTGGGCTCCTCCGGATGAAGTTCGTACAATCAGAACAGCTCTCTTCCCAGAAGGCATGTATCCAAAGGAAAATCATTACTTGTTAAACGATCTTGAAGCATGCGCTTATGGTATTTATGCAATGGATCTCCATGGAGATTGCAATAAATACTTCAGAAAGCTTTGGGGACCAGGAGAGAAAGTTGTAGGAAAAACAAGAACAGCAGTTATGGCTCTTGGTTCGGGTCTTGGCGCTGCTCTTATATTGAAGGACCCATACATGGAGAAACCATACGTTTTACCAACCGAATTCGGCTTCCTTCAGATGCCAACAATCATGAAAGCTCATGAGAATTACGACTACGAACAAAAGATATTCCAATACACTTCTGACTATTACTACGATGGAGCTACATGCCCAGGCTTCGAAGATTTCGCTTCTGCAAGAGCTATCAGATCTCTCCATAAATATTGGGTTCCTTCATCAAACGTCGAAGCAGCTACAATCTCAGATATGGCTAAAGCCGGAGATAAGCATGCATATCAAGCAATGCTTCAACATTATATTTATTATTCTCGCCTTGCAAGAACTCTTGCAGTAGGAATGAAATGCGACTCAATCGTAATGGCTTTGTTCAATCAAGTTAACAATGACTACATGATTGTCGATAATACAGACAAATTGAAGTTCGAATTCTTCGATGGAACTCATCCAGAATGGATCAAGGACACAAGCGTTTACTCGCAGAAGATTGATCACAATTTCAACTTATTTGGTGCAACTTATATGGCTCATAGAGCAATTAATAAGCAGTAATCATTGAAAGGTATATAGTTATTGAATAAAGTTTGACTTTTTTTGTTACTCGATTTAGTTTTTGAAGTTTGATCAGATATGGCATTTCAAAAAACGATGGATTACATCGTGCATTCTACACTAATATGTAAAAGAATTACAAATTCAAGCATGCTCACGGAGGATTTTGATGATATTATTGATTGATTTTATTAATTGCGTAGTTGCTAAACAGTGATTAAATTTTAGGTATTAAAGTACTATCTCATTCTAATCATATCGGTGAATCAAGCATTGCTTTCGATTGAAGATAATTTTTAAATTTTATTAAGTCTGTACTTGCTAAATCGTAGAAATGGTTCATAGAAATTACTTTAAACATTAGTGAGAATATATGCGCAGTTTGTGGGCCATCAAACCCAAATCGTTTCTTGATCAAATTTACTGATTTTCCAAAATATCTATTCATCGATCAAAATTGCCAAAATTTAAATTAACTAATAAAATTATGCACTGATTAAGCGCTTATACCATCATTGTTGTTAAAATGAAGATCGAGAAATCTATTGGATATAAGGATTTTTGTTGATTTCGTCATCCCAATACTTAATACTGATAAAGCAAGGAGAATCCCATAAAACAATTATAATCGTTACAAAAAATGCGGTAAGTGGTCAAGTATGAATTCACCTCATATTTGTCAATCGGTGTTCAAAACCTCCTAAAAGTCGATTGTTGTATATTTTAGCAAAATCCATAATATTGCTCCATAATATTACCGATGCTATCGTACTATTCCTATTAAATTTTTCTAAAATCCGCCGACCAGTCTGCCCACAATTGGATTCAATACTGTTTTTCTCTTCACTTTTATTGAGATGGAACCAATCCACATTCTCATCACTGGTGCTGCTGGTCAAATCGGCTACGCTCTTACATTCAGAATCGCTAAGGGTGATCTCTGCGGCGACCGCAAGGTTGTTCTTCACCTTCTCGAAATCACACCAGGCATGAAGGCTCTCGAGGGCTGCGTCATGGAACTTCAGGACTGCGCCTTCCCTAACGTTGCTGGCATTGTCTGGACAGACAAGGTCGAAGAGGCCTTCAAGGATGTTGATGTTGCCTTCCTCGTCGGCTCATTCCCACGTAAAGATGGTATGGATCGTTCTGACCTCCTCGCCAAGAACGGTGGCATCTTCACAGTTCAGGGCAAGGCTCTCAACGACTACGCTAAGCCAACAGTCAAGGTTCTTGTTGTCGGCAACCCAGCCAACACAAACTGCCTCATCGCTCAGGCTTCAGCTCCAAAGCTCCAGAAGAAGAACTGGTGCGCTATGACACGTCTTGACCACAACAGAATGGTTGGTGCCCTCGCCGCCAAGTTCGGTGTTACACCAGAACACATCCACAAGGTCTGCGTTTGGGGTAACCACTCTAACACCCAGGTCCCAGATACAACACACGCTACAGTCGATCTCCCAGAAGGCACAGTCAAGGTTGCTGACAAGCTTCCAAAGGAGTACCTCGAGGGCGAGTTCGCTCAGATGATCGCTACACGTGGTGGCGCTGTCATCAAGATGCGTGGTGCCTCATCCGCTGCTTCCGCTGCTAACGCTGCTCTCACATGCGTCCACGACTGGCTCTACGGCACAAAGGAAGGCGACTTCGTCTCCATGGCTATCCCAGTCCCAGACAACGAGCCATACGGCATCAAGCAGGGCATAATCTTCTCCTTCCCAGTTACAGTTTCTAAGGATGGTGAAGTTCACGTTGTCGAGGGCCTTGAACTCAACGATTGTGTTAAGGGCAAGCTCGAAGCCACAGAGAAGGAACTCATCGGCGAGAAGGAAACAGCCTGGAAGGTTCTTGGTCTCTAAACAATTCTAACTTTTGATTGAATCTTTATAATTAACTACCTTTTTTTACTTCTTTTTGAAAAGTTTTTGAAGAAGAGACTTCAAAACATTTGTTCAAATCTATTGAATTTATCCAATTGTGTTAAAAACAATTAAAATTATCCAGGATGGATCATAAAGATATCTTTATGGTATATTCCCATCGAAATCGAAATATTTGATTTATTTAAAGATAGATAACAACAGTTTTATTCTATATAGCATTAACAAACAATTAAGCTGATGTTTGGAAGAGTTTGAAAGTATTTAAGATCCAAAACCAGAAGATAATTGCTGGAATTACAAAAATAACAGTCCAGAAAACAACACTTGAAGTAGAACCCATTCCGATACCAGTTGCAGAAGAAAGAATGAAAGCAATGGTGGAAAGAGGCATTGTTGTCAAAATACTAATCTGTCTGCCCAATTCACCTTTGATCTTGAAAGCAAGGCAAAAGGAAATACCTAATATTGGAGAAATGATGAATCTCATTACGACACATATGAGAAGTGTTGAGATTTCGCAGGCAACGATTGAATTTGACTCTAAGAAGGAACCAATACCAAGGAGTGAGAAAACAATGACGAAATCACCAACGTACTTTGATAGACGGAGTAAAAATATTGGTGTCTTTAATGTTGTGCAAGACCAAATCAAACCTAAGAAAGCACCAACAAGTAATGGGGTTTTGCAAGATTTCCAAATAGCAACGCCAATGTCATGAAATGTTAAGTGATAAACAAAATCTTCTGCGCCTTTCTGTTCGTTTTCTTTCTTGATTCTGACGATGTTTGAAAGTAACATGTATAATGGAACAACGAAGAAGTAATGGAAGAATGGACATATAATAGCAATGTGTGCAGAGTTTTCACCCCAAATTGAAGTGAAAATTGGTAATCCAATAACAATGAAGTTAACGTAGCAAGTACTGATTTGTAATGTTACATACTTTTCCAATCCTTTCTTTCTCCATACGAGTATACTCAATAATAATATGATATGCAGTGAACAATTTACAAGGGCAGTAACTAGAAGAGGCCACCATGATATATTTTTTATAGTCTGTTTAATAAATGTACCAAACATCAGAAATGGCAAACCAACTTTGGAACATAACTTATTTGCACTTTTAAAATCCTGAGCTTTAAAGACATGAAGTCTTTGTAGAGTCCATCCTATAGCTATCATAATAAGCATTGCTACACCTACTTGAACGAGATCGGTATATAAACTCATTAGTAAAAAAATTAATCTATAAACCTCTTTAGACTCAATTTTTGAGAGTAGGTTCGTCAAAAATTGAATGTTCTATTCTTCCTTATTGTTTTTATATAACTGTGTGGATTTTCAGCCGTTTAATCGGCCATATTTTTGACAAATCAATTCAAAAAGTAAAATTGAATAGAGTTTGATCGTCAAACATCATTGAATTTTTTGGTAACTACTTTAATTTTGATGGATAATTCTAATTATCTATCCGGGTCGAGAATATATCACATAAACATTAATCCATTAGATATTTCAGAAGTTATGGCGAATAAAATTTAATATCATTCAAATTTTAATGAGTAATTCATATATAAGATAATACGAACTATATTTTAACCACAAATTTGTGAAGTATAAGATTTTCTTTCAAATTTTCAATACAAAACGATTAAAATTGTAACCTCAAATCATAATCGATTGGCCAATAGCATTTAAAAAGTGATAACCTAAACATTCCAGCATCTTTTTATATCATTAATTATTAATTATTTGCAATTTTTCATTTCCATCTTTTTTCAAAGGGGTTATTTATTGATTAATCCATGTGGGAATTATAATTCATTGCAATGTAAAACGAATTCTAATGAAATTAATATGAAATACATTTAAATACCGCATTCATATTGATTTTTCCAAAAATTATGTAGTTAATTGAACAAAAATAAAGAAAATTTTATTTGATTGCCAATTTAAATAATTGTACATAGATGAAAATCGATCTATGTTCGTTTTCATCAATTTCGTATATATCATTGAAGTTTTTCAGATTTTCATAATAAATATCACTTCATAACAAATTACCTATTCATTATCAATCTAAAATCAGTCATAAAATTAAAAAAATCAAGGATAAAACTACAACTATCTTTAAAAATCGTCGAGAATGGAGGTTGGCGCCATGGCCAAAAATCCCGAACTACCAATAACATGATCACCGAGTGATGGCATTGATTGGTGGTGATCTTCAGTACTTTCAAGCATCAAATTCCAATTTGTTTGCGTTTGTGGAGTATCATCAATGATTTCAAGCTCTGGACTGTCATCTTCCAATTTCATACGGGTTTCTTCTGTTGTACCGTACTTTTGTGCAATTGATTGCAAAGTTGACACTTTTCTCAGAGTTTGATCAATGATTGAGAGCAGAACTTCTCTCAATGGTACGGACAAGCCGGAAATGACTTGTGTTGGAAGGCATCTGCTCAAAACCGTTCCAGGCTCACTTTTCCACTCTGAGTTGATTACTCTCATGGAATTAACCTTCTGGCGACCTGTTTCCAGGATCTCTGTAAACTCGGTAAGTTTGGTGAGAACAGGAGAAACAGATTGATTATTTAAGATTGATTGGCGTAATTCTGCTTGAAGAGGCTCAATATTTACGTTTTCCGGCTTGATATCTGCGAAAACACCAAGGAGAGTTATGAGTCTCTCAGTAGAAAGGCTGTCAACTTCTGCTTTGCTTAATGCACCGCATTTTAAGCGCCATGTTGACCAAATGTGGACAACAGCTTCTTGTATTGACATTCTTTTTGGTTGGCCATCAATGTATAGTCTGACTCTTCCTGGACCAGCAGTTTTCGAATGTATTTGGAAGAAGTAGTCTGCGTTTGTGTTAAATGAGACAGCTCTGACTTGATATCCAGGCTGATGCGTCAAGTATAGCTCTGGGTAAACACGAATACCGTTCTCAACAAGTAATTCGATAAATTGATCCGCAAATGCTTTAACTTTCGCATTTCCATGATCGCAAACAAAGAAATGGACAATTGGTGGACGTGGTGTTAGCGCGTTTGGGTTATTCTCATTGTCAGCTTGAGTGGCCTTCGAAAATACTGCTTGAAAAGAGGCGAGTGGTGAAAAATTAGCTGACATATGTGGAGAACCATTCTTATCAACAATGCGAACAGGTGACGAACGTTGGGGTCTTTCTATTACAGGCGGACCCTTGTTCGACATCAGAATTATTCACAACGATGAAAAAAGGTGCCAAAAATTTCTCCAAAATTGTCAGATTCGTCAACTTAGAGATTTCGCGGCAACATGTCATAAAGTCTTTATATACATGGCACGATGGGCGCTACTTTTTTGGCGCCAGCGGCGCCGCCCGCGCCTCCGGTGGCTCCCACTGGTGGGGAGGAGACGATAGAAAAAGATATAAATTTTACTAAAAAAATTGAATTTTGGAAATTCTTTTGATTTTTTTGAATGATTTACGAAGAGATTGAACACATTTTGTACTATGAAATATCGTTATTAATAAATTTACTTCTTAAACATCTATTAAAATCGCAATTTTGAATATTTTTATGTTTTTTTTGACCCGATCACTTGCGCCCGCGCCCACTGGGAGGGGCGCTTGTAAAGTATTCAAAAATCAATGTAAACATTTCAATTTTTGCTCCCACCTCCCATTGGGAGGGGGGCATATATCTTGTAGCGTTCAAGTTCAAGTGATGAAAGTGCATAAGAAAGCTCCTTAATCATACCGATAGAAACAGCATTAGGGGCGCCAAATGGCGCTCGGTGATGTTTCCCATAAAAGCTTAATTTCAGGTATCCATAATCATAACCTGTCAGACGCAATAATTCATTAGCACACAATCATCGTTTCTCAATCAAGAAACGAAACGCAAGATTGATTATGCTGGCCATTAAATTTTCATATCAAATAATTTACTACTTCAAGAAAAATTAAAGACTATCATCAACCAAAGCTTAAAATTCTCAGTGTTTACAACTCTCATACTTCGAATATGCATATTTCCAAAATAGCATGAAAATTTTTTTCATTTGAGCTCATTTTCTTTTGTTCTATTAACTAATACATGCAGTACAAGCTTGTTATACGTATACTTAATAAGTAAGGTCTTAAGGGAAATAATAAAAAAGAATTTTGCTATTAATTATATTAAACAATATTTATTTGTAATTTCGTGATAATTATATTTCTTATTACAAAGTAAAGGTATTTGATATAATGTTTGCCTTACAAAAATGTTTCCTTTGTTTTGCCACCATAGGTATTCTATTTTGTCACTTTTTGCGCCCGCCGTGCCATGTATACATAAAGTATCTAATTTACTTATATTTTTAGGATTTCAGAAAATCATCTGTGATATTTTAGGGTTCCTAACGATGGGGTTGAGATATGGTTGCAAATAAAATCAATACATAATATCGTGATGATTGATATATGTTCTCCATCTAATTTGGACAAATCTTATTTTGATTTCATAAATCACTCACTAATTTTCTTAAAATTCGAACAATATTGTATTATATTTTTTATGTTTTCCTTAATTTGAGTATATCAAATATGGAATTCATTCAGAAATCTTTTTGGCATTTTTTTTGTAAAATTCGATCTGAAAATACGAAGGAATACAATAAAGAGTATTTGAGTAGGCAAAAAACTCACTATTTATATATAAAGCTAATAACATTTAAATATTTGATTTTTTGAACACAGCATTAACTATTATTTAATAAGTTTTAATCTTCAGCACCACTATCTATAAGAATATCTACAATGTCTCTTAGATTTAGCATCTTAGCATACATAATTGGTGATATATTGTTTTCATATTCCTTATTTATGTCACATCCTTTGTCAATAAGTGACTTAACAACTCTCTTAAAGATTTTTCCTATTGCAATCATTATTGGACTCTTATTATTCTCGTCAATATAATTCACATCAAATCCCTTTTCAACAATGATATCCAAGACATATAATACAACATCTTCAGGACAGTTATTCATCGCATGAAGTAATAAATGTCCGAAATCGGAAAATGCTTTGCAATTTTCTAACAAATCTTCAATTAAAGAAGGGATTCCAAACGAGGGCGAACAAATTAAGCAAAAATCAGCACCTTTCAATTCGCAAAACATTGCTAAAAAGCAGTGAAGATTGAAGTACATTGCTGCTTCTTCAAGCGGCAGTTCGTAACCAAAATTCATGTAAAAATAAATTGGAAAATCAATTTGATGAGAACATATACTTGTTTCAATGCATTTGCTACTTTTATGTTTAATACCATTCATTGTTTCATTAATAATCACGCTATTACGACCAATATAACTATAGACTTGACAATTTTCAGTTAATTCTGCTCCATAATTTCTAAGATATCTAAAAATTTCAATTGTTCCGTAATAAGAAGCCCATTCTAATAAAGTTTTATCGTCAATGACTTGATTGGCATCAAAACCATCTGCATTAGCAAATTGCTTGAACAGTTCAAAATCATTTTTATAAATCGAATATAAAATATTGTCACTTTTGTATACGTTTAAATTTTCTTGAACTGATTTTTGAGAAAAATTCATTTCGAAAGGGCTTATGTTAGTTATAATTCCTAATTCTTTTGCAATTAAACATCTTATACGAGTACTTAGTCCAGGAAAATTAAGACTTGGTTTGAATTCTAAGTATATCTTTTTAAATAATTCCCAATAACCTATAATATAGCGATCATTATATTCAAGAGCACGAGCTACCATTTGAAGTATGCATGAACCCGGTACTTTATATTTCTGAATCAAATTTTGAGAAATTAAATTGTATAAAGATGCTGTTTCATTTGTTTGAAGTTGAAAAATGGATCTAACTGTGCCAATATAGTCATTGTATTTGACGATTAATGAATCATAGATAGATCGATCAAAGGTTTTTTCACTTTCACTCATTTTTTTAGAATAAGAAAAGTGACAATTTCAAAAAACAATGTAAACATTTCAATTCAAAATTAACCTTATTCATAAAACTTAAGAGTTAGCTGGATTGGACAAGCCTATACAACGGATACAACATTGACCATGTATCCGGCAGGAATTGGCTAAAAATATTTCATCATGATACAGCTACTCGTCAGCTTTTTGATTCAAATAAGGAAAAAGCTTTTTATCAAGTTTATTTCATAAATACAAAACATATGTTCAGCATTATGGGTTATATTAATGATAACTTTAAAGTCAATTCTACATTTAATTATCTGTTTCGATTCGAAAACGAACTCTCTTCAGAGTATGACTATTTGAATCAAAGTTCTAATCCTCTTTATTCTAATATATCTGCTGATGTAAGTATTGAAGCTATATCTCCTGAATGTAATATCACTATTGGTAAATTTAATTCATTTAACGGATTAGCTTTATCATCGACTCATGAAACCCTTATTGACGGAATTGTTAATAATTCTAATTGGTATTATGCAATAGGTGCTAATAAAATGTATCAAACTAACTACACTATACCAGGACCTCGCTGCCAAACAGATAAAGCTGTTACAAGTCTTGATTTATGGCTCCAATATACTGATGATAAAATTTTCCAAATGCTTCCCAATTTAGTACTTCCTTCAATACCAAAATGTAATTGCTATCATACGCTTTCTAATTTGAACTTGTTTATTCTTATGATTTTGGAATAAATTTAAATAACATAATTTTTTTGAGATTTAAATCATAATTTTACATTAAAATCATTCAGTTAAACTAGGTAATAGTACATCAAATTGGTAGGCTTTGAGAATACAATTTTATAAATGAAAATATATAAAAGATAATTTATTTACTCTTCATCAGCCTTCTTTGTTTGTGCGTGAGCCCGCATACGTTTCTTACGGCCGAGTTTCTCGGTGGTCATAACAGATGTATCAGCGTATTTGATGTTCTTTTCAGATTCTTTCCAAACGAGGAAAGCTGGCTGGTTGACGAGCTGATTCTCAACGGAGATGTGGCGGTGAGAAACAAGAGTACGAGCGTGGTGAACTGAATTTGCAAGAGCGCGCTTGTGAACTTGTGTTTGAAGACGGCGATCCATAAGATCGTTGACTGTGAGAGAAAGAACATAATCGAGCTTTTGCTTGGACTCATCGAGAACACCGAGCTTTGTAAGGCGGCGAAGAAGAGCAGCACCTTCGAAGATACGCTTTGAATCATTCTCTGGAAGTGTAAGAAGCTCACGAGCAGCGTGGCGGATCTTAGAAAGTGTATATGAAACACGCCAGATTTCACGCTTGTTCTTGAGGCCGTATTCACCAACGACCTGAAGCTCCTTGTGCATACGTTCCTTCTCGTAAGGACGCATTGGCTTCTTGAATGTACGAGAGAAGTTACGACTCGACATTTATCCTGGAAAGGATCGAACGGACCAAAACAAAATTTACAAATCCTCTCAAAAATAAAAAACAGACGCTATCATCGGATTTGCCTATTTTTAAGTTTGGCAATGAAATAAAGATCAGCTCCAACAATGAATTTTAGTATCAATAACTCTCAAAGATAGTTTCACGGATTTTTCATTTTATGCGTTTATTCGGTTTTGTACGATTTTATATAAAAAATCATCAATAATGTAGCGAGCACATATCAAACATCATAACAGTATTGCTGTTTGATTTCAATTTCAAAACAATCTCAAAAATTTTGGAGTTTCTTGACAAAATTTAGAATAGCTCTTAATGTACTTCGGACATAATCATTGAATTCAAGTAGAAAACGTAATTACATCATTTTGAAAACAACCAAAAATTTCTCTCAAATTTGATGGAAAATCATTTCTTCAATATGAAATCGAATAGACGTTTTGATAGGCAAGCAATTCAAGAGTTCATGGTGATGTACAAAGACTACATAGAGCTTTGCAATGACATATTCAATCCTAAAGCAAAATTATCGAAAGATGACGTTAAAATGCTTTTCGAAAGGATCAAGACAACTTTAATAGCAAAATACGATATATCACCTTCAGTAATACTTATGGTTCTCCGCATGAGATATAAAGACCCATATTATAATAATGATTTGGCTCATCAACTGTCTGAAATGGTTAAAAAGGAGTATCACATAAAACAAAAAGGATTTATGGATGATGATATCACTGACGAAGATATACAAGAAAGGATTCGCTCCGGGGAAATGGATCCTGACATGGAAATGTCGACGATGGAATATCCAGAGATGGGAATGAGGCCTTCAATGGGAATGATGTCACATATGGGATACATGCCAATGGGAAGGTACAGACCAAGAGGAGATCCAGAAGATTTTGATTTTCCTGATCCAGAGATGCTAGAAGAGATGGAAATGATGGAACACATGCAAATGATGGACTATGTGGATATGAGGCGAATGAGAAGCTTTTTGACGCGAGAGAAATTCAGAATCTTTCATGAGAGAGAAAAGACTCCACCAGAGTCTATGGATACAACAAAGTTTGTAGAGCTTATCAAGGCCGACAACATCGATGAATTTCTCATCCAACTCGAGAAAAATCCGAAAATCTTACATTATGACAGAGTTCAATACACTCAAATGTTCGAAAATCTACTTCTACTTGAATCATGTGCATATAATGGCGCAGAAAAGATCTTTATGTACTTAATTTCGGAATACCCGGTTAAAATAACTCATAAATGCTTAGATGCGGCCATCTACTCAGGAAATAGCCATATAATCAAAGAATGCTTCAAAAGAACAAAACCAACAAGAATGTCAATGAATGTTGCGATAAGGATAAAGAAAAATTAAAAATTTTATGTTTCCTGAATTTCATTACCTAAAAGAACATAATTTATTGAAACGCTTCGGTTGTCATTGCAATTTTTACATTTAGAAAAAACGAAAACTCTCGAAATTTCTCGAATCATCAACAATTTCAATTGTATACATAATGTTCATATCGATTCCTAATGATGAGCAAAATGTTTATAGTTCTCCTCTCAAACTTTTACTCCCTCAATTCAAATTTTGAATGAAAATATAACTATCTTGTATTTGCTATTACAATCTAAATTTCCTTAAATCAGAAAAAATAAACTTCTTATTCAAAATTTGAATGTAATCACATTTTTTTTTTGAAATCAAAAACAACAGATGGATGATTCTAAAAGGATTGCCGACCCAGAAGAACAGTTACGTATTCTTGAAAAGGCGTACGAAACAACTTCTTCGCAGTTAAACCATCTGGAATCAACAATTCAGAAATTCATTTCAAATTTTGCAACTCAAGAGAACAGCTTAACAGAATTATATAACAAAATGAATCAGCAACAGAATGTTTATAAGAATATTGTTAGAGTCAAGAACTATATCAAAGAAATTCAGGATCAAATCAATACTTCTAAGCGTTTAGCTCCAATATTACAAACAAATATTGAAGAAAATTTCGATAATTACATGGATGCTATGAATACTGCTATTGAATCGCGTACATACTTGAACAGATTTCAATTTGAAGACGCATATCAAGAAAGACAAAATTTAAGCAGACTTCTTGATACAGCAAAATCAAATGTTTTAACATTTTTTGCTGATTTGGCTAATCGCTCAGCCACAGCTATTCTTATTACGAACTTTGCATTCGAAAATGGCAAATTCGTCATTACTGATTCGAAATACGAGAATCCCATTTATCCTGTACCAGAGGAGCTTCTAAAGAAAATGAATAGAATGGCATTTGCCTTAGACAAAATCCGATGTACAGAACATATTTCAATTTACAACAAAGCAAGAATAAAAGCGATAGAAGAAAGCTTAGGAGCAATTGTTGCCGAAGCCAAAAAGCGTGTTGTTTTACCAGGACCTCTTAATGTCTTAGATTTACCTACATATCAAAAACATCAACATCCTGTTCACACAGTAGCTAATCTAGTTGGTTTCTTTTACAAGCGCGAAAGAGCTTTCGCACTCGCTGTTTTCGGAGATAAATACCAGACCCCATTTAATTCAAGTTTCACCCCCTGTTTTGCGATGTTTATCAAAATCATTGATGCCCTTCAAGCAAACGTCCAAGCTCATATTGATATATTGCTTGAGATCGATCTTGTTGGCACGATTGTCGAAGTACTCGAATCTCTTGTGAATGAAGAAGATTTTTCGACATATGCGGTTCAATTAGCTCAATTATCACATTCATTCCATATTAACATCGAACGCATATTAGGACAGTTTAAGTCAGCTGTTGAACATCATGATCCTAACAGTGTTCCAGCGAGTGGAGGAGTTAGCGCTTTAGTTTCGAATGTAATCTTGTTCTTGATTAGTTTAACGCAATACAGACTTGGCCTTTCCCAAGTAATCAGTCAATCACTCGAGAATTACGTTCCACAGGTACTTGCTGCTTTAGATAAAAATGTCAGAGAAAAATCAACGCATTACACAGATATTGTCTTAAGACAATTATTCCTTATGAATAATGCTCACTACGCGTACATCGCGATCGAGAGCAAACCAGAGTTTAGCGCCATTGTTCCTCAAGATTTCAAAAATATGTTAGAAAATACCATCCAAGATGCCCAGAAGATATACATGAATGAAACATGGAACAAAGCTTTCGCTATTCTCTCGTATAATTCTGCTTTCGATGGTGTTAAAAAAGGCCAAAAACTAACTCCTCAACAGAAATCGATTTTGAAGTCGAAATTCAAGAATTTCAAAGAAGCAGTGCTTGAAATACAGCAGAAACATAATTCTTACTGCTTAAAGAATGCGAAATTGATGGAACCAATCATGAATGAAGCAATTTCTAAGACGCACTCTAAATTTGAGAGTTTTTACATGAGATGGCATGATTCCGGATTTGCAAATCACCCTGAGAAGTACACAGCTGTCCAACCTTCCACATTGGAAGGAATTATTAATAGAATGTATGGTCCTAAGAGAGCTTCGAAGAGAACTAGTTTGTAAATAAATATTTTATTATTTAAATTATATATTAATGCAGAATTTTTGTAATTTTATCATTATAATTTTGAATTTATAAGTTGTTTTATTGATATTCAAGATTTCCAACACAAATATTGACACTAATATTTCCAAAATGATCTTACTGTTTTCAGTAATTCGTCTATTATCAATAATCATGTATTTGCGAAATTCACCTTCAATATAGGATAACACAGTGATTTAAAGGCATTTAAGCTATGAAAACTTACGCATTTCGTTCAATAATATATAAAAAATTCAAACATCAAAATCATTTTAAATAATAAAAAAAACATTATCAAATAAAATGCATAATTCCAAATTATAAACCGGATTTCCTTTCTTTTCATCACCATGTAAATTTTTGTAAACACTAACAAACTTGAATGTTCATATAGTTTTTGAATTCTTCAACAGATGGAATAGGAAATTCAAGATCTGGGTAGATTCCCTGTGTGACTTCATCCCTGAGCCTGTTACGTGCCATGCATAGTTCATGAACAACTTCACGCGATTCCTGGTGTGTTGATGCGTAATCCCTTGCAAGAACATCGAGCATTCCAGCCCAGTGATATACTTTCTTTTTGTCAGGATAATCACTGATATAAGAACCTCTCTGCTCATCACACATCAAATGACTCCAAAAAATGAGAGCGACAGCTTGGCGGAGTACACTGAGTTTTTCCATGAACCTTTTGTTTGATGGATCTCTCCTTCTTTCTTCTGAACAATAGAGTTTGAGAATAAAATTCATGATACAAATTTTAAGCCCTTCTGATTGTGCATGAACATATTTATCGTAAATGTAATTTGCAAAAGGATGTGGATTGAGAGTTCTCTCTATAATATGATCTGCAATTTCTTCTGGTAAAATTACCACCATAGAATCATCTTCGATCTCATCGATCTCTTCCTCCTCTTCTGGCTCCTCGAAACAGCCATAAGTGTTAACCTTCCATGGGAATTCTCTGTTTGGCATAATGAAAAATGAAGTAAATTTTGAAATTTCGAAAATTTTCCGTATGATTTGAAAATTCAGGAAAAAAAAATTAGATAAGAATCCTTTCAATAATTGAAACAACTTTCCAAAATTGCAACATAGGATTTCTGAGATTTCTATATTTAACAATAGTTAAAATCCATGTTTAAACTAAAAATCTCATTTGGAAAAAGGATTTTAATAGAGTTAATTTATTTTCAAATAACAAACAGACATTATCTTGTTTGAATATTGCTTTTATTTAAATAAAAACTCAATTTTATATCATAAAAAAAATATTCCAATAATTTTTGGAAAAAATCAGAATACATACACAAAAAATTATAATAAGACAATCCAAATTAGAACAACAAAGTTTATACAGTGACCGGAAATATCCGATATTAGAAAAAAATCTTGATAGTTGTACAGTTAATGTTGACTCATTTCATTGATGGATACGAATGTAAATATAGGGAAATATACAGTAGGATGGTATTTTCAATATAGGAAAAGAAAAGAAAAAAAAACTTTAAAACAGATTCTCAACAAAAAACAATAATTTCTTTTTATTTAGAAAGTCCTGAAAGAATTTCCAAAATTTGTTCACAGTTATTTTGTGTTGCGTAATTCAATGAATTAAATCCATCATTATCTGTAGCATTGATATCAGCCTTATATTCAATAAGTAATTTAAACGCTTCAACATTATTATTCATAGCTGCGTAAATCAAAGGAGTTCTTCCATTAACATCATGATGTTCGATATTTGCATTCTTTTCCAGCAAAATTTTCATGATGTTAACATAGTTTTTAGAATTTGCACTCAACAAAGCAGTCATTCCATTGAATCCGCATGCCTCTATATTACAACCTTTGTCAACAAGTAGTTTAACAACATCAACATTGTTATTCTCAGTTGCAATCAGAATTGAAGTCAAATTTTGGACATCAGCAGCTTCTTTATCAGCATTTCTTTCCAAAAGGAGTTTGACAACTTCAACGCGATTATAATGAGAAGCGATCATTAAAGATGTCCACATCTGATGATCCCTTGCTTCTGTGTTTGCTCCGAAATCAAGTAGAACATTCACAATATCTGTTTTTCCATTCATTGATGCGTAAATCAAAGGTGTTCTTTCATTTCCATCTTTACTTTCGATATTTGCACCATTTTTCAGAAGTAAAACAACACTTTCTAGTTTATCACAAGAAGCTGCATGCAACAAAGGAGTTTTTCCATTCGATCCTTGCATCTCCATTTGGCTTCCTCTCTTCAAAAGAAGAGAAATGACTTTTGTTTGGTTGTTTTGAGCGGCCAACATCAAAGGAGTATTTCCTTGTCCATTCTTTTTATCAATCATAGCGTTGTTGTCCAAAAGAAACTCAACAACAGGACAAATACCTGCTTTAACACTTACCATCAATGCATTATTGCCTTGGGAATCAACAGAATTGATGTCATTTGTTAAAAATAGTTTGTTGAAGAAACATGGTAAATTACATGAATAAAACGCATTAGACCATGTGTAATCAAGCCTATATTTGGTTTGTAAGTATTGTACTGTCTCGTTATGATAGTTGTGAACAGCATTTATCATACAAATCGCTGTAATAGGAAGAGATCTTTCACAAATATGAACAATCTCGTAATTGTTACCGATAAATGAGTTTTCAAGGGTAATATTTGTGATTCGAGCATTGTTCATGAGCAGATAACGGAAGCAAGTGACGGATCCGTACTTTGTTGACATATCAATTAAAGTAGTTCCGTTTAGAGAGATATTGTAGTCAAACTCTGGGTAGAGACAGAGTTTTTGGAGATGGTCTAAGTCATCCCAGAGTATGGCATGTTCGAACGACTGTGGTTGGAAGATTTCGAAAATTTCATCTTGGGTTTTAGGAATGAATTGAGGGGGTATGAAACCGGTAATGAGGTTCTCTTTAACAAGTAATGCGCGTAAATGCTGCGATCTAGTGAATAATGAGTATCCATTCTGTAAATTATTTTTTTGTAAAAGTTTTTTGCAAACTTTGAAGACATATCTCAAATCATTCGGCCTTGTCTCTGCAATGAAGTCAGAAATTTGTAGGATTTGCTCAATCGAGAGCAGGTCTGTTTCGATACAATTTGAAATTGCTTCTAAAATTGTTTTGTAATTCGATTCATTGATGGACCAAATCATATCGCAATACTTAATAAGTAATGTACATGATTCAGGAAGCATATCCTGCGTTAATGTTGTCATAATAAATGAAATGAACTGTACGAAATTGTTGTAAAGGATTCAAATTCGATAAAATTCAAATTTCAACAAAAAATTTTTGTGATCTTACATTTGTATTGTGAGCTACTTTTATTTAAATATTACTGAAAATCATTCATTCTACCGATCGAACTGAATTTGCATCAAGTTTGACTCTATCTTAACCATATATCCTCATTTTCTACATCATTTCAAATGTGTTGCATCCCATAGTACTAATTCTCAAATGCTCGTTTGAATTACTTCTCCATTTTTTATCTTGCTGAATATTAAGCAGTATTTATTAGGCGAGTCTGTATGTTTTTGAAAAAGCATATGAAACAAAACATGGTATTTATTCACAAAGCAAAAGATATTCACTTATTTTGGTATATTGAATAATTTATCTTTGAAATAGAAAATCATGTCCAATAAATGAATGAAAGCATCAAAGTATTGATAGTTAAGTCTATCTCATCATCCAAGTTAATAGTTTCGATTGTTGAGGGTTTAAATATTGCAGCTTGACAAAATTCCTTGGCGAACATGGATGTAGTATTTGTTTCATGTAATTCATTTGATATGATGCAACCATAATCTGAAATTGATGGATTGCTATAATATGAATTATATATTAGTCCTCCATTTCCACTTTGACTTTTTGAAAATAATGGTGCAGAGTTTTCAACAATTATACTGTTTTCAATTTGAAAATATGCATTTGAATTTTCAAAAATAATACAATCTGAGCCACTGTTTCGTGCATATACTGTGCATTTAATACGATATTGCTGATAACCCAAATAAGAAACTCTTTGAGTAGCTGCATTATCTATGATTGTACATAAAGAAATATTTCCATGAGATATATCACATTGATTAAATAAATAAGCGGAATTAATCAATTGATAAGACTTACTAATATTGGTTGTCGTCAAATTTTGCTTACCATTGTTAATTGATATTCCATTGAATCCATTTCCATTTGCTTGTGTAATTGAGTTCGAAATTCCCAAGAAATTAGATGACTTTGAGTAAATAAAGGCAACATTGCCCGAGCAGCTGCAATCATTTGAATTCAAACGAACAAAAATACCAGAATTTGAAGTTATGTAGATTCCTCCTCCATTTAGAGCTGAACATGAAGTAAATTTCGAGTCAGTAACAAGAAGATTTCCACTTTCAATATCAATTGCTTTGGAAATTCGTGAAAATGTTGATAATGTAACAAAAATGTTTCCATTTGCGGATAACTGAGTTTGACGATTAGAATATATTGTGGGACTATTGACTCGGGGATAGTATTCATTCCATGATGCATCATCTCGATGAAATCGTAGCAGAATCATGAATTATTCTGAATAAAAATTGAACTTTTAACATTTCTGAATTGTTCAAAATTGTTTGGGTTGAAATATAATAAATTGTTGAATTCCAATTAACATTATGTAAATTATTGGACGAACATCTGATCATTTGAATTTGATTTTTTCAAATAAAATTTTGAGAGCTTACATTGATTTTTTTCTGTAGGATATTTTACTCTTCCAACAAAATTTACTATCCTATTAGTAATTTATATTACTCAATACATCATATTAACCGCAATTATTAATTCTGAGTTGATGGTAGTACAGAGAGTAGGGGTAATTTTAACTAAAAGTGACACGCCTGTTAAAAGTGACACACCCGTGAAGGGTGTGATTACCGATCGGTAATTTCGACAGTTTAGAATTTAAAATTTTTTATGGAACTGTTGCGAGTTTCATAAAGAATTTAAGGAATATAAGCAAAGATTTGAATCAAAATCTTAGACCTAAGCCGCTCGATTCGCTCGCGGCTTCCGCGAATTACAGATCAGCAAAGATTTGAATCAAAATCTTCGAACTAAGCCGATCGCTTCGCTCGCGGCTTTCTTTATTATTTTAAATTTGCATATTTCCATCAAAAAGTTCATAAGGTAAAAAATTTCGTTTATTTTTACTAAGAAAAAAAAGGTTTTGATAATAAATTTATTTTATTCGAAAAAAGTAGCAATAATCGTAAAAGGGTATTGATAGGCTTGCTAAAGTAACTAATTTTAGCTGTCAAATACTTTTGTATTTTGAAGTAAATTAGTATAAATTTGTTTTTACTTTTATTTCGAAAAAGTAGCAATAATCGTAAAAGGGTATTGATAGGCTTGCTAAAGTAACTAATTTTAGCTGTCAAATACTTTTGTATTTTGAAGTAAATTAGTATAAATTTGTTTTTACTTTTATTTCGAAAAAGTAGCAATAATCGTAAAAGGGTATTGATAGGCTTGCTAAAGTAACTAATTTTAGCTGTCAAATACTTTTGTATTTTGAAGTAAATTAGTATAAATTTGTTTTTACTTTTATTTCGAAAAAGTAGCAATAATCGTAAAAGGGTATTGATAGGCTTGCTAAAGTAACTAATTTTAGCTGTCAAATACTTTTGTATTTTGAAGTAAATTAGTATAAATTTGTTTTTACTTTTATTTCGAAAAAGTAGCAATAATCGTAAAAGGGTATTGATAGGCTTGCTAAAGTAACTAATTTTAGCTGTCAAATACTTTTGTATTTTGAAGTAAATTAGTATAAATTTGTTTTTACTTTTATTTCGAAAAAGTAGCAATAATCGTAAAAGGGTATTGATAGGCTTGCTAAAGTAACTAATTTTAGCTGTCAAATACTTTTGTATTTTGAAGTAAATTAGTATAAATTTGATATTATTTTAACTCCTTTGAAAACCTCAATTTTCCATACAGAGGGAACGGGAATAGCATCCAATATTCCCTGAGAATGGTTGCGCATTCTCAGTTCCCTCTATATTTCGAACGAAGCTCTCATCGGTCTTTTTTTTAATACTAAACGTTTTTTTCCCCTGTCACTTTTAGCTAAAATTTGGGTTTGCCTACCAGAGTATACATTAGTAATATGGAGTATACATATACCATATTACTCATATATAGCTGTTCAATCTCAAAAAATAAAATTAACGAATTTATATGATTAAAGAATTTCATAAATTCTGCATACATACATGCTTGATTTTGCAATCAAGCCATAATGCAGTTATTAAATTCAATCTATGATAAATATTTAATTATGAATATTAATTCTTTATTTAAACCATTAACAATAAAAGGATTATAACATACCGTATTAATACAACTATAATATCATTTTCAAGTTAATCATGTTAATAATGTGAAATTATAATGAAATCTGTTGATCAAATTTCCATAATTATTTAGCAATATTGAATGGTTTGAATGATATAAATATTAATACAACCAAATAAAAAAGCAAACAATAAATAACATTTTAATCATCTTGTTTCTGCTTGGTTTTCTTCTCTTTCTTTACGGGATCCAGGTTTTGCTGCCTATTTCTAACATCTATTGGGATGTTATTAAGACCTCTTGGATCTTTCATGTAAACAATCTAATACTCTTTGACTAATTGAAGAGCACAAGCAGTTGAGAGCCATTCGTTCATCATAAAAAGTGGTGTAACTCCAGCATCTGAACTGACATCTATTTCAGCAGCATAAAACAAACTTGAAATAAAATCTTCTGGTGAGCAATCTGGTGCATTGTAGTAGTTATAATGTAATAGTTTGCCGATAACGGTTTAATCTCTAACCCATCAGCAATGAGCGTTTGTTGACAATTCGGGCAATCATTATTAAGATAAACGTAAGAATTTATAATGAAATCGGTCTATTTGGAATAGTGAATGGCAACTTATTAATTGGAGCATTGCTTTCTGTTGATATAAAGAATAAATTTTGAATTTGGTTTGCGATTTGAAGTTTTCCTCTCACAAGGTTTCATGTGTTAGCGTTTGCACGCATTCCCCTTCTTTTTGATCAATAATTTAGTATTGTCTCCGTACGAAACTTCCATTAACTCATGTGCCCAAATTTCTGAAGAAATGGCAAAAATTAGCTAGTTCCTTTCAATTATTTTTACTTCTTTTTACTAAAAAATTATATTTGTTATTACATGTAGATTCTCAAAAAGTGAGAATGTCAGATTATTAAGGTTCCTTTTTGAATAGTTTACGTAAAATTAAAAATCAAAAATGAGCACACATTTAGAATCTATGATATACAAAGAATTTATTTTCCCATATTTTTGGCCAAAAAACAAATGCAACTAATTAGTAGTAGTATATGACGGGTTGTGTGACTTTTTTTGTAAACGTAAGAATTCATACAATATTGAGCGATTTTGTATCATTTTTTTTGACATATGAAGTAAAAAATGTATGATTCTTACGGTTTTTATTCTTACGTTTTTGAATAAATCAAGATTTAAAAATTTTAAAAATTGTAAGACATTTACACTCAGCCCAAATGTATGGCAAATAAGTTTAAAAACATAAGAGAAATAGGTGAAGATACATATCAAATGATGCTCAAAGATAGATTTTATAGATGTGATACATGTTTACAAGAGGCATTCTTCACTTTAGATAATGCTAAATACTGGTATTTGGTTTTCATTTATGATTTTATGTATAAATGCATGAATGTTAATCGTTTTCATTTCATTGAAGGTGATACTGATTCATCTTATTGGGCAATCGCTGGCGATCCAAATCTTCCTAACACTCAAGCATTTCAAGCGATTGTAACCGATAAACAATTTTATGATAAAAATATTTTCAAATTCGCACCATTTGATTTCTTCTGTTTTGATGAGAAATTTAAACCTAAATTAAAGAATAAAGCTGAAGAAAAAGCACATGAGAAGAAGTTATTGGGTTTAGCAATTGAGAAACAAGGTGATAACATGGTTGCTTTATGCCCTAAGTGTTATACATCATTCAACGGTTCAATTGATGGAAGTGATTTTAAAAAGATAGTTAGTATACATATCATGGGTACGGAGGCACTGCGCGCCTCCTTACCCCTGATATGTGAATTTGACACTTTACAAAACCGTTAACGTATATTTTACAACACAAACGACAACACTAACTTAACCTTAAATATTTACAAAGCCGCCAACCACTTCACCTCACTAATGTAAAAATAAACGTTCTCACTTACAAAAGTATTGCAACTCCTCCCATTGCTGTGCTTCATATAACAGCTCATAATCTTCTGACTCACTTTCTTCTTCATATAGGTCAAAATCACTGTCATAGTTTATACCTGTAAGTTTTGACAAAGCTAATGAAACACGCTTACCGTTTGTATCATATGCTTGTATAAACTTTCCATTATGCTTGTAGTCATAAACGCTCAAACTAACTTTACCCTTTCTCCCTCGTATCTGATAGAATGTATTTTCACGAGGAACGAAGAATAAATTCTTGAACTCATGACCGTTGTAGTTTGTTATCTCAATAGTTTTCGTCATTTATATAAAATTAAAATAAAAAATAAAATAAAAATTAATGATATCACCACCCTCACACGTATGAAAACATCCATTTAAATTTAGGTGAAGTGGTGAGATCTCACCTCTTTTTTCACCTGTTTTTTCACCCCGTTGAACTCATTGCTTTATAACTCTCTTCCTTTCTCCAACTCTTCTAACTTCTTCTTAAGTTCAGCAATGTTGTCCTCATGAAGTTTAATCTTTCTCAAAATTCCTTCTTTATCTAATGGTTTCTTTATCTTTCTAAACTGAACTCTACCATCCTTCATAGTATGAATGTAAAAACCTTCTGGAATAGTTCCTGATTTAATGTATTCTACCAAAAACTTTTGTTTCATTGCTTCAGTGACTTTAGTCGTCATTTCAATCAAATAAAAATTTTAATATTAAATAAAAATAACGTTATTTTTTCAGTAAGGAAACGCAGGAGTTTTACGATTTATTTGAGGAGTAGGTTCTGGTTTAAATGTTGGAGTCGGTTTAGGAGTTGACTTTTGAACAGGAGTTTGTACTTCCATAGGTTCAGGAGTCATTGAAGGTTTTGCTTGTGAAGGCGTTGGTTTTGGCGAAGGTGTTGGAGTTTGTTTAACTTCAGCTACTTCAGTATTATTTACAACATTTGCTTTATTTCTTTTCAACATCATAACTGCTCCTGTTGTAGCTAGCAAACCTAGTGGGAGACCATATCTTATATAAGGACTTGACCAAATGCTATTTTTGACAGGAGCTGGTGGAACACCTAACCTTGGTGATACTGCTCTTTGCCATTGTGCAGCTCGTAAGAAATATTCAATAGGTGCTCCATAATCGTTTGGTAAAGTTTGTTTCATAGATGGTGAAGGTTCACGAGAGCTTGATGAAGAACTCATTTATAAGCTTTAAAAATAAACGTTCATCCTTTATTCCTCACTGTCGTCCGTAGCTAAGTTATAGTCATCTAATCTTATTATGGGGATGCCATTAGCACGCACCTGAATGGCAAAGCAACAATCCCTCATAAATCCAATAAGTGGCTTTGGTACATTTTCATTTGCTAGTTCAATAGGTCCTTTAACAGACAATTTGTATGTTATTGGAGCAGTAGATGTTTGACCTTGCTGGAAGCAAAAGTCCACTTCTGTTGGAAAACCACATAAGAAATGTGTGTTGTCATAGCTATCCCATTTATGTTCCACACTACCATCATCCACCAATGACCTCATAACATCTTCATTAAATCCTATCATATCATTGTTTGTATTGCAGGCGTTCGCAACCATTTCATAAAATACAGGTCCATATGATTTTTCAGGTTCTGCAGGCATATTTCCATAAGCTCCCATGGAAAGCTGAAGATATTTAAACTTAGGGTTCTCAAAATTAACATAATAGTTGTCTTTCTTTCTAAATAGTGCCCAAATACTTTTAACATTAATAGGCGTATAAGCTGCTGTAAATGTTGCACTTGAACTATCTGTATTCTTTGAGAATGAACCGTCCATAGGAATCCAATCCATAACTTTAACAGGAAAACATAAAGCCTCGTTTGTATAATGTTCTACAAGTTCTGTATAAATGTTAGGGTCTAAAGAGAATGACTTTGGATGAATGAAACATTCATTAAAATCCATCTTTGTTCGAAATAGTTGCTGGGTTACAGTTGTAATAGTAACTGTTCCACTAGCTTCTACTGCCTTCGTTATCATAGTGAATGGTTCATTCCATGGAACAAATTTATTTGTCGGTGGATTTGAATCTGAAGCAAATGCAACTTTAAGAGTTGGATTGAAAGCAATGATATCATTTACAGATATAGATGTGCATTGTAAGGCGTCGCTACTGAACTTTACTTTAAGCTGAATGTTTCCTGCAAAAGCTGGAATAAATCGAATAGCTTCTAATGGAAGGAATCTTCTAACAGGAATTCTTAAACGAAGCTTAAAATCAAATGATTTTCCTGCTGTAATTGGACCACTAACAATTTGTCCTGTTCTGCATGTTCCCGAATGACTCCATACATCTTCATGTCGAGTCTTTGAGAAAACATCTACTTTCTTTATTTGTTCGGTAGTTTGTGAGTTTGAAGTTATATATGCTTCTTCTCTTGCGTTGTCTTGAGAATATACGATACGACCATTTGCAAGGATTTGATATCCAGCAACTGCATAGAAAGCGTCATCGAAACCAATCCAAAATCCTGGTGGGTTTGTTTTATTGGAACCTGAACCAATTTCTTTATCTACAATAAATTGACCTTCCATTTTATACGTAATGAATGTATTGTAAAGGTCCAACATATTTTCACCAGGAGGTGAGAGATTGAATGTTACCCATGTGTTATCTTTAGCAGTTCCAGGTTGTGATGGAATCTTTGCGTCAGAATATTTTCTATTAGTGTCACCAATTTGAACTGCATTGTCTATGATATCGAAATATGAGCGAATCTGATGAATATGCTCTGCTGGAGTAAATTCGTTTAACTGTTCGTTCTGCATGTATTTACTTCGGATAAAAATATCTATTTACTTCATTATTCTCACTCTTCTTCTTGGCATTCGTGGTGGAAGTTGTTTCTTGACATTTTCAATGAACTGTACATTCTCTTTTGTCTCAACTTCTTTCACTGGCGGGTCAGGATTCTTTGACTCGGTTTGTTTTTCAATGAAATTCACGAACTTTGCAATAAGCTCTTGGTTCGTTATTGAAAGTACATCTGGCTTCTTTTCTTCTGGTTCTATTGACTTTTCAGTTTGAACAGAAGGTTTTATATGGGCTTCGTGGACTTCACCCTTGCCATACACCTTAATGTTGTCGCTCTCTGCATTCGCTAATGGAACCTTTCTTTTTCTTACGTATATTTTACCATCTTTACTCTGACTTACGTAATAGAAAGGATGTTGTATTCCTCTTGCGTCATTTAATATAATAGACTCTCGCTCTGATTTTGACAAGCTCATTTTACATCGGTTAAAGTTTTAATTTTGTTTTTTATCTGCAGTCAAATGACTCAGACAAGCCCTACGGACAAGACCCAAGGGGTCATAGATGTTGAAGCATTGAAGAAAGAAATTCGTGAGCAAATTTTATCCGAACTGAAGGAACAAAAACAAGAACAAAAGCCAGAGAGACCAAAGAGAAAACTTAGTGAAAAACAACTTGCTGCATTAGCTGCTGGAAGACAAAAGAACCCAAGACTACTGGCGAAAAAAGCTAGAGAAGAAGCCGAAGCAAAAGCTAAAGAAGCTGAAGCAAAGAAAGAGTAAATGGTTTATTTTTATCCGAATTAAATGTATAGACAAATACCTTTATCTGTTGCGTTCAGTAGTGAAAACCCTGACGTCAAAATAAAGGGGAACAGAGTAACGTTTAAGTTTCCAACAGACTGGATTGTGAACATAAATGAAGAGAAGTACATTGGCATAACATCTATGTATATAACACGTGCTTTCAGAAAGGTTGACTTTATACTTCAAGTCGAGATAGAAAATGACGAACAGTCTTTAAGTGCCCAAAACATTCACATATACAAATACTTTAAAGATGATACAACATTGTTGCAATGTATGATTTCATTTAATGAAATGTTCGAGAAAAAGTTTAACATTGAAGTACAAACTTTACAGCCTTTACGTGAGTTTCTTGCACAACTGAAAGAAGAAGGTAGTCAGCCACAACTTATAGACTTTCATTATGAATTTAATGAAAATGAAGATGGAACTCATGACTGTCAGTTTGTTATATATTCACCATTCAATGAAGTAGCTAAAAGAAAGAAAATCCATTACGTATAAGATTTCAAATCTCTGAACCAATGATGATTTCAAGAATGTTTTCAATTATGATGCAATGCTTCCGAGGAAAAATGAATTTTCAAAGATTGTAACACCTGGCATTTGGGATAGAAAGCAAGCTATATTATATTCAAACTTAAGTAAGGGAGTTGAAAATGAGTTCATTGGTCATACAAGAACTTCACCACTTCCTAACCCTAAATACTATAAATTAACTGGCTTCAATCGTGAGTTTTGGATAGACATGTTCTCCACTCATGACCATAACTCCAGTGTTCTTACCTCCAGACCATAAGGACTGTCTCTACATTGAAGCACAACTCTTAAACTCTACAATCGCAGTATTGTAAAATCTACGCTAGTTTTATTTTTTCTGAAAATTTTATTTGAGTGAAAGGCATGGAAGGTGAAGGACATTGGCAAACACTCGAACATGACAATGACTATGAAATCTTTTCAGAGTACCCTTATCCAATTAGACGTATAAGCAATAAAAGAGTTGTTAGTGAGTTTGACCAAGGAGATGGTTATATTTGTGTAAATTTAAACAAACACAAGCTGATGAAACATAGAATAGTTGCAGAAACTTTCATTCCGAACCCTGAAGGACTTCGTGAAGTAGACCATATAAACAGAGACAGAGGAGACTTTCATATCTCGAACTTAAGATGGACGACAAGAAGAGAAAACATGAGAAATATTTCTGGTTCAAATGGCTATTGGTTTGACATTGTTGACTCTCTTCCTGAAGACGCTGTTGAAATTATACAATACTCATATCACACGTTAGAGAACTACTACTATGTCCCAAGTGAAGATGCCTTTTACTATTTCATGGGAACTCAATACAGACGAATGAATGTCTTAAGACAGTATAACAAAGATTATATAAACATTACAGATGTAGAAGGAAGAAGAACAAAGCTGTCTATTGCAAAGTTTAAGAGAGACAATGATTATACATAAATGACAAAAATATATGACCTCATTATTTTTATCACGAATGACCTCATTCATGACCTCATTCATGACCTCAGAACTTCAACTTACGAATAAAGCTTGTTTTAGTCGTTATTGAGAAGTTAAACTTTTCAGCAAAGCAAGGACTAGAAGACTTACATAAGTCAAATCCAATCTCTTGACCATCATGAAGTGCTTTGTAAAGTTTCATTAAACTGAACTCAGAGTCTTTGTCATATGTTCCAACAGGTATGTGAATGTTCTTATCTTCATTGTAATAGCATTGTATAGCTTCAGGAAACATTTCATTAGCTGTTAAAGCAAGAACGTCTTGTTTTACACCTTTACAACGTGCATGGAATGCAACTTCATTTAAATCATTCGTGAGTAAGTCTATGTAAGTCTTCTTTCCACAAAATATTGACTTGTATGCTAAACTTTGTTTTCCAGGTGTTATTTCTGCGAAGTCACTATGAAACTGACCAAGGTTCTTTCCTATAAGTTCGCGACCGTATCTCTTCTTAAACTCTGCTGCAAGCTTTGGTATGTCTTCATTGAAAATATGCATGCTATCACAGTCCTGGTAAAATATTTGAAGTCCCATATCTTCAGCAGTACAGAATACTTCACACATTATTCTCTTCGACATAGACAGAATGTTAACACCAAGTGGACAGAAGTTAAAGTGTCTGCAAATGCTTTTCGTTAGCTTGAAAATAGTTTTATCTGAACCATCCAAACCTTCGAACTTCACTATATGGTTGTAGTTTCTGATGGCATATCTTATAGCATCTTTGTCATTTACTATGGTTATTTTTGACTCAATAGGAGATAGAATAGTTTTGCCATAAATACTGTTCAGAATGAGCTTTATATTTTCTTGCAAAGGATTTCCTTCTTTCTTATACTTTAACCTTAACTCAAACAACTTCTTTACTTCATCTCTTATTCTAATATCTCTGTTTCCATCGTAATAGTATCCTTGCAACACTTCACATTTGACACCTTGATATTTTATGAGGTCTTGTAATGTTATATGGTCAACATACATTAAACAGCAAGTGTTTGAACTTCTGGGAACGTTAAGTTCTGGATTTAGTTCAGGGTCACAAACTATTAAAGGAAAGTGTCTATGTATTCCAATCTCTGTTATCTTAATGAGAACAAAGAAGCCAGACATAAACTTTTCACCAATGGGTTCCTTTTGGTCGTCATCGAATAAATGTCTCATGAGATACTCTGTGCTTAACATTTCTTTCTTCATAACTTTGGAATACCTTCTAAAGTATAAAGTCTTGCTATAGCTGATGGATATAATGAAACAGCGTCGAAGTCAGCAATGAGTTTCTTTTCGCTCTTTTGTTTCATGTTATCTGACAACATACATCTTCCACCTTGAATACAGCGTGAAATAAATTCTCTTGGTTTATTTGAGAGGTCATATAAATTTCCATTCGGGAAGTACACTCTGTTCTCAAATAATTTGTTAGCAATTGAACAAATACTAACGTAGTCATAAACGTTTAAATCAAATTCTTTCAATATGTCATTGCGGAACTTAACAAAACCTTCTCTTAAAATTCTTACATCTTGTTTGCAATAAAATGTGCTATACTTTTCTAAGTCGAAGTGGTTCTCATCTATTCTGCAACCTTTGATGGAATCTATGTTTTTCATGAATGTATCGCATCCTGGATAAACTTACATGCTTCAGAAATGACACCAGTTCTGTTGTCATTTGCTAACAAAACTGCTGTAGTAGTTGTATGGAAATACTTCTTTCGGTCCTGTTTGTAAGTTAAACATAGCAGGAAATAGTTTAAGCTTCTTATTTATAACACTGTAAGAGTCTTTTATAATAATTGCCCTTCCTTTATATAAGCCAGTTATTTGCATTGTTCGTGAACCTTTAATGATGGGAGTTCCTTTCACTTCTGTCATGTGTCTTAAGATGAAGTTTATATCATAACTGAGGTTATGGAAATATATTAAACTCTTGTCAGGAAGTCGTTCCAAAAATTCTGTTGCACAGTTCTGACCCCAAATGCTTTCACTCACTGAACCATCTTCACTGTCATAACAGATGTTAAAAGCTTTATGAAAGCCATCGTACTACACTCAAAGTCAGCAAAGAAAACGTGCTCAGGAATGAACTTGCACTTATTTTTATTTACTTCTTTTGACTCGCTTTCTTCTTCAGTTGTACACAATACTTTGGAGCATATGTCAAATCTTTAAATGGTGCAAGGTTCTGTTTATATAAGTCAGTCGTATATGTGAAAAGTTCTCCATAAGAAATAGGTTCGAAATATTTGCACTCCCACAATGTTTTCATAACATCCCATAACGGTGTTGTTCTATCATAACGAACTACATATTTATCTTCTCTCTTTGTATAAATCTTCATCTGTTTCTCAATGTTCATTCCACCACACTCCTTCAAGATTTCTATATAGTTTGCGAATGAAATATGTTGTCATTGGTAATCTTTCGTTTAGCATGTAGTGGTCTTCAACAAGAAGTAAGTCAATAGTTCGAACAGTTTCACATTCTTTTGGTATGTATCTCTTTATTTCATTATGTCTTGAGTCATTGAAATAACCAATGGTAACATTAAATGCTATACCTGTTGCGTCAGAAATTTCTTGTACTTTACTTTGAGGAAAGTCTCTAACACGAATGACTTCTCTCATGTGGTCAATAGTTTCTTCATCTACTCCAGCCTGAATGCAAGCATAAACGAAACAATTGTCTTCTGTCATAAGTGTTGCAGTTCTTTTGTTCAGTTCATTGAAGATTTGGTAGCGTTCAAGATTTATAGGTAATGTGCAAAGATACTTCCAGAACTGACCGCTTCTCTTCTTATAAAACTTCTTTTCACCATTTCTTCCAAAGCTTTCTATAAGTGCTGGGTTTCCTGTTTGCTTAAGAGCTTCCAAAATCTTTCTGGTCATTTGTGTCAGTGTGCTTTCATCTCTATATGGTCTCTTTTTTGGTTTGCCTTTCTTTACATCTGACATCGTTAAGCCTTCATATTCTGTTAAATCATACATCTTTATTTCGTAAGATTCTTTATGTTTGTCAAGAAGAAGTCATAGTGCATTTCAACAATACCTGCAGCATTTGCTTCTATCTCTGATATAAAGTTCTCCTTCAAGAGCTGATGTAGTAATGTTCCAATATTATTGAGGTTTAACGTAGAACATTCATACTTTCCACCAAGTTTATAACATACCATCCATCTTTGTTGGAGTTTATTTTAATTTCTCTAAGAGTCTCATGAAAACCTTACCGAAATGTTTGTGTAAGTAGTCTCTGTTTGGTTCATCTAAAGCTTCGATGTTAAAGTCAATGAGTCTATTGCCTGACTTCACATTTCTCTTCCTATTCTCTTCATCTTTCTTTAACCATCTCTCACCTTCTTTTGGTTTGTCGTCAATGGAACGAATGACATCGTTAGCTTTGCGAACTTGTTCTATAGCACTTTAAACATCTCTCTTCTCTGTTGTTTCAGTGTGTCGTCTCTTCTTCTTGTTTCACCAACGTTTGCATTTGTTATGTCAAACATTTCTCTTCTTACTTCATGAGGTACTGAACGTCTATGATATAAGTCAATAGCAACGTCATTTAAAGGAAATGCTCTTGCATGGACTTCGTCCTCGCCGCGTTGCGGCTTTATGAACTCATGAATTCTATCATAACTTATTGCACCATTATAGTCTTTAATGAAGTCAGCGAGTGCTTTTTTGTTTGTTGCGTAATGCTTTGCAACATCTATATTAGCTTCTGTAAGAAGTTGTTTTATTTCCGAGTGTTCTAACTTAGACAACTTCCGATACATCTTTAGTAGGAAATAAAAAAATATTTTTTGAAAAAATTAGATTAGATTTTTTTAAGTTATTTTTCAAAATAATTTAATATTTTTATTTTAATGAAACACATGCAAGATTGCAAGTTCTTTTCATACAATGCTCTCGCTACTGCCATCAAGAATGAGTTCAATAATGCTTCAAATGTTAATGTTATCTTTAACAAGAAGTTTGTGAAAGAATCTAAGTTTGGTCAGTATGTCAGACCATTAGCTATCGTCATTGACCGCAAACGTTATACTTCACAAGAGTTAGCAGTAGTTTTGAAACAAAAGAGTTTCTTCGTGAATGTCAAAGATACTCATTATACTGTCATAAAGAACTCTAACATTGACTTCTTCAGTATTGCTTTAAATCTTTCCGAACAGAAAGAATATAAGAAGGGTGAAACAAATGTGAAATATTATCCTTCATCTCTGAAGACAATAACGAACAAAGATGTTATACAGAAATTCTTACCAAAGGTTGAAGAAGCTTCTATTGACATTGACGAAGGAAGTGAAATGGTTGAAGAAATTGACCCTGACGTATTTAAGCAAAAATATATTTTTGGTTAGTCTTCATATCGATATTTTACAACAATTCCCCAATGTATAAACTTTTCATACGCTTTTTCATAAGCTTTATATACCTTCAGAAATTTTGCATAATCTTTAGAAGCATTTAGATATTGTTTAAATGCTTTGTATGTCTTCAAAAATTTTGCATAATCTTTTACATGTTGTTCGTTCTCTTCTTCTGTCATGAGTTCCGAATATTCTAAATTCATGTTCTTTCATATGAGATAAAATTTTATAAAAAAATAAAATTAGCTTAGATTTTTTTATTCTTCCTCTTTGAAGTTGTCGAAATATTCTGTTATTTTTCCTTCAGTAATGCGGTAAGTCTTCTTTGAAGTAAGTATTGTACAACCTTTCATATCATAGTGTGTTTGAGGAAGAGTATTTTTGACAATTTCCTTTATTTGCTCATTCGGTGTCATTGAAATCGGTAAGTTTTCACGATAGAACCAGTTTCTGTCAGATTTATATATTTTAGCTAAGTCATAAAAGCTTTTGTTGTTTCTTCTGACTAAATGCAACATAACCATATCTCTATCTTCTTCTTTCTCCAACTCTTCAGCGTAAATCATATACTTATAACTCTTTTCCTTTCCTTTTGGTACTGAACGTGGTATTCTTTTCTGTATGCTTTTGTCTTTGGATTCAATGACTTCATCTTTTGCTTGAAGTTTCTTTTCCATCTCTCCACGTTCTGCTTTATATAGTTCATCTAACATCATGAAAATATAGCAAGCATAACGAGGTGAAGCCCACATTGCTACAGCATTTACTAAAAGTCTATGAACATAATAACCTTTCAAACCAGGAGCCAAATTCTTGCGATTTTCGAATGGAATCTCTTCCCTCGGTTTTCCGAGGGAAGCAATCATATGAGGAAATTCTTCTAAAAGTTCTTTTGCCTGTTGGTTTTCAAACCAATGATATGCTTGCTTTGTAGAACTAAGAGCATTCATTATACTTTGCATTTGGTACATGTCATCTTTGACTGAACGAATGAGTCTCAATTGTTTGTTATACTGTATGTATTCGTATTCTTCATTTATGGCTTCATGGACTATAACTGTTGTTGTGTTCTCTGATGTTGTCATTACTGTCTTTACATACAAAATAAAAAAATAAATAAAAATAAAATTAGCCTTTTTTTACATTATGACACGAAGTGAAGATTTGCACTTCGTCAAATTTTATTAAAAATTAGCCTTTTTTTTACATTATGACACGAAGTGAAGATTTGCACTTCGTCAAATTTTATTAAAAATTAGCCTTTTTTTTACATTATGACACGAAGTGAAGATTTGCACTTCGTCAAATTTTATTAAAAATTAGCCTTTTTTTACATGTATTTTTCAGCAACTTCGTCAAATAATTTTATAGCTTTATCTATCTCATCTACTTCAAACGTTTCTTTACCTTTTATGGGAGCACCATACATTTTCTCAAACTTTTCAAGTAGTTCTGTTTCTGCAGCTCTCATATCATTAGCAAACACAACCTTGACTCTATTGACTGTACTGTCATATCTTTGAGTTATATTATATGTCCTTCCTATCTTATATCTCTTTGTATTGAAGTCCTTCGGTTTCTGAACGATGTAAAGTAAGCCTTCACTGCAACGTTCCGTATCGAATGAACCATAAGTTATGAAGTTATATCCAACAACTGGGTCAATCCATAACAAAACTATTGGTATAAGACTTTTGTCGATGAGATATGCTGTAGTTCCATAGAATCTTACTGATATCATAAGCTCAGGATTTCTTGTCAAAATTTTCTGAGTTGAAGCATTTCTAACCCAGTGGTTTGTTTAAAAAAAAAAAAAAAAAAAAAAAAAGGTAGTGGGGCTTCCAGGGGCTGCGCCCCTTCTAGCCCTGAAGATGTTTAGTATAAATGAAGTTTATATTTGGAGGGCTTCCAGGCGCGTTGCGCCCTCTAGCCCTGAAGATGTTTAGTATAAATGAAGTTTTTATTCGGAGGGCTTCCAGGCGCGTTGCGCCCTCTAGCCCATAAAAAATTTCTGAGGACGAGCCAGCCGTTGACTTTTTTGTAGAGCACTCAAAATAGTATAACTTTGTCCGGACAAGTAAGGGTCTATCGTCGCTACAGGAAAAGTTACGGGCGTTCCAAGGAAGTATACTTTGAGAAGCCTTTTCCCCCTTATAGAATGAGATAGGACGGTTATTTTACAAAACTGACAACACTTTGACCGAGTAGTTTTTTGTGCTGAACAAAAAGTGTCATATAAACATCTGTCAAAACCGCTTTTTAACTTCACTTAAAATGCCACGTAAGCTACGTAAGAATATACGTAAGAGGAAGAGAGCATTGAAACATCCAATAGTAAAACTGACACCACAACAACAGTTGCAACAACAAATGATGAATGACCCCACTATGTTGCAACAAATGTCAAGCAACCCTATGCTTTTAAACCGAGTTATTGGTGCACAGAGTGGAGGTTTAAGAGCGGCACTTTTAGCGAAAATGGCAGGCTATGGTGGAGCTGCAGACGGAACAGCTTATAACCCTCAAAGTCAAATGAATTTGAGTTCACTCAAAAATCAAATAACGGATGTCAAAAAGTCAAACATAGACATACAGAAACAAATAAGTGAAAACGAAAAGAAACTAGAATATGACAGACACACAAAGAAACTCAATGAGTTAAACGTAGAGAAAAAGAAGAAAGAAGAACAACTGAAAGAACTAAGTACAGAGGAATATGCGAAAAAAGTGTCAGAAAAAGCAGCAGAAGTAGCAAAAATGGAACAAGATGTTATAAATTTGAAAAACCATACTACTCAATATAAAGTACTGAAAGATGAAGAGATAAAACAAAAAGCCCTGAAGACATATATGGATAGCGATGAGTATAAAAAAGAAGTTGAAGCAAATGTAAAGGCAGAAAAACTTTTACAGTTGCAAAACCAAACCGTACAGTATGAAAACTTAGCACAAGAAAGTAAAAATAACGACGCAGCCATGCAAAAGGCAATGAAAAGCGCAGAATATATAAAAGCTAATAATGACTGGTTAGATGCCCAAGCCAACGCTAAAGCAGCCCAACTTATAGGGTCAATAAGGACAAAAATACAAGCGGATGAAGACAGTTCAAATGAAGCTTTAATGAATGCCGACTTTAAGAATGCCTTCGAAGCTCTTCATAGTAAGGTGAAACTAGTGAACGACTTCTCATCTGGAAAGAAACTGAAGTCTGAAGGTTTCGACAAAGAGTTAAAAGAAGTAGCACAAAATATGACGAAAATAACAGATGCAGCAACGAGACAGGCAGTTCAAAGTGCCTATGACTCCGTTAGAGCAACTGTTGTGGAAAGTCAAGAAAAAGAGTTACAACAGACCAAAACAGACCTAGTAAATGCTTTCTTAAAAACGAAAAGTCAGGTAGGACATTATGCTGCAGATGGAACATATGTGCCAGCTGGTGGAACTTATATACCAGCTGGTGGAACTTATATACTAGCTAGTGGAACTTATATACCACCAAACCCTCCAAGAGAAGCACCTGCACCAGGACTACCTAAAACATTTACATCGTCACATGGACACAGACACAAGCATGCACCAAAACCAACACAACAACCAACAGTTCAAAACCCTGCACAACAACAACCACAACCAGCACAACAACCACAACCAGCACAACAACCAACAGTTCAAAATCCAGCACAACAACAACCACAACCAGCACAACAACCACCTCCACAACCAGCACAACAACCAGCACAAACAGAGCAAGGACATAAAAGAAGTAGAGAACAAGGAAACCAAGAATTCTTAAAAATGCTTAAGGAAGGTTATGGTTACCCAGATACTCTTGACTTTAGTGACAGATATAAAGAAGCTATTAGAAAGTTCAAGGAAGGAAATACTGACCCGAACCTATTTAGCTTTATGGTTCAGCACCAAATGGGAATATAATCTTAACCTGGAAAATACAAGCTCGCTAAGGGATATGATTTAATAGCATATCATCCAAATGACATGAATGAATTTACTCCGAGATATTTTGTGTCAGAGATAAATGATGATTCAACTATCTTATGAAACGCGTAAAAAATAGAGACGGAACGAAAGAAGAAAGGGTTATGAATGCGGATGACTTAAATAGGGAACTTGTTAAAAACGGTCTCGGAATATATGAAATGCCACCAGATGAGGTACAAGAAACTCCACAGGAAGAAGTTCAGATACAACCAGACATGGAAGAAATAGTTCAGCAACAACAGCTAGAAGAGCCTGAAGGAAACGAACAAGTCCCTCCTTTGGAAACTAACTTCACAGAACTAGATGAAGATTTGGAACAGCCGAAAAATCTTGACCCTCAACAAGTGTATGAGGAGAATATGGAATCTTTCCAAGAGTCTAAGCAAAATTCGGCTGACATAGTAGAAGAATATCGAAAAATGTTTACCGACATACAAAAGACTCCAACATCAGATGAAAATATTCAGCAAAGAATGGAAGAACTGAAAGAAAATGTACGCAAATACAACAATCCTTTTTACTTACGAGCATATAACGTTCAATCTTTGGATGAACTCGGTGAAAATAAAAGGTTAAATTTCAACAAAACATATAAAAATGAAACATTGTTTAAAGTTCATTCAGAACCTAACCAATATGGAAACAAACCTACTTTTGTTTCTGCAGACTATGGAACTACAATGAGATGGGGTCATAAAGCTAATCCGGATAGGTGGTTCATAAACTTACAACCACAATTCCAAGAAGTTGTAGACGCAATGGAAGCGAATGGTGAACCAGATATAGCTGGTATTTTCAGCGCGGCTTTAATGCCATTGAAAGATATGAAACATGCAGATATTTTGGACCAGTATGAAATGAACATGGCTGATGGAAATATAACACCTGACGTTCTAAAACATTTATCTCAAAGAATACACAGAACCATAGAGATGGTATATTTGGTGAAGAGTTTAGAAAGAGAGTTAGGGAGAGAGAAGGAAGAGAACTATTGTACATGACCTTGCAAACGAAAGTTTGCAAAATGTCATAAAAACTTACTTTGCAGACAATGAACAGAGAAGGGATGAATATTTAAGAAAACTCAAATGGACAGTACCAAATAAATGTTAGTATTGAAAAACATGTTCCTTGACAAATAAAACCAACTACAGAAAAAAATGACGCAAGACTGGAACATTGGGTAAAAGCTTTCCATTCACAAAAGATATTATTGGTAACATGGAAAGAAACCAGAATGGCTACAAAAATATATTTGGAAACGAGCTTATTCCATATGGACAAGCTATATTTGAAGAGCTTGAACCGGAAACTCAGGAAAGAGTCATGCAAACAATACGCGAAGACTCAAATACAAACTATGACAAAATCTTTCTAGGATATAGGTTACCTGAGATGGCGACCAGAGCCCAAAGGCAAAAAGGACATGGGAAATTTACAACATACTAGGTGAACATGAGGCAAAGATGCAACAAAACTCAGTCAGGAAGAAAGTAAAGCTTGGTACGAGTGGGTTCTATTATGACACATAAATCAACTATTCTATATTTTTTTTTACCCATATGAAATGTACGCCTCAGAATATTACGCCAACAGTTTTGGATGCCATGAACGGAAATGTTTTCTGAATGGTATTAACGAATGCGACAATGCAATTAGAAGCGTCAGAAAATAGTTCCTGGAACTTACGAATATACAACTGCTGTTTCTTATGGAAACGTAGGTGAGTTTGGAGAAGGTTCTTCAACAACAGTAGATATTGCTTGCGAAAGGTTTCATATTATTTCATTGACAATCATTCTTATACGTGGAACAAGACATTGAAATAAAACCTTCTGCCAAGTTGTCTGACAAGAAAGGTTGCAATGGAATTTTCTATGTCGGATACCAATATGCTCCAGAAGTTTTCATGGATATAAGATATATTCTAACTCTGACTTAGTTCAACAGTAACATGGGCAAACTATGAATGGTTCGCTTGAGAAACTCAGTACAACACAAGCTAGAGAACAAACAGCAGTATGCAACTATTGAGAAATAAGAAGACTTGACCCTAACGTTCCAGGAGTTTATGTTGACCTTTCTGGACAAACTGCAGCAGCAGTAACCAAAGTAAACTGAAACTTAGAGTTCCTTTGTCATCTTTCCTCATCTTCAGTTTAAGATACTTGCCAAACTGGGCAGGAAAATTTCTATCGAACTTACTCCAAGCAAAAATAACTTAGTCATTGCACAACACAAGACCCATTCACTATTACAGACGTAAAGGGAACAAATCAAACGTCATTCGCCGACTTTTGCAAAGACAAAGTTGACTTAGACTTTGGTTCTCAAACCTCAACACTGAAGTAAACTATTATTTCAATGCTGCTGGAAATGCTTGGGACCCAGTTTAGTTTACATCGAAAAGTTGTAATGCAAGAGAATAGAAAGCAGACTTGCAGTCTATATGTTGGACCCAGATATTTCAAATCTTGCTAGCTGCCAAATATATTGCAGTTCACTTATGTTCCCTATACACCAAATATCTGTCAAAGACTTTGCAGGTGAAGTTGGAAACCAAAATCCAGGAGCCGCAGGTGCAAGAACAGATATTGCTTTAACAACTGCAATGAAACATGCAGATACTATGTTTGTACTGTTCAGACGAACTATAAATGAATATTCTTGTTTCTACAACCTGGTATTAAATATCATATAAACATAGATGGCAAATATTATCCAAGAGAAGAATATTCTACAGTTGAGGATATGAGGTCTACAACTTGACATTAGATGCTATGAACTTTAACAACAACTTCACAACAACTATTAACCCTGAAATGCAAAGTTCTATTATGCCATATGTGAAAGTATGACTCATACAGGAGGTCAAAAAACTCAATTATACAAATGGAGACCGTTCAAACTTTTGGCTTGGCATTCCATTTGCTGACTCAGAAGACTTTATGGTGGTATTTCAACTGTTGGTACTGTACAAAATACAATATACTGGTGACAGAGACGGTCCAATGAATTGAGAGCAAAGAAGTTTACAAAACCAATAGCACTTTTTCACGGAAGATGCTCTTTTGAAGATTCGTTCGATGAAACCTGCTGGGGCTCCTCAGATTGGCATAACGACAGCTTCCATCGAGCAGATTTTGGCAGCAGGTCAGTAAGTTGTTCTTGAACTGACTTCTTCTCCGTCAAATAATTGACAGTACGCCAGTTTTGACATAATATTGTATTATAAACTTTCCTTTAGTATAATCGGTCAGTTTTGAGATAATATTTTTGTCTGCTTCAAGACATTTCACCATTTTCAGTTATTACCAACTTTCTTTGCTTTATGAAAATATTTAGGTCAGCAAAGACTGCTATTCTATAACATTTTCCATTGTTTGTGTAAAGAACTATTCTTCCTGTATTTGTATTGTTTGTGAGTATAAACTCTTGTTCTGCTTCAATTCGAAAGAATATCCGAATACGTCATCTTTTTATTCTAAATAAAATGTCATTCCCGAAAAATAGAAGCGTAAGTGTTTCAAAAGTTTAATGGCCGGTGGCAGATGTGAAGATTAAATTCACCAACTCAAACAAACAGTCACAAGTGTTGTTGTCAATGTCAAAGACAGAGATGTTGAAGTGGGGAAACCATACGAAAGACGAAGATGGTATAACAATAGTTCCTGTAAAACAACCAAACATATCCTGAAGTTAGCAGAGACTTAAGTTCTGTTGCAGAATTCGAAACGACTACACACAACTGAAAGACAAACTTCAAACTCAGGAGAAAGATTTGTCAAGCTTTAAGTATAATGTTAAACTGGTGAGCACAACCCTGTAAAAGTGAACTCATATGTCATTGCACCTCATGAAGTTTTGAAAGAACTATTGAAACTTTTGACAGAGGCAGCGACGATATAAACATCAAAGAAATAAACCCGACACATTAGTTGCTGTGGTGTTTCATATAATGTCATTGACAAGATATACGTATAAAGGAGGTGAAACGTTAACTAAAATATAGTTTCTCAGACGTTTATAAAAATATTTGGCGACCACAACATTTCATTAAAAATTTATTGCTAAGAAATGGCAGAGACATAATGTTTATACTTTACGACTAAAAACCCTGAGTCATATTAATTCCTATAACAACAAACTTTACAAAGTCCTCAAGGACACATATTGTAAAACTAACCTTAAACACGAATGACGACTAAAGCCTGTTTTGCTCTTTTGACACCCAGAAGACTTTATTGTTGTGAATGGTAAAAAACTACTCCTTGAAGATAACTTACTCAGATATTACCACCAACCAGGTTTTTGTTGACTTATTTAATACTTTGACGTACGCGGGGTAACATGTGCTGCAACCTAGAGCAGGTTTCATTATGTTTGGATGTCCGACTGAGTTACTATAAAACAATATGAGCTATAATACAAAACTTATTTCTGTTTTTACTACCACAGTTTCCTATAACAGGGAACAAGGTTCATACAAGGAATGTCTATTCCATTGACATTAAGCCACACCAATTCTTAATATTGTTTTCAAACTTATGGTTCAAAGTGTTATTCGAATGTCGACCAGAAAACTATTATGACCAAAACGATACTTATGCGTATAAAACAATACCTTTCTCTGCTGGCGTTTGCCTATTGTTCATTCGAATGCAGTTTTCAACCTTAGTGAACTCAAAACACTTTAGGCAAGTATATAACGTTGACATTAGTTGACGCAAACTTTGTTCCTGTAAAACTTTTATGTCCTACTGTATTTGCTCAGAATGACCGGCCAGAAAGATTCTCGAATTGGAAGATGCAATTGCTGAAAGGTATTGTAGTACAAGCATAACTCTCAACAACAAATAGCTCAAGAACAAACAATGCAACAAATGAACAACAAAGTCAAGCGATAAAAAAATAATATTTTTTCTATTTTTTATAAAAATGTACAGAATAGACTGTTTCAGATTTTTATGGCTTTCAAGCATTCAGAAATATTGTCCATTAGAGACTATAACAAAGCAGTCGAGAATTTGAAAGGTTTAGTCATTTATGTCGACTCTGCCCCCAGAATGTTATGTCATGAAAGAAAATGGGATGTATGTCTTATACAAACCTAAGAGCAACAATAGTGCTGAACAAGAATGTAGACAGAAACTTAAGAAAATAAAAAGTTCGTACAAGTTGGCATGATAATGCTCTAGATGCTCTGGGATATCACTTATTCGCATCAAACCGTTAGAATGGATTTTCTCATTGCGAGGTATAAAGATTCATCCTTCTCCAAACTTCTATTCTATCTTCACTGGATATAAATACGAACAAGTAGAATGGAAAACACAGTATTATAGAAGCTTGGTTAGACCATGTCAAAGAAATTATATGCAATGGAAACGAAAAGGTTATGAGTATATCTTATGTTGGTTTGCAAATATCTTACAACATCCAAGTGCTAAAATGAAACTGCTCTCATTATAATTTGGAAAACAAGAACAGGTAAGAACACATTTTTACAGATATCTTATGCAAACTGTTAGAAGGTTATTCGAACCCTAATATGACAAACTTAGAAAACATCTGTGCAAGTTTAACTCCTCAATAGAGAATATGAAACTTATAGTTTGCAATGAACTTCAAAGTATAGATACAACAAAAGTTTTGAACTCAGATGCTTTGAAGAGTCTTATAACAGAACAAAGTTGGAGTTGTTGAAAGAAAGTATAAAGACCAAAGAGTTGTGAAAATGTTGCAAACTTCATTATGGTTTCAAACAATACTGTTCCGATGAAGTTAGAAAGTTCTGACAGAAGATATGTAGTTGTCAGAACGTCAGATTCTCATATGCAAGATACAGAATATTTTGACGACTTAGCAGAAACTTTGACATCTGACTTTTACAACCACTGTTCTCATATTTCATGACATTAATATTTCTAAGTTCAATCCAAGACAAATTCCACATACCGAAGAGAGACAAACATTGTTAGAAGCAAACAAGAGTGTATATGAACTGTTCATAGATGAAACTGACTTTGAGTGTTTAGATGAAAGGTCATTGTACGATTCGTATAAACAATATTGTCAAGAATATGGTTATATGGCAGCTTCTAAACGAACTTCTTGGCAAATGTCAAAAGTCTTTTAGATGTTCAGAATGGTGTATATACAAAGAAAAATTTTCTGAGTAAATTTAAAAAAAATATTTTTTTATCCGATAGAAAAGATGACAAAATTCATCTCAGTAAACAAGTACATGTCAGGACTTAAAGAAGAACTAGACCCATTCACATATTTGAATGTTTACTTCTACCATTTTGAAAAGTCTTCATTCAGCAAAGTTTGGAACATCGAACCAGTTAAGTTTGCTATTGTGACTAAAAATGGTGCGAAATTTGAAAGACTTAGACATAGAAGGTTTGTTAGCAGTCAAAGAAAGTTTTGACAGAAGGTTCTCAAAACTCGAAGAAGGTAAAAGCATACAAACTTGTATATACCTTATGAACAAAGAAAGCAGACGACTATGAATATTATGAGTCTAAGATAGTTGAAGTTCAAGGTAAATTGGGTAAAAGATTTTAGAGTCTAAGCCAGTGTTTGCTCCTAAAGAGGAAGAGAACATTGACATTGACCAGAAATGTTCTAAAAATAAAATTTATTTTTACATGTCAAATTTCTTTTTCTCTGGAACTGGTTCAGGTTCTTTCTTCTCTTCTTCTACTTTCTTTCTTTCTTTTCTCTCTTTTCTCTCTTCTTCTTCTCTGGTGGAGTTATGTCAAATTTGGCGCAACTATATTTATGTAAAAGTTCTTTGTCCTTAATAGCTCATCTATTCTGTTTTCTATTTCATCTTCAAGAACAGCGCATGTGTCTTCTTTGCATTCTAAGAAGTTTTGTTGGACTTCATCTCTCCAAGAGGCGTCATCTCTGTCAACAAGTCTGTCATTGACAAACTTTAAAGACTTCTCTGCTTAATGTTTTATGGTTCTTGTCATATTCCCAGAAACAGAACTTTAGAACAAATTCACCTTTCTTGTTTACACTATGTAAGATTTTATGGTCGACAGATGTTTTAGAGTCAAAAAGCTTGTCTCGAATATAGATAGCGAAATCGCTAGACATTTTCTAAAAGATAAAAATTTTAATTTTTCTAAAATATGTTAGAAAAAAAGTTTGCTGACATTGACAAGAAATTTGAGAATGTTTTGAAGAAGAACAAGAGGAAGTTAAAATGCTCAGATAAAGCCTATACATGACAAGTTCTTATTTGCTCAGAATGGTATAACAGGTCTAATCGCACCCTGGGTCGGTAAGACTTTCACTTATCTTAAAATGGCTGCACAACAACAAGAACTAGATGAGAAGAACCCATTCTATGAGTTAGTTGTTATTTGTAGTACTTCTGGTCAATTTGACCAAACCGTCAATTCGTTCAAAGATATTATAAAGAAGTCTAAGTTATATGTATAAAGGATACTGAGTTGTTAGATTGGATAAAGAAGTACCAAAGAAGAGTTTTGAAGTATAATGCTATAAATGAGTATATAAATTCTAAGTTTAAAGACCCAAATGAGGAAATGCAGAGAATATTAGAGAAGAAACACTTCAGAACCAACCAGAAAGAGATAGAATACATTTCGAAGAAATTGCAATCTTACGATTGGAAGACTTACCCTCATAGATGTCTTCTTATTTAGATGATTTCGCCTCTCATCCTTTGTTAAAGAACAGAGAACAAGATATGTGTCGAATTCTTAAGAAGCTCAGACACTTTAACATCTCAGTTGTCATTTGTGTACAGACAGCAAAGAGTTTAAGTAAGGATGTTAAAAGAATACTTACTGACATAATACTTTTCCCCGGATTGTCCGAAGACGATTTCATGGAACTTATGAAAGAGTCCATGGCAGGTAAGTTTGACAGACATGAACTATGGGAGAAGTACAAAGTCATACAAGACCCTCATACTTCTTTCAGAATTCATATCTACGCAAACAAAGTTCAAATTGTAAAAAGTCAAGCTTGAAAAATAAAGAGTTCATTTACTCTGCTTGTTTGAAGTTGTCAAAATACTCTGTTATTTTTTCCTTTAACAATGGCAAATCTTCTTTGAAGGTAAGAATTGTACAACCTTTAATATCATAGTGTGTTTGAGGTAACGTATCTTGAACTATTTGTTTCACATCTTCATTCGGTGTCATTGAAATCGGTAAGTTTTCGCGATAGAACCAATTTCTGTCAGATTTGTAAATCTTAGCAAGGTCGTAAAAGCTTTTGTTGTTTCTTCTGACTAAATGCAACATAACCATATCTCTGTCTTCTTCATTTTCCATCTCTTCAGTATAAATCATATACTTATAGTTCTTTTCCTTTCCTTTTGGTACCGAACGTGGTATTCTTTTCTGTATGCTTTTGTCTTTTGCTTCAAGCTTGTTTTCCATCTCTTCACGTTCTTGTCTATGAATTTCATCTAACATCATGAAAATATAACAAGCATAGCGAGGTGAAGCCCACATTGCAACAGCATTTACAAGAAGTCTATGAACATAATAACCTCTCAAACCAGGAGCCAAATTCTTGCGATTTTCGTACGGAATCTCTACCCTCGGTTTTCCGAGGGTAGCAAACATATGAGGAAATTCTTCTAAAAGTTCTTGTGCCTGTTGGTTTTCAAACCAATGATATGCTTGCCTTGTAGAACGAAGAGCATTCAAAATACTTTGCATTTGGTACATATCGTCTTTGACTGAACGAATGAGACGGAGTTGTTTGTTAAACTGTATGTACTCATATTCTTCATTTATAGCTTCATGGACTATAACTGTTGTTGTGTTCTCTGTTGTTGACATATCTGTCTTTACATACAAAATAAAAAAATAAATAAAAATAAAACTAACTTTATTTTTTCTATCTTAAGGAAATTCATGATTTTTGTGCTGAATTCAATAAAAATATAATTTAGGTGAAGCCCACATTGCAACAGCATTTACAAGAAGTCTATGTACATACCAACCTCTCAAACCATTTGGCAAATTTTTACGATTTTCATGAGTTTTAGGCGACCCCGAAAAAAATCTGGGTCGCAATTTTTCACGATTTTCATGAGTTTTATGCAAGACCGAAAAAAGTCTGTCTAGAGAAATTTCACGATTTTCATAGAGTTTTGGCGACCAGGTTTTTTTACCTACTCGCTGTTCTTCACTGTTTTCATACGGAATTTCTACCCTCGGTTTTCCGAGGGTAGCAAACATATGAGGAAATTCATGAATTTTGTTGCTGAATTCAGTAAAAATAATGTTTAGGTGAAGAGGTGAGATTTCACCTCTTTTTTCACCTCATTTTTCACCTCATGAATTTTCATGATTTCATCGTAAATGTTTTGTCAAAACTTCTTCGTAATGAGCGTAAATGACCCAAAAATATATTTTAGGTGAAGAGGTGAGATTTCACCTCTTTTTTCACCTCTTTTTTCACCTCATGAATTTTCATGATTTCATCGTAAATGTTTTGTCAAAACTTCTTCGTAATGAGCGTAAATGACCCAAAAATATATTTTAGGTGAAGAGGTGAGATTTCACCTCTTTTTTCACCTGTTTTTTCACCTCAGTTATTTTATAAGCGTTTCACATGAATTGTATGATGTATATTTGAAATCCTAAACAATTTCGTAGCTTCTATTTCTTCTGTCAGTACATCGAATGTTTTAACGATACCGAAAGTTTCTTTATACTTCTTCTTGACGTCAGATAGAAGGAAATCTTCTGCTGTTGGATAGTTTTTATTAAGAAATGTCAACATATTCATTTTATCTTCTGCTGGCTTTTCTGCTTCTTTCTTTAAGTCTGCATAGTCGTTTCGCATTCTTTCTATCTCTTTGACGGAGTAGTTATATTTCCTAATTGCTGCTTTACATTTAGAACATTGCGGGTTCATTTTTGCGTTATATTCTGAAACCTTACCTGCTAAAACAACTAAGGCGTCAATTGCTCTCTTCATCTCGAACATAGCGGGTCTTATTTGTTCGTTCCATACCTTACCCCTACTATCTTTATCTCTTATTTCCCAAACACATTTTGCAACTAATGAAACAAAGTTGTCGTAGGTCTTAAATTCTTCAGATTTATAAAGGTCAGAAACATTCTTATATAACATATCGCAATCTTTGTCCATAACCTTATGGTTGCAATGAAAACCAAGGAATTCATAATTTACCTTACGTATGAACTTCTTTATTTCTACTGAGTCAGTTGCTTTGACTTCAATTTCGTCAAATTCGGGAATAGTGAGTTTTTGTTGTTGGATTTCAGGCAATTTGGGTAAATGGTCAATAATGTCCTGCATTTCATAAAGATACTGTTCATTTGTTTCATCTTTCGCACTACAGTCTAAATTACTTGTTAACAATTCCTGCTTTATCTTCTGGATTTTTGTTTCAAAAGTATATGAAGAAGGAATGAAGCTTTTCATCTCTACCAACATAGATGTTGGATTCATAACTAACGAGTTTGGTGCTGTAGTTGTTTGAACTGTTGTTGTGCCGATTGTTGAAATCATATTTTTTATACAAAATAAAAAAATAAATAAAATAAAAAATAAAACTAACTTTATTTTTTATTTCGGGAAAATAACTGAGGTGAAAAAAGAGGTGAAAAAAGAGGTGAAATCTCACCTCTTCACCTAAACATTATTTTTTGGTCATTTACGCTCATTACGATGAAGTTTCGACAAAACATTTACGTTCATGTTTGACAAAACATTTACGAAGAAATTCATGAAAATTCATGAGGTGAAAAAAGAGGTGAAATCTCACCTCTTCACCTAAACATTATTTTTACTGAATTTAGCAACAAAATGAACGAGGTCAGGATGTATGTAAATACCTTTGAATTTATTCATAACACCCTTAGTAAGCTCATAAAATGCTTGTTTTGAGGTCGAGCCACTTTTGGCTCCACCGTATTCTTTCAACCAAAACTCAAGAATTTCCCGCATGAATTTTGTATAAAAAGCAACCGTCTGAATTCCGGCGGTTGCTATATTCTTCACAAAATGCCTTATAATACTCTTCCCAGGACTTATTTTCCAACAACTTTCTAAAGTCTTTCCTAAACTGACTGACTGACGGCACAAAGTGGCTTAACGAAAACATTAATATATAAAATTCGTGAAAATTCATGAAAATTCATGAGGTGAAAAAAGAGGTGAAAAAAGAGGTGAAATCTCACCTCTTCACCTAAACATTATTTTTACTGAATTTAGCAACAACTTTCTCTCAATTGGAGCTGTAGCATACTCTTTGCGTAAGCGGTTCAGACCTTCTTCGAACTCTTGGTCTCTCTTCGATTTGTATTGGAATTGGAATTGCTGGAACATCCAAGGGTTGGGGAAGTAAGGCATAGGCTGAGGAGGAGGGTAGTTCGGGAAGCCTTGTAGTGGAAATTGGTAGTAACCTTGAGGTGGAAATTGGTAGTAATTTGGATTGAGATTGGAATTGCTGGAACTGAGGTGCAGGGGCTGGTGCTTTAGGTTCCTCTGGCTTGGGAATGGACTCGGTTGGTGGGACGTCGGTCATCCGTTTGTGTCCTGTCGGAAGGAAGAACTTTTTCTGTCGGAAGGAAAATTTTTTCCTGTCGGATGGAAAATTTTTTCCTGTCGGATGGAAGAACATTTTCTGAAGTTCGACCAAAAAGTTCTCAATTTTCGAAAATTTGAATGGTTTACGGACGGACAACTGGAAGAGTTCTTCCTGTCGTCGGGAAAAATTTTTCCCTTTGTCCGGAAAATTTTTTCCAGTTGTCCGGAAAATATTTTCCTGTCGGATGGAAGGACTCGGAATACCAGAAGGATTTGACGAGGCAATTTACCTAATTGAAATTAACGACCGCGTAAAAGACTACTTGCGCAAGGTCATGAAGCCCAAGGTCAAGTTCACCACTATTTCTGGAAGGGCTGCCTTGAATCTCGAGACTTCGACTGGAATTCCAATTCAAATACCAGAAAACACTCCTTTCGACGACATAAAGGACGCCAAAAGAGAAGCTCTTGTTAAGTTCCTAAACAAACGTCCTTGGATAAAAATACCAAACAAGGAGAACCCCCTACCCCATATGAAATTGGCAATTCAGTCTCTCCTTCACTTCTCGGGTCAGCCATTCTACATAACCTGTGAAGGCGACATCCAACCAGTTCAGTAAACATCTCATTTTAACTCACTTTTTTATGTTTTTTGTGAAAGTGTCAAAAATAAATTGTTTTCATGAAAATTCAAGAGGGTAGAAAAGAGGTTAGAAAAGAGGTTAGATCTAACCTTCTACCCTAAACATTATTTTTCAATACTTTTTCAGCACTTTTCCGTAATTATATATGAAAGACAATTCGAGATAAAAGTCATAGTACAATGGAATAATATGTTGCACACCATTTGTTGTGAACCAAACTTGAAAGTCAGAGAAACTGTTACTAGGTGGTTCGTAGAATTTAGAAGCAAAGTCATAAAGGTCCTTACCAATACATAGAAAACTATTGTTGCTTGAACTGAAACTTGCATGACACATAACATTTTGAGGGTCAAACACGTTTCTATAAACCATCAAATCTGCTGGTGGAAGTATAAATTTAAATGGACCATCTGGTGGTAATGGTTCGTTCTGGTTTAGTAACCGAAGAAATTGTGCCCAAGAACGTTTGTCTACTTCCCAAAATAAAAACTGTGTATCTCTTGGAGGGTTAATTTCAATCTTTTGAAATGAAACGGTGGAGTTCATCTTGTCATATTCTAGTTTCAGATAGTATGTTCCATTTAGTAAAGAGTCGTATTTTTCTTGAAATTCCCAATAATATTTGTTCATTTGAGTTTGAAAGTCATTTAGAGTTTTCTCAAGACTTTCGTCTGAACGAACTGTAAATATTCTCATTTCGTCAAATTTGTCTATTAGACCATCAGAATCTTTATACTGCCCATGAAAATATACTGCGAACATAAATGCGTTAGTTCTTTTTGAAAACAAAACTCTTCTAAATCCTATTGCCTTTGCATCTGAAGGACTTTGAAGCCAACGAATTGGATAGTCAAACCTGTATGCTCGGGATGAAATTTCTTCATCTGAAATAGTCCTACCAGCATTTGTAAAGATATAGTCTAACGGTTTTGTATCTGCTACTTTTGTTCTTTGTTTTTCAACCTGAAGCATTTAATATATGTAAAAATATATTGTTTTAAAAAATAAATTTTTTATTTCATGCAATGTTTTATTTCTGTGCCGTCTTCAAGTACGCCCCAATATTTCCTTTTCGATATTACATGAACTTCGGAAAATACCTTATCTAGCTTAAAACAGCCCATCTTTTCACCGACCATTCCCATTTCAATGAGTTTGTTGTATCCTTCTTCGTTCGTCATGAGTGCGTCAATGTTCTCATAGTAAACCTTCACTTTGGATTTGACCTCAGAGAAGAATTTGTTGTAGTTGTCAAGGACTGCCTTTGCGAACTGAGGGTAAGACCAATGTTCGACAATAGGTTTTAATGTGGTTACTAAGCCACCTTGACCTTGAGTGAATTCGTACTTCAAAACAAAAGGAGAAAACCTTTCAACAAAGTTGTCGACCTTCTCATAATGTTTACTCTTCATCTCTTGAGGTTTTTTAATGGAATATCCCCATGTCGAATTCATAAGCAATTTGAGTGTCATTGCAAGTTTGGGGTTTGAAGCTTTCCTAATATCATACAGTTGTTGTATGACTTTTCCAACTGTATAGTTCCTTCCCGGGAACTCACCATCTTCGTTTGGAATTCCAGTCGGAATATATTGGACAAACCTCATGTACGCAGCGTTAAGGTCGACATAGTATATCTTTTCGTTTGAGTCGAACTTGTCGCAACCAATTGGTCCAGTTTGTGGAAATTCAAGTGAGTCTCTTATCTTCTGAGAAACTTCTCCTGTTATCTCATAAACATCGTCGAAGCAACCTGTTTCATATAAAACCTTCTGACCTAACTCAGATGCTCTCCAATACAATTTGACGTCAATTGGATGTCTCAATGGAAGTTTGTTTATAGCATCTTGAAGTTCTTGCAACCTCATTGGAAGTTCTTCTGGTTCAGGTTGGTATCCGAACAATCCAACTCCTTGTGGAATTGTGTACTTCTTTTGTACTAGAACTTTGTCTGGAACAACTTTTGGTCTTGCTAACAGTGAAAAGTTTGTTTCGTCTTTTGGTACAAAAGTTTCTGTCAGCTTGTCATCTGGAATTGGTTCCAACAAACCTTTCTCGAAAAGAATGTTTACAGCTCTGACAATGTTGCACTTGCCTTTTCCGAACAATGGGTTTGTAAGACTTTCGTTCAACATGAAGTGGTTGTGGACAATTACAATCTTCAACCATGGTAAATTGAACTCAACAACATAGTCGTCGTGCGAAGAACCTTTAGCTGTAGGTATGTTGACTCGGATATTGACATTTGCCAACGGTGCAATTTTTGCCAATTGACCTCTGAGAATGTACCTTGTCTTCACACATGACTCAAGATACTTCATCTTCTCATCTGTAACAAGACCAGAGTTCCTGAGACATGTAAGAATACAAGGTTCATTGACAATTGTTTCAATTGAATTGTAAATTCCATACCTTGTCAAGTCAATGTCAGACTTATTTATGAAGGGGAAGTATCCAGCATGTTGTCTGACTGCTTGAGGGTTAGGTTGGTACCATTCGAACTTGACACTTGCAATTCCTTCAATTGCATTCAAAATGTCTGAGTCTGAGTCAACCATTTTTCTCTCTTTGTAGTCTTGAAAGCGTCAAGAAGTTTTTGCGGCTGTTTGTTCATTGCCATGTGCATAGTAAATGTGACCATCCAAATCTGTTATGGTCAATTTGAGATTGTGTCCTTTCTTATTTCCGTCTTGTATGGCAGCAAGTACTCCCATGAAGCCTTCTTTGTTCTTTCCTTCGTCAAAGTTTACTGTAAAGGTTCGACCAGATGTAATTTGACTTCTAACTTCACGATACTTTTCATATGCATATCTTGTTCTTTCCATGGGAGCATGACCATCCTCTGCACTACCTTTTTTCCTTCTCAAAGGATGCAATTGTTCGTCATGTTTCCAGTAGAATCTGGCAAAGCCGTCGTGTCCTTCAACTTGAGGTTCACTAACATCGAAAGGCATGTCCATAAGACGTTCTTCTTCTAACCTCTCTAGTCTGTTTGGATAATTGGCACGTGCTGTTTCCAAATCCATTTCGTAGCGAAGACCAGACAATTTGTCATAGACTTTTATGGGTCTTCCCTTCCTATATTTAAAAATTCTTCGAAACTCTCCAACCATATCTTTGCAACTCTGCTTTTATTCTAGCAGACTTTCTATCGATTCTATATGGGGGCATTTTTATAAAAATAAAAAAATGTTTTTTTTCTTTACTTTACATAACCGCCTGCTGCCATAAGTCTTTGACGCCAACCCATACCAGCTAATGAAGGTTGACTTGGTTTAGTTTGGAAACTAAACTTTGGTTTTGGTTTATCTTCAGTTTTTGGTTTTTCTTCTTCTATCGGTTTTTCGTCACTTTTCGGTTCCTCGGGTTTTACCCCACCTGCAGGAACAGTTGTGTCGTCAACATCTTCATAAATATCATATGCCATTTGTTTTTGTTTTCCTTTCAACTTTTTGTGTTTGTTGTAAAGTTTAGAATATTTCGACTCTAAGTCAATGAGATGTTCTATAATGAACTGTTGATCGGTGAAGTAAACTTTTCCATCTGTTGTCTCGAAAGCTCCTTCAGACTTCAATATTTTATTTGTGAGAGTCTGTTTCTTTTTTGAGATACTAGCCGTTCCATTTCTATGAAAAGTGACTTTATAGTTAGGGTTTGTATTTCCAGACCTGGCACTTTCTATTATTGAATTTTTCTCTTCATCTGTAAGTTCTTTGACAGGTTTTGACAATGGTTCTGAACTTTTTGTTTGTGGTGTCAAATCTACCGTTTCAACTTCTTCGGTCATTTCATCTCAGTAAAAAATTTTAGTTTGGTTTGTTTTCAACTGGTTGTTGTTGTTTTTTTAAGTCGGTCTAAAAACTTCCTGAGGTATAGGAAGAACTTGACAAACACGTGGTGGTTTAACTGCTGGAAGTCGACAAATCCATCTTGAACCCATTTGTCTCAATGCTGTATTGTTCATTTCATCTCAGTAAAAAATTTTACATTCCCCACGTTTGAGGCGGTTGCGGTTGGTTATTGTTTACCCATTGTTGTGCATGGTTATATCCTCTGTTAAAGAATCTTTCACCTTGGTCCATATAGTGTCCTGCTTGGTTATAGTAGTCATTTGCTTTGTTATAATAGTTTCCTGCTTGTCTTCCTACATTGTCCATCCATCCTTGAACTTTTCCTCTTGTTTCAGGATTTGGAATAAGATTTGTTGCATCTCGTGCTACATCCCAACCTTTCTGTACAGTTTGTATAATAGGTTGTGCTTTCTCTTTAAGTATACCTAATGTAACTCAAAATCTTCTTTCCAATTCCAAAAGCACCTCTAGCTATTGTTCCCACTGCGGGCAAAAAATCTGGATGCAACTCCTGCTAATGCGCCAAATAAACCCATTTCTTATAGGGTAAAAAATGACGAATCCAAACAAGGACCCCTATGTTTCTAAAGCGACAAAGAAAGCACTCATGATAAAAATCTTTAGTTCAACACCAAATGCTTGGTTTATGGATATCTTGGAAAACATTCCGAGGTATAGAGAAGATGGACCTCCATACTGGTTAATATTTGTTGGTCAAAACACAAGATACTGTGAAGCCATACCATTATGGTCCAAAAATATTTTAGATGTGAAAACTGCTTTGACAATATTCGTTGACAAATACCATCCAACAAAACTGACATCTGACTGTGAAAGTTCTTTCAAATCAGATGATATAAAAAACTATCTGCGTTCAAAAATGTAAACCAATATTTCATTGTCGACCAAAACCATTCTGCTCTTGGTGTCATTGACGGTTGTATAAAAATGTTAAGAGACTTAAACCAACCACAAGGTGGTGAAGCAAATGAAATGTCATATGACGACAAATATAGACACTTCTCCAGGCAAAGATGAGACAAGTTTTAAATATTTACAATAACCGTAAACAAAAAGGTTTGGGAAACCACTCCCCCGAAGAAATGAAAACAACCCTGACTTAGAGAAAGACTATATATTTAATAATTTAGTCAAAAGAGACAAACAAGAAAGAATGCCGGGCTTCAAACTTCAGAAAGGTGACAAAGTAAAATAGAAATACCTAAACGCGACGACCCATATGAAAATACTATTGACTATGACAACAATGGGAACCCGACAGGTACTCACATTCGTGTTCGTAAAAATAGAAGAAAGTATACAAGAGAATATTATGAAGTTTTAGGCAAACATGGCAAAATGTACACACTGCAAGCAGAAGATAAAACTACTATTGTCAGACTCGTTTCAAACTTGTCAAAGTTCAAGGTGGTATACTTTCAAAGACAGTTCCTAACAAATATAAGACAACTCCTGACGAATATGCTAAAGAAGTTGAAAATGACGACTAAGCATTTCTATACCATGCGTAAACTGTCATGTAAGGTGGCATGTATTCTTTACTTTGTCCCGTTGGATGTGTATATCCTGTAACGAAATGTGAATGGATTCCTTCTCCCTGCGTGTCATCCCAGAAACAATTTATAGCAAACTTAACGTCCTCTTTAACATCATATCCTTTACCTTTTGTCATTCCTCTCCAATCCCAATATCTATGCTTATGCCAACCTGCTTCAGATGTAGTTAATCTTACGTAGTGACTGTGTGCAGGTAAATTTTCACCTGAAATCGTTTTACTTCCACCTGTTTCCTTTGAAGAGTTTGCACAATACAAAAACCTGTCGACTATTTGAGTCCAAGTTCCAAAACCAAGTACTACTTCTGGTCTGGTAGAGTTCATTGACGTATAAATAGAGCCTATAGGATATAATGTTTGAAGTATTTCTGTCTTTAATGTTTGAAGCTCTGTTTTGTCTGCTTTCTTGTCATATAAATCTTGAGCAGTGAATTTAATATTATGTTCATCCTTCATGACATAAACATCTTTACATCTAATGTTTCTCATCGTCGTTATGTCGTCATCCGATGTTAAACCTTGTGGAAAGTTAGGAGGTTTATAATATAATACATCCCCACCAGTTTCTTCAACCGTTCCTTCAATACTTTCTATAGCAACAGTTGTGAAGAAATCATGTGTATGGTTCTTGTCTGCTTTCTTTTCAAGGCTAACGTTTAAGTCTGTTATTTCAGATATAGAATGTGTATGTCCAACGGCACTTTTCCTGTTTAAGGTTTCTTGTAAGTTTGTAATATCAGATATAGAATGTATATGAGTCTTTTTAGAATATTCGTTTTCAGCTCTTGTCACTTCACTTGACATTTTATTGTCAACATATGTTTTGTCTGCTAGTTCAGGATGAGTATGTTCTTTTGTTGCATAAGCATTGTTAGCTCTTTCTTCTTCTTTTGCTATTGCATCGTCTACATATTCTTTGTCAGCTTTGTTGTCAACATCTGCTTTCAAAAGAAGTTCATTTATAGGTTTCTCGTTTAAAGTTTCTTTTGTTGGATTTATACAGACAGTATGGTTCTTATTGTCTTGAAACAGAAACTCATCTGTCATTGGGTTTAATGTCAGTTTTAAGTTTCCTTCTTTCAATGACTCAGATATCTTAGAATAGTTTGAAAAGTTTGTTGTGTTCTTATTTAGAGCTTGCATAATGAGTTGTCGGTTGTGTTGTATTTCTCTCATGGAAGCAATATCTTTCGACATTTTTATTCTAGATAAAATATGCTTCCAATAGAAAAAGAAAATTCAAGAGTTGCTACAACTAAACCATTAGATGAACTTTTTACTAATGTCGGTCAAAAGTTTGAGACAGAGACCGTAAAGCATGAAGGCTATCGTTTTGACTACCCATTAAGATGGCTAAGAGACCCATCTGTCACAAAAGCTATTGGCTTTCGTAGAATGAAGTTTGTGTCTGTAGAAGATAAAAGTTTTCCATTTATTGTAAAGTTTCATATAGATTATATATCTGAAGGGAAACGAAAAATGTGGGAAGAAATTGAGCTAATACAAGTTGACCTTTCATCTTCTCTACAGACTGCGTTAAAAAATATAGAAGATAAAATAAATTCATGTTATGCAAAATATGCTGATGAATATGCAAATACCGATAGCACACTTTATGTGAGAATTGTATATGACAAACAAAATTCACAAGTGTCATTTCAAATCTACGAAAACAATCCAAATAAAGACGAACAAATATATACAGAATTCACTGCAATGTCATGGTATTATTTGCAAAGAATGTTAAATCAGAAAGTCGAACTTCCTTTAGCAAATATTTACAGTCGATATGCAAGAGATGAACCATATTTATTTAAAGATGTTTTCGACCCAGCTGCTATTATTGTTCATGCTTCATTTTCTGGCGCCCAAAACTCTTTCTTATGCTTGGCAAATGACTTTTACGAAAAACCTACAAAGCTATACGAACCACCAAGTGGAAGTATTTCAGACTTTCAAGTATGGTTTACTACAGATGGAAGAAAAAGAATAATTCCATTATACCATGCGTTTTACTTAGAACTTAGTTTCATATACAACTACTATCGAACGGTAAAAATATAATTTTTTAATACGGTTGAGGTGTTGGATTTGGTTGCCAACTAGATTGTGGTGCAGGTTCAGGCTGTTGTATAACAGGAGCTTGTTCTTCTGGTTCAGGGTCTTTAGGTATAATACCAACAAACTGACCTACTCTTTTACCAATATTTTTGACTCCGTTCCAAATTCCTTTTCCGACAGATTTTATTCCATTCCAAATACCTCTTCCAACATTTCGAAAGAAGTTTCCAATACTACTGAAGAAACCCATTTTACTATATGTAAAAATCTAATGTCCGCCTAGTCTCTTACGTTTCCTGTTGAGTTCCATAGCATTCTTTAACTGGAGCTCATACATTCTGTTTCTCCTCTGGTAGAAAACATATTCTGGGTCAACTCCTGTGTTCGCGTCATCTGCATAAAGTTGTTTATATCCCACTTCGGGGTTTGTATAAAACTCTTTCCATCTCATATTTGCATACCATGGTGGCAAACCTAACGCAGCGTCATTTGACATGGCAGTTTGCATTTGTACATCTGTTGGCACTTGACCATAGTTTGCCATTGCAGTTTGTATTCTAACTTCATTTGGAATATTCTCTGGGTTTGGTTGTCCAGGTTGCTGTGCATTCGCTAAGTTCTGTGCGTCCATTTAATATTAGATAAAAATATCTCTTACGAGTACATATACTGAACATTTGCAGGCATTGGTTCATCTTCATATTCTCTGTACTTTTCTGCCACGTCAAATAAATAAATGACACAATGGAAAAAACCTAAAACAAGTAGTCCTATTTCAAACCACATTTACTTACTAATAAAATTTCTTTGTTATGACACTTTCTCCAGTTTATAGGACCTCTCTCATATTCTATCTTGTCATATATAAACTCATAGTCATGTATGTCCTCTAACCATCTCATAACGGTTTCCAAACCACTTTTATCGGATGTAAAGTAAAAGCATGGATGGTTATGTATAACGTCTAAAGTTTCTAAAGAGTCTCTCAAAGTCCAGTCTACTTGGTATTGAAAATCCCATGTGTTATAGAACGGCGGGTCCACTATAAAGAAAACATTTTCCTTGTCTTTATATTTTTCATACAACTCTGTCCAATGACATCTCACAAACTCTATACCCTCAATATATTTTTCTATGTCCTCTTTGAAAACATTTGTATAGTTAAGATATAAAACTTTTGACATAAGTGTTTCAATGTCATGAACTCTTATAGAACCACTATATAATAGTCTAGCAGATATACTATCCCAGTCTATATATTCTGCTTTTTTCAAAACCTCTCTCACAATATTTTTCTTATCTAATGGTATACGTTCCATCTTACCTATAGGTATCTTTTCTTTTAACTCTTTCAATATATTGTTTGTGTCTGGTATATGTTTGAGACGGTCCATATAGTTGTCGAAGTCATTGCATATAATCTTTGAGTCTGGGAATATTATATGACATAAATGGGATATATAGAAACTTCCACCGAACAAATCTACAAATGTTAGACCATTCGGTAGTTTCTTAAGTTCTCTCAATATAATATCTTTACATCTACTCTTATTTCCAAAGAACGGTAACGGTGGTTTTGTAAAATTCATTTATATATAATAATAAAAATGTTTTTACCCGAAAAGTGACAGAAAAGTGACAAAACATGAAAACATATATAATTTGTGAAAAGTGAAACATTATATAATGTTTTCGACCAAGAAGACTAACAATTTTCCGAATAAAAACTTCATTTATACTAAACATCTTCAGGGCGTAACGCGCCTGGAAGCCCTCCGAATAAAAACTTCATTTATACTAAACATCTTCAGGGCTAGAAGGCACGAAGTGCCTGGAAGCCCCACTACCTTTTTTTTTTTTTTTTTTTTTTTGTTTTCTTTTCAGATGGTGTCAGAATGTCTGACAAAGAATATTTGTTGTATTTCTTTGAGTATCTTACGTTTAAATCACCTATTCTAACCAATTTGGTGTCATTGTCTATCTTTCTAACTGTTTCAAACTCAATGTTTGACATATATGTCTTTACATACAAAATAAAAAAATAAATAAAAATAAAACTAACTTTATTTTTTTTTAAGTTTGGTCATCCTTCACGGTATGACAAATATACTATATTTTACTTAAAAATATGCAAGCGGCTCATAGCTCAGTGGAATGGGCTACCTCGTTAAAGGCGTCGAAGACCTCGGTTCAAATCCTGATTCGCGCATGTTTTTTTCCTTTTATGCAGTGAAATTTCATGTACATAGGTTACTTTGGTGTTAGACCCTAGTGAAGAAAATAGAACGATATAAGTTTACATTTGTAAGGTTACTTTGGTGTTAGACCCTAGTGAAGAAAATAGAACGATATAAGTTTACATTTGTAAGGTTACTTTGGTGTTAGACCCTAGTGAAGAAAATAGAACGATATAAGTTTACATTTGTAAGGTTACTTTGGTGTTAGACCCTAGTGAAGAAAATAGAACGATATAAGTTTACATTTGTAAAGTTGGACGATAAAAATCTCTGCTACTGTCAGTAAAAGTACTGCTACTGTCAGTAAAAGTACTGCTACTGTCAGTAAAAGTACTGCTACTGTCAGTAAAAGTACTGCTAATGTCAGTAAAAAGGAAAATTTGAGAGGGTTTTCGACGATAAAGTACTGCTACTGTCAGTAAAAATCTCTGCTACTGTCAGTAAAAGTACTGCTACTGTCAGTAAAAGTACTGCTACTGTCAGTAAAAGTACTGCTACTGTCAGTAAAAATCTCTGCTACTGTCAGTAAAAGTACTGCTACTGTCAGTAGCAATGGTCGAAGTCGAACCTACCGACGAGGCAATTTACCTAATTGAAATTAACGAGCTTGTTAAAGACTTCCTCAGGCAGAATGTAAAAGGCAAGCTTGTTAACGGTTAGAAACCGTATAGAACCTTCATTTTTTTTCCTCAAAAATAATGTTTATGTTAGAATATTAGAAAATAACATTTTTTCTAACATAAGCGTTTTACATGGTAAACGTTATTTTTGGAATTTTGTGAAAACTCAACGGTTTGACACAAGCCCTAAAATTATTTTACTCAGAATTTTGTTGCTGAATTCAATAAAAATAATGTTTAGGGTAGAAGGTTAGATCTCACCTGTTTTCTCACCTCTTTTTTCACAAGCGTTTTACATGAATTGTACGATGTATATTTGAAATTCTAAACAATTTCGTAGCTTCTATTTCTTCTGTCAGTATGTCAAAAGTTTTAACGATACCGAAAGTTTCTTTATATTTCTTCTTGACGTCAGATAATAGGAAATCTTCTGCTGTTGGATAGTTTTTGTTCAGAAATGCTAACATGTCCATTTTATCTTCTGCTGGCTTTTCTGCTTCTTTCTTTAAGTCTGCATAGTCGTTTCTCATTCTTTCTATCTCTTTGACTGAGTAGTTATATTTCCTCATTGCTGCTTTACATTTAGAACATTGCGGGTTCATTTTTGCGTTATATTCTGAAACCTTACCTGCTAAAACAACTAAAGCGTCAATTGCTCTCTTCATCTCAAACATAGCGGGTCTTATTTGTTTGTTCCATACTTTGCCTCTTCTATCTTTATCTCTTATTTCCCAAACACATTCTGCAACTAATGAAACAAAGTTGTCGTAGGTCTTAAATTCTTCAGATTTATATATGTCAGAAATATTTTTATAAACCATGTCGCAATCTTTGTCCATAACTTTATGGTTGCAATGAAAACCAAGGAATTCATAATTTACTTTACGTATGAACTTCTTTATTTCTACCGAGTCAGTTGCTTTGACTTCAATTTCGTCAAATTCGGGAATGGTTAGTTTTTGTTGCTGAATTTCAGGCAATTTGGGTAAATGGTCAATAATGTCCTCCATTTCATAAAGATACTGTTCATTTGTTTCATCTTTCGCACTACAGTCTAAATTACTTGTTAAAAGTTCTTGCTTTATCTTCTGGATTTCTGTTTCAAAAGTATATGAAGGAGGAATAAAGCTTTTCATTTCTACTAACATTGACGTAGGATTCATGACTAACGAGTTTGGTGCTGTAGTTTGAATTGTTGTTGTGCCGATTGTTGAAATCATATCTTTACATACAAAATAAAAAAATAAATAAAATAAAACTAACTTTATTTTTTCTATCTTAAGGAAATTCATGAAAATTCATGAGGGTGAAAAAACAGGTGAGAAAACAGGTGAGATCTCACCTCTTCACCTAAAATATATTTTTGGTGTAAATTTATGACAAAAATAAATGGTACCATTAATAATACATGACTGTTCTCATTCATGTCTGATTTACATCCAACGAAAAAGTTTAGAAGAATTTTCTTATTCTTTCTGGCATGTTTTTGTCTTTCCAGTACTCCCGCTCTAATGGTCCCAGATGTGTTGGCTTCGACTCTCTCAAGTTCTTAGATGGTATAACATCTTCAACACCTCCTTCATATCTTACTTTATAAGTGTCATCGTTTATGTTATAGCCAAGTATTTCAATAACCACTCCTCGCTTTGCTTCGTCAATGGTTTCAGCAAGTTTGCCATTACTACTTTCGACTAATTTATGACGAGGATAAAACGCAATGGAGTCGTCAGCAGCTTTTATAAGATATCCATTACATTGCGTAGAGTCTACGATATAATAGTTTCTACTTAACCTTAAACGTTTCTTTGTCAACGGTTTGTCGTCAAGAACTACACGAACTTTTGTACCAGGAATGAGGGTAAATTGTGTTGAATTTCTGATATTTTGTGTTTGACTTCGTTTCTTTTGTATATACTTTTCTTCTTGTTGTTGTGTCATTGAATTTGGTGTATGTCCTGTTGTAGAATGTGTTGAGGAATTATATACTTCGAGAAAATGTTTCATTGTTTCTTCGGTAAAGTCTCGCTCTTGGTTTAAATCTCTGAGCGTTCTTATGAAGCGGTTTATGATGCCGAGTATGTTATGGTTATGGTCTTCAGTAGTGTAGTGAGTTATGTTATGCTTAATGAGAAAATCTGTGATTTCATTACTGAGGTATGCACTGTCTTGGTCTGATGTTAAAGTACTTGGGTTATGTTCTGCTACAAACTTTTGTAAAACTCTTAACACTTCACGAGTTCTTTATTTTTCATTGGATATGCATATGCTTTACGAGTGTTAACATTAATGAAGATGAGGAATGGTTTATGTCTCCTTTTCTGCTTTGAATGAGAGTGTCAAATTGGTATGCGTCGGAGTGTTGGAGTAAATTGGTAAAAAGTAGTCGTAAGGTTTATTTTTGTTTGATGTACAACATTTTGTCAAAGAACCTTTTAACTTCAGCTCTGTTAGTAAATCCCCAACTCTTTGCAGCTTCATTGAACTTCTTAAATGACCTCCATGGATGTTGTTCGAATACTTCTTTCAAGCTCATTTATGTAAAGTTAAAGATTTTATTCTAGGCTCAAGCGCGTTCAATGAACTCTATACCATGCGAATACAGTCATAAATGGTGGCATATAATCTGCACCCGAGCCTGTTGGATTTGTTGTGAAAGTGTGGGCATGATTTCCTGGGTTCCACAGAAAATACCTGTGCTTGAATTACTGGGTCACTTGAAATATCATATCTATGCATTCCCTGTCTATCCGAACCTGCTGCAAGATTTTATAACCTCTTGTGTTATGAATGTGAATGACTACCTGTTGTGTTTGTAGTTCCTGTATGAGTGTGCGGTGGAAGGTTTTGCTTCTTTAATTTTCTTCGAACCTCCTGTTTGCTTTGAAGAGTTAGCACAGTATAAGAATTTGTCTACAATCTGCTGCCACGTACCAAAACCTAAAACACTTGCGGGATTTGTTGAGTTCATTGACGTATAAATAGAGCCTATAGGATATAATGTTTGAAGTATTTCTGTCTTTAATGTTTGAAGCTCTGTTTTTGTCAGCTTTCTTATCTAACATTGTTGGTAGTAGTTCATATGCTTCAAAGTTTCTGGCATGATCTTCGATTATTCCTGCAACTCTTATCTAAATTGTTAAGAGTATCTTTTACGCTTGTACTTGGATTTTCTAATGGTGCACTTGAACCAAGGTCAAAGTTCAATATTATGTCGTCTGCTCTAACAGTAGTGAAGGATTTATGTGTATGGTTCTTGTCGGCTTTACTGTCTAACATTGTTGGTAGTTCATATGCTTCAAAGTTTCTGGCATGATCTTCGATATTCCTGCAACTCTTATCTAAATTGTTAAGAGTATCTTTTACGCTTGTACTTGGATTTTCTAATGGTGCACTTGAACCAAGGTCAAAGTTCAATATTATGTCGTCTGCTCTAACAGTAGTGAAGGATTCATGTGTATGGTTTTTGTTTGCTTTGTTGTCTAAAGAAGTTTGAAGTTCATTTATATCGGAGATATTGTGTTTATGAGATTTCAAAACTTTGTTCATTGCGTCAAGTTCATTTTTGTCCGCTTTACTTTTAATAGCATCTTCAAAAGTTATTTTTGCCTTAACTCTTAACATAAATCTTGGTTCAACTAATACACCGTTAACATTGAAAGTAGAGGCATAAATTTCACCGGTATAACCAAATGCTTCTGGTGCTTTAGCTACATCATACTGTACAGTACAGCTTATGTCATAACCTTTAGCACGAATGTATTTATATCTTCTTTCATTAACATTTTTTGTCTTCGCTTCATCACTTCGTGTTAAATATCCATGATAGTCCGTTATAATCTGTTCGTCTGAACTTATATAATGAACGTGGTTCTTGTCCGCTTTACTATTTAATGTAGCTTGAAGTTCATTTATATCGGAGATATTGTGTTTATGAGATTTCAAAACTTTGTTCATTGCGTCAAGTTCATTTTTGTCCGCTTTACTATTTAATGTAGCTTGAAGTTCATTTATATCGGAGATATTGTGTTTATGTTCTTTATCTGCTTTTTCGGCTAATTTCTCTTCTATCTCATTTATTTCAAGTTCATGCCTACCACCACCTCCCGAAGAAGTATTTTTCTTCAGCTCTTGAAGAACGTCCACTTCGCCATCTTTGGTGTCAATAATGAGACTTTGAGTTAAAACCTTTCCTGTCTTAATGGATGTTTGTAAAACTTCTTCTTCACCATGTTCGGGGTCATGGTCGTCATCATATCTTGTGAAATCAGAGATGTTGTCATACATTAAGCATATCTGTCTCAAAAGTTCTGCTATTTGAAACTGGAACGAAAGATATACAGAACTTTCATCATCTCCTAAAGTCAAGTCTGCTTTCTTAAGTATTTCTTGAATGTATGCAATAGGAACAGAGTACCTTGGAAAATATTCGAACAATATTTCATTAGCTGTTGGTTTTGGTGGTTCTTTTGGAGTTTCTGTTTTTCAGTTCCTTCTGTAGGTTCTGTTGGAGTTTCTGCATCTCTTGACTTCAATGCTCTTGCTCTCAAAGACCTAAATGTTAGAGCACCAGGTTTTACAAAGGACTTTATAAATGCTTTAATAGTTCCTGGTAAGTTATTGTTAGCATTAAGTAAGTTCCTTATGCTTCCATCATGTACGTCCATAGCACTATGTAAAAAATCTATACTTTTCTTGTAGTCAGCAATAGACTGACTGTGATTTTTTAAAGATTTGTCAATACCTTTAAGCCAATCTTCATGCATGTCTGATACTGAGCCAAGAATATCATTTGCTTCCTTTAGTGTATTTTGTGCTTCTCGTAAAGTATCCAATCCCGTACGTGCATTGTTTGCTATACGTCTTACAGTATCTATTTGACTCCTTGTTTCTTGCATCCAACCAGATAAAGTTTTAATAGTATCCGAACCATTTGAAATGAAGTTCAAAGCATTTTTAACGTCATCTAAAGCTTCTTCACCAAGTACTGCCCATATCTTTCCGATTTGGTATTGAAGAACTCCATATGAAGCAGCTGTTAAACCAGTATTTATAAGGTCCCATATCCATGATTTAGCAGTTTTTCCATCCTTTCATCCTTTCCATCCAAACCGTTCTCGCCTTGAGGTCCTTGTTTCCTTGTATTCCTTTATTCCTTGTATTCCTTGTATTCCTTGTGGTCCTTGAGGTCCTTGAGGTCCGGTGTCACCCTTCTCTCCTTTCAGTTCATCTTTATGTTCGTTATAATATTCTAATGTCATAAGGTGTACATCATTACTGCTACCAGCAACGCCAAGAATTTGTTTCTCATTCATGACTAAATTCTTTAGGCATTTAATGTTGTCGTCAAATCGAAAGCTCTTTAACAATTCAATGAGAACATTTAATACTTTCACTAATGAGGCATCTACTGTAGAATTTATATATTGCACCGTTCCATCATTTATGATAGGAACTTTACTTATTGTAATGAATGGGTCATAAGTGTTAAAAGTATCGAAATCAATGACTTTTTTAGTTTTTCCATCGTCAATGACTAAATCATTGCCTTCCACTGTTAAAGTTGAGTTTTCATTTACTAGTTCATGTGCTCTTCTTGCTTCATTTGTTTCATACGCATATGCAGCAATAGTCATATTTTAATGAGAATAAAATGTTGTTCTATTTGCAAAGTACAGACCCGAATGAATACGGAATAGTAAAGCTACAAACAAACTTAGGTCTTCAGAATGAAGCGCTTGCTTTCAGAGTTGTTGACTTCAATACTATCGCAACTTTTGTCATAACAGATGAAACAGATTTCATAGAGATTGAAATAGATGACAAAAGAAGTTTTATAACATTTCCTAACAGAGCAGAGTATAGAATAGATAAAATTGCTGGAGTCATAGATACTCTCATAAATGAAGAAACTATTGACAACATAGATGTCGAACTCTCTTCTGAGGGAACATTGAAGTTCAGTAGCAAGAAAGAGTTCAAGATAACACGAATGAGTCATAGAGTTCAACTTCTTTTAGGAGCATACCATATGACATTTCCTTTGAAAAGTGTTGACAAAACGATTGAGATGAAATCTGTTCCATACGTATGTTATGGCAATTGTTTATACATTGAGTCTAAAATAGCTAATGTCACAGGCATTTCAGGAGTTAATAGTAAAGGTTCAGTAGAGTATAAATCTTTCTGTTATGAAGTAAATTCAATGTTCATTCCAAACGTTCCTGTCATAGCAACTCATTTAGGTAAATGGGTTCGCATTAGTCCTCATAATTTGAAAGACATGCAATTCAGACTTGTTGACTTTCAAGGATAGCCTGTAGAACTGAAGGCACCAGTGCGAATGACTGTTGAAGTTGACTTTTTAGAAAATATTAAATGCAACAGCTTACAAGAGAACTCAGAGCTAAAAATATAAAGTATGAATGTTATGTATTAGGTCATGAACTTTGGTTGTTGCTGTTTGATGAAACAAATGAGTTAGTTATGTCAGTCAAGAGAACAGAAAAATATTGTGTTAGTGAAAACTGCACCAAGTCAATAAGATTAGGTTTGCATTATGAAGATGAGTTCGATACTGTTGAAGAAGTTTTGGATAGATATTACAAATTGCTTTAATTTACTAAAACATATTTCAAGCAAAGTTTATATTCTGTTGAAAGTTTTGTATACTCGTTCGAATATTTATACTTAAACTCAACTCCTGTAGTTCCTGGTGTTTCAATGATGCGGATGTTACCTATTTTCATGAATGGTGGCGTTTGACCACAGCATTCGATTTCAGGGTCGAGATAGTCAATGACACATTGTTTCCCTGTTATTCGTGAGATAACATTTTCAAGGTCCTCCTTTGTTAGAATTATTTGGTTCTTACTTATAAGATTTGTCAAAAGCTTCTTATCGTCTTTGAGTAAAATTGTTTGGTATAACTGAAGAAGGTAATGGTCTACGTTATCTGAAGGATTTGTTTGAACATTTGTGTAAGGATTGTCGTTGGCTTCTCTTGAAAGAATTTGGTCCAGTGGTGGATACTCTAACTTAACATCTGATGTAGCGTTAGCGTTTGAAGCTGTGTTTAAATTCACGGATTTCAGCTCTGGTTCTTTTCTTTCAAACACTCTGAACTATAGTTCTTTATGACAATATTGTTTGTCGTTCGTGAGTCAACATTTGATGTTGGTTCAATTGGAACATTAACGGCACCAGCTAAGATGGATTTGCTTCTCATTTCATATAGAATAAAAACCTTTTATATGTATGAAATGAACAATATACTCGACAAGGGTTTGAATGTAAAGCTAACGAATGAAAATATTGTTGAATTCACTGAGACAGGCTGTGTATAAAGATGTAGAACTACTGAACAAAAGAGCTAAGGGAAGAAGCAGGAACATGAACAAAGGGTGGAAGCCTATAAAAATTTATGTCAATGATGGCTCAGGAGGTTCAAACATAAAGTATGCAGAAAGTTATAGAGTTTATGCTCTCAAAGGTGAAAAGCCTTCATTTAAGAACAGCTATTCTAACGCATATCCTCAAAAGCTAACGGATGGGGAAGTGGATGATATGAATGACAGCAAAAATATTAACAGAAATGGCGACAGAGATGCATGGAATTTGTTTACCATCAGTCAATTGAAGGTTAAACTTTAAAACAATGTTGGTCGTTCCCATGGAATATTTTTGACTTTAATGGTATTAGTCATGATATGAATCTCAAGGTATGAACGAGGAGAGATGAGAGACTTATATGCTTCCCAAATTTCTTCAAAAGGTAATGTTATACCTGACTGTTTCCAAATGAGTTCAATATCATAGCGTGAGAAACCTTGAAAGATAACGAAGTCAGTTATGAGACGTTTTATGTTTAAAGCTAAAAACCTCCATGTTTGCATAAGTATTGCTACAGTTAAGTGGTAATGTCTGACTTTAGTTATGATGTTAGCTAATGGTGAGTCAGGCTTTGAACTAAACCTTTTCCGGCGAAGTCGTCGCAAACTAACAAGTATTTGAAGGATATTTTTTGAAGGGGTATTTTGAAAGTTTTGACAGAATGTAGTTTGTAAGTCGTTTCATATCGTAAACTCCTGAGTATTGACGTAAGTGGTGTTTGTCAATAATTCTTTCCATCTCCTCAGAAGTCTTTTGCATTCCTGACTGTATAAATTCAACGATGGCATAATATTTTCTCTTACGTCGAATGTAACGTTGAAGAAATTCAATGAGTTCACTGTCTGGAACTTTAACGACAGAGGCTTGAACTTTTGACATAAATGTTTTTCGCTGTTGAATCCATAGAGTCTGAAGTTGCTGATATAATGATTTGGTCATAGTAAGAGTCGTTTCCTAAACGTTCTGTTATGAGTATATGACGAATGAGGTTGAATGTCTTTCCTGACCCATCTTTCCACAATAGAAATAAACACCATTTGAACAGAACTCATAATCTTTGCTGAAAGGAAGAATAAGAGAAGAGTTAAGTTTGTCTGTAGTTTCATTCATGTCTTCATCTACGTCATGTATTAAATGCTTCATTTTATCTCCATTAAAAATGCAAGTCAGAAATATTCAGAACATAGCACCGAGTCTAACTGACAAGAGTATAAAGATATACTATGAACATGTTATGATGAAACCAACCAAAATTCAAGAAAGTCAGTATACTTATGAATATCCAAGACACTGGGTAGAGTATGTAGGAGGTGAGAAAGCTATTGAAATAAGACAAGTTAGAAGTATTCCAGCAGGAAGAACAATATTATTGAAGAACTTTAATGTTTTGAGGTATAATGATGAAACAAAGAAGCAAGATAGTTTCCCTGTTGCTGTGTATGTGAACTTAGATACAGGAGATGACATGAAAGTTTTTAACACAAAGCTTCAAACGGTAGTGAGAGAACAACTGACTGCGGAAGGACATCCATTACCTTCAGAAGTTACCATAGCATATAATTTTGAAACAAACTCAATAGATTTTAAAGTCGTCTCTGCAAAGAAGTCAGGATTTACATTTAATGAAGCAGATGTATATTCGAATGAAAATTTCAAAGCTATTGCATGGTTAGATAATGACGATTGCTTTAAGAAAATATTTAAATACAGTGACTCAACGATGTCAATAGATGACCTTCGTGGAATGTTACCATCGACGTTTACAGTAGAAGGTTCAGCAGGATTGCTTACAAGATTGTCAATTGGTGGTATTTGGTCTCGTGAGAACATTGTTATAAAATCCAGTATAAGTGAATTTGCTGAAGAATCTATATTATGCCTTTCAAACTACATGTATTCGCCGCCGAAGCATTATAGTATAACAAACTTTGTCAGTAAGTTTAATATAAGACTTGTCGAACCTTCTTCAATGAAAGATGTTGTGCTACCTAAAGATGGAAAGGATGGACTCATTATTGAGATGATTTTAATTGCATATTAAATGAGCTTGTTCTTAAAGGTCGTTCATGATGAAATAACAGTTGTAGAAGATGTTAGCAATTGTTCAGACATTTTGAAGCGTATAGATGATATAAGAAATAAGTTAGATAGACCGCAAAGCGGTGAGGGCGAAGCCCGTGAGAACGCTTATGTTTCATTGACTTTCTCCAGTAACGAGAACTTTTATGAGATAATATTGAAGAGAGATGATTTTAATATGGTGTAAATGGTAGCTTGGGCAGCTTTAGGCGCAATGGGAACAAAAGCATTAGCATTTGGAGCAAAAGCACTTGGAGCTTATGACGCAGTAAATAAAATGAGTGGAGGAAGGGTTTCGAAGACATTAGATGCAAATAAAGGGAAGATTGGAGGCTGGGTTGCAAAGAAGTTAAGATTAAATAAAATAGGGCTCATAAATAAAGCATCCAATTTGGTTGCGACTGAGTCAGAAAATGCTTTAGGAAAGGACGATGAGTTTGCAAAACACGCAAAAGACTTTAATGACCAGATGAAAGGTGAAACAATGCATTTAAATAGATTCGATGGAACTAAAGAAAATGTTTCTTCTCCACCAGTAGTTCTTCCGTATGGTCCCTATGGAATGTATGGAAACCCTTACGAAAGACCATTTGACCCATTGACTGGTGGAAGTAATTGGTATCATTACGGACGAAGAAGAAAGACAGTCAAGTTGGAGACAGACGTGAAGAAAGCAACTAAAAAGAAACCAAGGAAGAGAGTTATAAAGCAATGAGTTCAACGGGGTGAAAAAACAGGTGAAAAAAGAGGTGAGATCTCACCACTTCACCTAAGTTTAAATGGATGTTTTCATACGTGTGAGGGTGGTGATATCATTAATTTTTTATTTTATTTTTTATTTTAATTTTATATAAATGACGAAAACTATTGAGATAACAAACTACAACGGTCATGAGTTCAAGAATTTATTCTTCGTTCCTCGTGAAAATACATTCTATCAGATACGAGGGAGAAAGGGTAAAGTTAGTTTGAGCGTTTATGACTACAAGCATAATGGAAAGTTTATACAAGCATATGATACAAACGGTAAGCGTGTTTCATTAGCTTTGTCAAAACTTACAGGTATAAACTATGACAGTGATTTTGACCTATATGAAGAAGAAAGTGAGTCAGAAGATTATGAGCTGTTATATGAAGCACAGCAATGGGAGGAGTTGCAATACTTTTGTAAGTGAGAACGTTTATTTTTACATTAGTGAGGTGAAGTGGTTGGCGGCTTTGTAAATATTTAAGGTTAAGTTAGTGTTGTCGTTTGTGTTGTAAAATATACGTTAACGGTTTTGTAAAGTGTCAAATTCACATATCAGGGGTAAGGAGGCGCGCAGTGCCTCCGTACCCATGATATGTATACTAACTAAGATTGCACAAAAAATGAAAGGTGTTAGTTTACGACAAAATAAACAATTAACACCTAAAAATTATTTGGATATAATAAATGATAAAGTGATATTTGATGGTCAGAATATTAATTTACAACTTAAAAACAGGACGATGACTCGCTTAACAATCGGTAAGACTGCATTAACAGGAGCACACACTAAGGCTGTATGTTGTGAAAATGGATGTTGTATGCCATTTATTTAATACAATTTAAAATTTTATTTTTAATGAAATGCCACAGAAGAGACAAAAGGAACCGTTAATAATGGTTTTGATTCTTGATCAAAGAGGTGGGCGCCCTTAAAACATTTATTTTATTTTTATATAAATGGATAATGTAGATTTAAAAATTTTAATTGATGATTTAGTATTTAATCAAAATTTTCTTACTTATTATGAATTAAAAGCATATCTCCAAAAATATGATGAAAATATAACGGGTGATGATATGGATTATTATTATCATTATTATAAAAATGAAATTTTGAAATATCATGATAAAATAATTTCTAAAATTAAAGACAAAATTAAAAATAATGAATATGCAAAGGGAAAAACTAAATCACAGCTTAAACAATTGAAAGATTTCAAAAATAAAGTATTAACAGAAGAAGATATTGATGAATTATATAAATTATATAATCCTGAGCTGCAAAAAACAAAGGAACAAAAGCTAAAGGTGCAAAACACCCAGGTCATTCAGACCATAAATGAAGCACAAGCTTTAATTTATGATTCATTAGTTAAACCACATTCAGTCCGACTTTTAAATGAAGATCAACTTTTGGAATTTATCCTTCAACATAAACTCGAAGCGGGAAAGTATATCAAACCTTTATATACAGCATATTTAAAACAAATGAATAGAATACATCCAGAATTAATGAAAGGAGGAATGAATTCCAAAACTTCATCATCCAAAATCAAAGCAGATAAAATTAAACCACTTGTAACACCAAAACCTCCAACAGTAGTACCTCCTCCTTCAGTTAATCCTTCATCATTCACTTTATTATATCCATTTCAAACATTAAAGAAGCAAAAAGATTTTAAAAAGGATTTCAAGATATTAAATAAACCAATTGACCCAAAAATTCAACCGTTAAAGGAAAAATTTAGTCGCCCTTCATTTGCACCATATCCATATTCATACGAAATCGATCATTTAGAATATTCAAAAGGAAATGTTACTTATTTATTTGTCATTAACATTAACACAAGATATTTATATTGCATTCCAGTGAAAGGGAAAACAGAACAGGAAACAAGAAGAGCTATTCAATACTTACTAGATCATGAAAGAGTAGATAATATCAGGGGTGATGGTGATAAAGGATTTCAGGCAGCTATGGCTCATTATTTCCCACAAATTAATTTTTACTTTTCATCCTCTCCATATACGTTTCATAATAAAATAGTTGATGCAGTAATGAGAACTCTTAGAGATGCGTTAGGAGTTAACGGTCAGATATACTGGGATGGAAATCATGACTCCATCATACAGCAGTTAGTATATTATTACAATAATACATGGCATAGAACTATAAACATGAAACCAGTGGAAATGAAAAATGATATTTCAAAAGAATGGGAATATATTAGAAAGCAAATGGAAAGGTTAAATGATGTTAAACGTGAACAAATTAATTCGGGGCTCATGAATTTTAAACAAGGGGATAAAGTTTTGATTCATCTCGATTATGGAAAAACTGATAAATCAATGACAAAAAGAAGACGAAGATTTGACACAATAGCTGAATTTGTTAGATATATTAATGGTAATGTATTAGTTGAGGTTAACAATAAATTAATAGAAATTCCGATTTATTTTATTACTCCATTATATTTAAATAACATTTAATTTTTTTTATTTCGTAAGAAATGAGTGACAACGAAGCAGCCAAGAGTCCAGACGATGAATATAAAAAGAAACTAAACAGAATTAAATCAAAAATATGCTATTGCAAAAAGAAGCAGCAATGTGGTGGGGTTGAAAACGATAAAGAGGTGAAAGAAATAATCGAAAAATTAGAAACTTACCGTTCAATCCTTAAACTGAGTGAAGCAAAAATAAAAGAATTTAATAGAATAAATAAATTGGTTGGAAAAGATGAATTTAATAAAGATGAATTTTTAAACTCAATCCAAATTTAATTTTTATTCCTCATCTTCTCGGTTTTCGTGGTTTGTTGTTTTAATTAGTTCTTGCATCATTTTTATCATTTCCTCCCTTGTTATGATTCGTGGTAAATTTTGAGCTTGTGGGGTATTCATTTATATAAAAATAAAATTTTGTTATCAGTTATTTTATCGTTAATGGTTTCAAGTCATTCAATAATTAATTATTTTTGAATAACTGATGAGGTCACCGGGTCACCAGGTCACCAGGTAATTTAACTTCTCTGAAAAAATGAGACAACATGACATTTTGACAACAGGTATGAAAAGAGGATGGTATTTATTAATTATTTTTGAATAACTGATGAGGTCACCGGGTCACCAGGTCACCAGGTAATTTAACTTCTCTGAAAAAATGAGACAACATGACATTTTGACAACAGGTGTGAAAAGAGGATGGTATTTATTAATTATTTTTGAATAACTGATGAGGTCACCGGGTCACCAGGTCACCAGGTAATTTAACTTCTCTGAAAAAATGAGACAACATGACATTTTGACAACAGGTATGAAAAGAGGATGGTATTTATTAATTATTTTTGAATAACTGATGAGGTCACCGGGTCACCAGGTCACCAGGTAATTTAACTTCTCTGAAAAAATGAGACAACATGACATTTTGACAACAGGTATGAAAAGAGGATGGTATTTATTAATTATTTTTGAATAACTGATGAGGTCACCGGGTCACCAGGTCACCAGGTAATTTAACTTCTCTGAAAAAATGAGACAACATGACATTTTGACAACAGGTGTGAAAAGAGGATGGTATTTATTAATTATTTTTGAATAACTGATGAGGTCACCGGGTCACCAGGTCACCAGGTAATTTAACTTCTCTGAAAAAATGAGACAACATGACATTTTGACAACAGGTGTGAAAAGAGGATGGTATTTATTAATTATTTTTGAATAACTGATGAGGTCACCGGGTCACCAGGTCACCAGGTAATTTAACTTCTCTGAAAAAATGAGACAACATGACATTTTGACAACAGGTATGAAAAGAGGATGGTATTTATTAATTATTTTTGAATAACTGATGAGGTCACCGGGTCACCAGGTCACCAGGTAATTTAACTTCTCTGAAAAAATGAGACAACATGACATTTTGACAACAGGTGTGATTAATGTAAAAATAAATTCAAATCATACTTTATAAAGCTTCATTTACAAGTATTTCATCGTCAGTAAATGAATCCTCATTATCGTTTGGTTCAACCTGTTTATATAATCCTTTCATTTCTTCTTTCAAAACATAACACCATGTCTGTTTACCATCTATTTTTCTTTGTTTCCTATCACATTTATCCTTAATACTCATTTGGAAATTCTTGTCTTTCATGTCTGATGGTTTGCAGAATAGAGCATTTTTACACGTCATACCTGCACACAATTCATCATAATGTGTATTTATCCATACATCTAAAGGATTTGTTGATAATTCAATTAAATCTTGTTTGGCTTCAGTCATCGGAATGATTCGTACATTAAATGATGAAAGGTCATATTGCATAAAATACGTCAGTAAATTATCATAAAATTCCTTTGTGCATGAATTCATCAAATTCTTGAAGTAATCAAATTGACCCTTAAATTTACCATTAACTCTTAAAACTACATATCTTCTGTCTCCAACTTCAATTTTGACAGGGTAGACGTTATTAGTTACGAAAATGAAATTGGCAACGTTTTGTGCTGTTCTTCTGGGTTGATTCTTTTCATTAATTCTAATCTCATTATCCGTAATAATTGATTTCAAAGCGTTGAAGTTTGCGAGTCTGTCTTCACCAACATTCTTGAGTTCATTAAGTACAAGAAACATTTTATTCTCAACTACTGAATTGAAATTACCCGTTAGCTCACCTATTTCAGTAATGTTTTTGCATGAATAACCGGCGAGAAGTTCAGAAATAATGTCTGTAAATCTATTTTTGCCTGTTCCCTGAAGTCCTTTCAAAATAATTGCTGTTTCATTCTTGATTCCAGGATGTTGAATCATTGATGCAATCCAGCCGAGAAGGTATTTATACACTTCATCGTTATTATCACAAATGACTTCTTTAATGAAATTCATAAACATTTCAATTTTTGAGTAATCTGGTTTTTCGAGAATGTTGTATTTATAACCTTGAAACGTTGAGAAAACATCTGGGGAATCAGATTTAAAGCAAACACCCTTAACGGTTAATGAAGACAATTGATTTAATAGTACATCCCATGCTGTTATTGTTTTACCTTCTTCTTTAAATAATTTAATCATTTTAAGTGACTCTTTCATGTTTGATTGAAGAACGAATGATATTTGATTCATTTTGTCGTGTATGTTGTAATCTTTCTGAATGAAGTATTTGTTTCCACAATCTACAAAACGGATTACATGTGATAAATCCTCAATTACTTCAGAACTGTTTTTATACTGATGATTTTCAGCCTTGCGTCTAATATCTGTTATCAAAAACGAGTCATCAAGTTTGATGTCAAATGTTATTTTTGGCTTACGTAATAAAGGTAAAACATATTCATCATAATATTCCTTTTGATATAGTTTTAGAATCTTCACCAAAACAAATGGAGAAGTCATTAAATATGCATATCTTTCACGTGCTTTTTCAAAATTACTTTTTGCATTTTCTGTTAAACTGCAGAAGTTATAAACGTTATCGTATGCTTCATTAATCAAATGATTAGGTAACGAATTAATTGCTTGAAACAGTGTGAATAATGTTATTTCTTTTTCTAAATTCATGTTTCCACCGTCATTATGTACTTCAAAATCACAGATGCCATCAACTATGCTCTGAGCTAGTTTATCGTCAATGTTTACATCTTTGTTTCCATTCATGATAGTCTTTATTTCTTCATTCTTTTGTTCAACTCTTACCTTAATATTCAAATCATTTAATATATCATTCACTGTTCTGGTTAATGTTGAGTCATAACTTCCACGAATGAATGAGTATGTATTGATTGGTTCTGTTGCATTCTTGCGAACTCTTGAATCAGCCATAACTACTAATGAACGCTTTGAATCATCCATTGAAGTCATTATATCAATATCATAATCATTGCAGGAATAACATTTAATCATTCTGTTCGAAACTGCATAGAAGAAATTAGTGTTGCAATAAATATGAAGACCTCCTGAAGCGGTTTTAACGATAACATCTTTATCCGAAAGTTTTGATAAAATGTCTTTTCTAACTGTTTCTTTAAGTTCATCATTGTATGATTTATTGATATCAACATCTATAATCGTTAAATTTGAAATTTTATTTACTAATAAAGCCATACCAGTTTTCCTTCCTCTTCCTCCATCATGTTTGAAGTAGTTATGTAAATCAATCTTGTTTTCACCAATTCTTTCGTTAAGGGTTTTAGTTTCTGCCACAACTAATTCCTCAACTAATGAATCAATAACTTTTTCATCAACTAATGAATCAATAACTTTTTCATCAACTAATGAATCAGCTAATTCCTCAACTAATGAATCAATAACTAATTCATCAGAAACGATATAGTTGCTGTTGTTGTTTGTTGCTGTCATTTATATAGAAATAAAAAAATAAAAATAATTTTAAAACTAACTTTATTTTTGGACTGCATCCTCCTTCCATGACTGTTGTCAAAATGTCATGTTGTCTCATTTTTTCAGAGAAGTTAAATTACCTGGTGACCTGGTGACCCGGTGACCCTATCAGTTATTCAAAAATAAATAATTATTGAATGACTTGAAACCATTAACGTAAACATTAACGTAAACATTAACGATAAAAATTTATTTCCTTTGTTAATGTTGTCAAAGTCATGTTGTCTCATTTTTTCAGAGAAGTTAAATTACCTGGTGACCTGGTGACCCGGTGACCCTATCAGTTATTCAAAAATAAATAATTATTGAATGACTTGAAACCATTAACGTAAACATTAACGTAAACATTAACGATAAAAATTTATTTCCTTTGTTAATGTTGTCAAAATGTCATGTTGTCTCATTTTTTCAGAGAAGTTAAATTACCTGGTGACCTGGTGACCCGGTGACCCTATCAGTTATTCAAAAATAAATAATTATTGAATGACTTGAAACCATTAACGTAAACATATATTTTTGGTTGTTTATGATAAAAATTTATTTCCGTCACTGTTGTCAAAATGTCATGTTGTCTCATTTTTTCAGAGAAGTTAAATTACCTGGTGACCTGGTGACCCGGTGACCCTATCAGTTATTCAAAAATAAATAATTATTGAATGACTTGAAACCATTAACGTAAACATTAACGTAAACATTAACGATAAAAATTTATTTCCTTTGTTAATGTTGTCAAAATGTCATGTTGTCTCATTTTTTCAGAGAAGTTAAATTACCTGGTGACCTGGTGACCCGGTGACCCTATCAGTTATTCAAAAATAAATAATTATTGAATGACTTGAAACCATTAACGTAAACATTAACGTAAACATTAACGATAAAAATTTATTTCCTTTGTTAATGTTGTCAAAATGTCATGTTGTCTCATTTTTTCAGAGAAGTTAAATTACCTGGTGACCTGGTGACCCGGTGACCCTATCAGTTATTCAAAAATAAATAATTATTGAATGACTTGAAACCATTAACGTAAACATATATTTTTGGTTGTTTATGATAAAAATTTATTTCCGTCACTGTTGTCAAAATGTCATGTTGTCTCATTTTTTCAGAGAAGTTAAATTACCTGGTGACCTGGTGATCCGGTGACCCTATCAGTTATTCAAAAATAAATAATTATTGAATGACTTGAAACCATTAACGTAAACATATATTTTTGGTTGTTTATGATAAAAATAAATGATTCATTGAACTCTATACCATGCGAATACAGTCATAAATGGTGGCATGTATTCTTTACTTTGTCCCGTTGTTTGTGTATATCCTGAAACGAAATGTGTATGGTTTCCTTCTCCCTGAGTGTCACTCCAGTAACAATTTATAGCAAACTTAACATCATCTTTAACATCATATCCTTTACCTTTTGTCATTCCTGACCAATCCCAATATCTATGCTTATGCCAACCCGCTTGAGATGTACTTAAATCTATGTAATGACTGTGTGCAGGTAAATTTTCACCTGAATCGTTTTACTTCCACCTGTTTCCTTTGAAGAGTTTGCACAATACAAAAACCTGTCAACTATTTGTTCCCATGCACCAACACCAAACATTACTTGAGGACCTCTTGCATCCATAGATGTATAAATAGAACCTACTGGGTTCATTAAATCAAACATATGAGATAATATAGGATTGTCTCTTTTGAACTTAAAATATAGTGCAACTATTTCAGGTTTCTTCTGGTTTGTGTCAGAATATTTTTTATAATATAATCTTATGTTTTCAGGGTAGGTAAAATCTTGACTATAATATTTATTTCTGTCATCTGTATAATAATATACTATTCTCGTTTTTTCTATTGCATTATATCTTTTATATCTATAATAATCTAAATATAATGTTAGCTTTTGTTCATCTACATGTGGTGTTCTGTCGTCATCTCCATAGTCATAATAATATGGTGCTGGAGCTGGGTCAGGCAATGTCATATCTGTCATTTCATAAACTCTTAAGTTTAAGTAGCAGTTGTTGTCTAATGGAACTTTAACTTGTGTTCCATCATTCTTTTTATAGCTTACATACATTTCATTGTTATTTTTCGGAATGAGTTTACACCGTGTACCATTTTTTAAGGATTGTACAAACTGCCATCTAAAATATTTATTTTCTTCATTGACAGAAAAGTCACCAACAATAGTTTCAATATTTTTAGTTGTTCCTATCAAACTTTGGTATATTTCATTAACATATTCCTTATCTGCCTTCTTCTCTAACTCACCATTAACATAAGTTTTATCTGCTTTAAGGTCTAAACATCCTGAAACCCATCCTGTATCAGCTTTAGTTTTTAAAATCTTTGATGTCCATTCATGATACCATTCAACCTTTTCTTTAATTTCATTATCTTTTTCATCAACATAAACCAAATTTGCCTTCTTCTCTAACTCATCATTAACATAAGTTTTATCTGCTTTAAGGTCTAAACATCCCGAAACCCATCCTGTATCAGCTTTAGTTTTTAAAATCTTTGATGTCCATTCATGATACCATTCAACCCTTTCTTTAATTTCATTATCTTTTTCATCAACATAAACCAAATTTGCCTTCTTCATTAATTCACCATTAACATATTCCTTATCTGCCTTCTTCATTATGTCATTAAGGAAACCTTTTATGAATTCCTCATTTAAATTAAATCTTCCAATCTTCAAAACTTTAGGAAATGCATTTAATGCGTAATATCTTTGTTCTTCTAGTGGAATTGATGTTATATCATCCGTTATACCTTTAATTTTTGAATTCATAAATAAAATTTCTTTTATATTTGATATCACTGCACCACCTTTGCAAACGAATTCGAAATGGTCATTTTTCAATACTATCTCCAAATCTCCATATTTCAACCTTTGTGTTTTTCTGCTGTCTTTGAATTATATGCATATATGGCGTATGTAATGGTCTGAAGGACCTGGGTGCTTTGCGCCTTAAGTTGTTGTGGTTGCTGTTGTTTAATCATTTATTATGATTTAAAAATAAATATTTAATCCGTTATCTCATCAGCTATTTTTTCTATTTGAAATTGCCATAATATTTCATTCATAAATTCTAAATCACAATCAAATAGGTCAGTTATTCTAAATTTAATATTTGATAAATCTTTTGAATGAAGAATAAATGAATTCCCGGATAATTGAAACGGATATGATAAAGAAAATGTGTTTAAGTTGATGGATAAAATGTTTTGTATTGATGGGTAAGAGTTAGGGTCTAATGTTTGATGTGAAAATCTCATTGGGGTATTAACTTTATCACATTTGATTAAAATGAAATTGGATCCGGTGTCAGAATACAAAACATCCCCAACATCTTTTTCAAAATTTAATATCCCCAACAATGAACGAAGATGAGGAGTACAAAATTTAATTTCAGCGGAATTTAAAAGGTTATTTATTTCATCAAGTTCAAAAAGTTTATCAGGTTTTGATTTAAAATTTTCTTCATACCATACGATAAATGATTCATTTAAATAACTTAAAATCGTGTTAATATCCCATTTCGCTATCACATTATTTATATACATATCATACGTTTTTTCATGGTCATCTTTAATAAATGATATATAATCTGAAGGTCTAAAAGAATGGGATTAAATTTACCACTCACAGAAACGAGAGTAACATTATAAATTCCACTAACTGTTAAATTTAATTCACAACTATTATTCGAAATAATATTGATAATTGACATTTTTATTACGATAAAAATATGTGTAAAGCGTTATTTTCCAGTGATAAATAAAACTAGAATAAGATTACTCAAGAATTCATAAATTCAACGAATAAGAAATTCATTCATGTTATAAATTTTAGTGTTTTCAAAAATATGAGTCGATGTCATATTCATCAACAGGTTATATTTCACTTCATTCAAATTTAGTTCAATCAAACCCATATAATGACCATTTCATAAGATTTTCAGATGGTATTAAAAATGTAATTGATAGATTAAAATATGAACAGATTGACAATATCGAATTTTTGGAATTTTGGTTTAAATATCCTGATGGAAAAAAGATTGAAGTTAAAGATAAAGCTGATACTATAACAAAAACAATTACAATGACTGATCCGGATAGTGGGAACAAAAAGAAATAAAACAAACGATAGAAACTGGTGAAAGGTCAATTATTATTGATTATGATTCAAAGGATTATTATTCGATAATGTTAATGCTTGAATATTAAATAGCCTTAACAAGAATTTTTCAAGTGATATTTATATTCATCAACTATTTTATTATAAATATTATTATATGTTAAATGAAGTTTAGTTGTTGTTCCATTCTTTGATATCTTAATTGTGCTAATATCCTTTATAGGATTTATTTTTGCAACTGTTCCACAGCATGAAACCTCATCATCTATGAAAAATTGAATCTTAACGTCTGAATCTTGAACATCACAAAGAATGGCGATAATGTGAATTAATGATTCATAAGGTAAAATAATTAAACCGGATTGGTCAATTAAATTTATTATTGAATCATAATTATTAATTATTATATCACGGTAAATTTTCATTAATTCAGAATTGATGTCTATTTTATATGGGTTCTCGATGTTTGATGAAAGAGGTGGGGGGTATGTTGGATAAGTGGGAATTTCAACAGGTTCTTTACCAGGTTCAGATAAAATGATTGGGTCTCCATTCTCATGGTTTTCTTCATTCTCATCCTCCTTTTTCGGTAAGTCACGAGTTAATAAATTTGGTTGAGTTGCTGACCTTGTTAATTCAGGGCTAACATTAACTTTAACATTTTGAATAATTCGTGATTTATCATCATTTACGTTATAACCAACCGTAATCTCTGCTTTTGCGTTAGTGTTCTTTTGACTAGTGAAACGTCTTCTCATTTATATTCGAATAAAAAAAATATATTTAAACTTTTATTTTGCTGGAACTTTTGAATCTATTATTCCCTGTATTTGTTCATGAAGTTGATTTTTAGCTGTTTCATCGAAATTAATAGACCGAATATATTCATTAATTGCATTCTTATAATCAACTGATTTCTCAAATTTTCTTTTATCTGATTCCTTAACTAAATCATAAGTTAAACCTCGTTGCTGATATAATGGTTTCTTAATTAAATCTTTGAATGCTTGAGATAAAGCACCTGATGCAATTCTTGCTACTATAATTGGTTGGAATTGCTGTTTAAGTTCATCTTTAACATTTGCGAAAACTGGATCGAATAAAGCAACTTTAAAGAATTTCTTAGCTGAAATTTCAGGTCTAATATTTGCATATTGACCATCAAACTGGTTAGAATATCGTGGTAATCCATCCGGTCCCTCTTCAATAGCATTTAATTCTTCATTGAAATAAGAATATGGATTATGACGGTATGAATTAATTGGACCATTTTCACCTTCTCCAATGTATTGTTTAACAGCTTTTCCATTTTCATCAAATTGCATAGGATAACGTTCATTATATGCTTTACGTTTAGGATAATCACTTATAGTTAATTTGTAACCATTTATGACTTTAATATTACCTTGACCATCAGTAACGAAAACTTCATTTATACCATCAGGTTTTCCATTTGGACCCGTAATGTCTGCTTCGTGTGCTTCCCAATTTGGACCATGACGTTTGGCATATGCTTGAGCTTCTGGTAATGTTAAAACGTTTCTCATTTGTTTAACATCTTTTTGAAGACCAGCAACAATATGAACTAATTCTTTCATTCCATCAGGAACTTTCATAGTTCTATTATATGCACCCCTTTTGTTTGTCCCTTGTTTTAATGGAACCTGTAGAAGATTTGCTATTTCTGTCATGTTTAATTATAAATAAAAAATAAAAATTAATTATAAAAAGTTAATCAAATTTAACACTTCCTTTATTTAAATCAACTATTATTTTTCCATGTTCACCTAATTGCTGATATTGTGTGTAAAGTTCATTAATGCTCATTGGTAAATTCACTTGATAAAGCATAACGTTCAACTGTTGACGACTAAACCCACTGAAAATGAAAAGTGTTGATAGATTTGATTTAATGTTTGTGCTTAATGCTTTGAAGTATTGAACAGCCATAAAGAATGAACACTGAATGTGTCGACATTGAGTTAATAACTGATTAAAATATGATTTCTCATTTGTTATTAGTTTTGATTTCACTGCATCATCTAGAAAAATGAGTGAATGCAAAAATTCTCTATCAAAAATTTGAAATAGAAAGTGTTTCAAATAATTCATCCTGTTGTTTATCAATAATTTTATCCTCTAATCCTTGCTTCTTGATTGTATTATATAATTCTTTATACATTAAAAAGTTTTTTAAATAATTTTCTGCTTCTTCTTGTGATAAATAAATAATTGGAATTTTGATTAAATGCTTTAAAGATTCAAATGTATCATCTGAAGGTGAACCTGAACGGTTGATATAAATTAACACATGTGAATGGGGGGAAGTGTTAGCAATAATGATAATTTGTTTTAATATTGTTAATGTTTTACCTTTATTCTGTTTACCAATTGCTGCAGTGATTGAATTTAAGTAACATTCAGAATATGGAATTTTCATTAATTTTTCCTTAGATAGAGCATTTCTATTATCACTCAATGCTTCATTAATCATATCATCTACGTATGTATTATATACGCCTGCTAATTCTTCATAAGGGGTGGATGAATTTAAATCCATTTAATCAAAAATAAATTTATAATTTTAAACATTTCTATTCATCAATATTTCATCATATGAACTTCTATACTGCGGTGGTGTACCTGTTGGATGATATTTCAAACCTTCATCCGGTGTCCATGTCCAATATGTAGTCCTAGTAAACCAAACCTGAGGAGGATTTGTCACCTTTGAACAGTAAGTGTCATTTTCACCCTGAATGATTGGATAAGCTTTCACTTGTACTGTAACTTGTGAGTTGAAAGTTTCTAATCCATCAAAGAATATACCCGCTCCATCACGTTGAACTGGAATAGTGCATAAGAATGAAGTTTGGTCTTTCCATGTTCTAGTTAATGGCTTGCCATCATCATCATTTAGTGGTCTAGTTAATGAGTCCTCGTATTCTTCCGTGCATTCATTCACTCCATCTAAATCAGAAGCTTGAAGCATACGTGTAAAGAATATGTCACCCACTGTTGTCATCGCTTGATCGGGGAAGTTTCTGGAATCTATAGTGACCTGAAGACCTCGAAGCATTGGATTTTCTAAAACTGTTCTTTGCATTGCATTCTTCGGAAATGATAACACAACATCTGTAACATTATGAAGAGCGTATGAGAAATCTGAGCTAATACCTTCAGGAGTGATGCAACCTCCATTTAGTGAACGAACGTCAATATGTTGAGCTAGAATCATGAATGGATCTTCCTTACTAAATAAACGTGGTATTGCTTTAACTGATTCTTCAATTAAACCGTATCCTGGTGTAATGCATTTATCCTCTAAAACTTCCATCTTTGTGCATGAAATAATAACGTCATCAATTGTTGCGTCAGCAGATGTAGCGGCTAAGCTTGTAATTAATTTGGCAGGAAGTCCGATTTGTTGGAATTTGCGATCATATTTATAAACATGATTCATAATCTTTTCATAATTTTCATCAGTTATCTTTTCATAAACGTAATTTTGTAAATCAGCAACTCTTAACGGGTCAACCTGACAAAATACTAAAGTATCCCTGAAAACATAATATTTAAGAATGATATCACCAAATGATTTAGGATAATCATCGAACGCCTGAAATGCTAACAAATCATTTACCGGAATAATCATATCAAAAGTGACATCAACTTCTTCATTTGCTCTCTTGAAAACTTCTGAAGGGTCAATATATTTACCACATACTGAGTTATCATATTTTTGAACATTATTATATAACGAATGAACAAACTTTTTAACTTTCCTTTCTGATTTTGGTTTATATGTTGCAAATGCGAAAGATTCACGGGCGCAATCCATCTGAAGATAACCGGCATCACCTCTTTCGGTTTCTACTTCTAATTGTTTAAAGCTTTGATTTGATGATTTGTAACCAACGAATAAACGTAAGCATTTAAAAGTGGCATCACATGTGAAAGATTTATTTGAAACTAGAGTTGCTTTAACTTTGCGTTTAATATATGTGTCACCTAATTGGTTCACATCATGAGCCGGATTTGTAATTCTTAAATGAGTTTGTTTATCATCAAAATATGGAGCATCAGAGTCATAGCATGAACTTTCAAGTTCTCTATAATATCTTCTACCGTCATTCTTTGCGAATATTTCATTTATCTTTTCGAATGAATGAAACACATTTCCATTAATCGGTTTAGTGTTTGGCACTAAATAGTTAGTCGTCATTTATCATTAAATAAAAAATCAAAATTAAAAGATGGAAATGAATTTTTAATTTTAATGAAATAATCAACTATGGCTGCAGGTATATTTAAGAAACTGTGGGATAGAGTAAAAAGAGGAGCGAGTAAAGTTTGGGAAACATTGAAGAAGGGAGCAAATTGGATATTTAAGAATAAAGAAGCAATTAGTGACGTTGCTGAATCAATAACACCAAAAGCTGCCCCAATAAGAGAAATTTTAAATAAAGGAGAAAAAGTTTATCAAAGACTACAACCGATACTGAGATAAAAATAATTTTAAAATAATTTATTTTTCCACTATCTTCCTCCTATTTTATTAAGTATTCCTTCAGCTATTCCACCAACTGCGTTACCTGCTTGTGCTCCCATCGCCGGATTACCTGCTTTAGTACCTAATACTCCACCTATGATAGTTCCTGCCGTTTTCGCTACTGGTGCCAAAAAGTTTGCAATGGGTTTAATAATCTTTTGATGAACCCAACCCGCAGCTTTCTTAATTCCATCCCATAATTTTTTAAAGAATCCTGCCGCCATTTCTGATTTAATATTAATTAAAAAAATATATTTCATCACTTATATTCTAATTTTTATTTAATGATAAATGAAACCGATTTTAAAAATAAATGAAACAGAGGAGGAAGAAATAAATGAAAGTGAAAATGTTCAACAAAAAATAAACGTTGTTAAACCAATTACTGAAATAAAAATTTTTTCATCTGTTGAAGAATTTAATGACTATTATGCTAATAATAAAAAATTATTTGAAGAATTGACAACATGTAAATTGAATAAAATGTTTAAAGTTGATGGATTCAAAATTTCAAAAATAAAAGGAGTGATTAGTTTGAAATCTATTCCTCAATCAAGAATCACCTCATTAATGAAAATAGATGATTTAACAAAAAGAATAGAAGAGATTGAAGAAAGAATGAATCAAATAATTGATTTCATAAATTCAAATAATCATTTATTTCTTAAAGTTCAATGTTGAACTCATCAAATTCTTCTTCATCATTACCATTACCATTACCATTAGCGAGTTTATTTACTCTTTCAACTCTATCTTTTGATAGTCTTGCGTTTAATTTTTTCTGAAGTTTTTCGTTACCAAGTTCTAAAATTTTACAGAGTAGGTGTCAAAAGTGCTTACTCTTAAACAACCGTCGGATTTCCGGGTGAAATCGTGACACACTTTCGTCTTTCGTAGGCGGTGGTGGTTGTTACAAAAGGTAACTTCGAATGTAGCGTGAAATCTGCAAAAAAATTCTGAAATTTGAATGGATAACACAAAAATTGAATAGTTTACGTCAATAAAAAAGAGAAAAATGAAGCCAATGTGTCTCGAACCTAGGACTTAGAGCACCAATCACACTGTTTATCCCATTACACTACATGCATCTCTCACCTCAGTGAATGAGATCAACTATATGATAACTTTTTCCCCATTATATTCTTGTGGAAAAGTGACAAATAGCAACTTTGACCCTCTCTCAAATTTTACACGGATGATATTTAAACTCGTTAAATTCTTTTTCCTCAGTTTTAATCATTAATCTACAAAGAACTTTAGTGAGGTGGTTTTGTTGTTTAAACCATTTATCCTTAATATTTGTTATAAATTCAATATCCGGAATTAATTCCCAAATTTTTGAATTTTCGATTAATTTACCATCAAATGCAAAAACAATAGGTTTAATATTAAACTTACCTTTATAAAATAAACTTTGTATGTAATCATCAAAATAAACGTCTACTTGTTTAACCTGGGTGAGAATTGGTGAAAGTTTATTCATTAATTGATTTACAGTCACGAATCTTGATTCACTCATTTCATACAAAATAAAAAATAATAAACATAACTAAGTTTTAATTTTTCGTAAGAAGTTTGATTCCATTCAGTTATTCAACAATGTTTAATTAATCGTGGAATATCTGACATCATCTATATATAGCTTCTTTTATTTCATTATGTATGGGCTGAGTGTAAATGTCTTACAATTTTTAAAATTTTTAAATCTTGATTTATTCAAAAACGTAAGAATAAAAACCGTAAGAATCATACATTTTTTACTTCATATGTCAAAAAAAATGATACAAAATCGCTCAATATTGTATGAATTCTTACGTTTACAAAAAAAGTCACACAACCCGTCATATACTACTACTCTAATTTGATGTCAATATCATATATTTTGTTGCATTTGTTTGTATTGGAATCGTTAAGATATTATCTTCTCTTGCTAAAAGAACATTAAAAAAAAGTGTGTTGGAGAGAAAGAAACCAGTAAACTTTAGGCCCTTTTTTTACCAATGCACTAAATCAAATACAGTAATAGCTTTTTAAATTAATATTATTAAGCATTTAAATAGTAATAGAGAGATGGCAAACGACCTCCGAACGAGCTCATCACTCGTTCTCCATCAATGATGGTGCCCATATAATTGTTTGTCGGCAGGATTCCTATCTTTTTGATTAAAAAAAGAAAATAGAATCTAAATTAAAATTCTTTAGCAATAGATTAAAGAAATTAATCTTTACCTCCTGAGAGGGATTGTATTTGCCAGTCAAATAGGTTATCGACTGGCTGGCTTCTCCACTGATTTAAGTATCAGTGGAAATAAGAAGAAGTTGCTAAAAAGCAACTTCAAGAAACGCTGCCATATTGCCCAAAACATAGCTTTTTCCCACAAATATAGCAGCGGATTCCCTTTCAGGAGGGGCATGATTCAATTTACAAGCTTAATTCAATAAAGCTTTCATGCATGTATTTGGTCCCCGTGCACTGAGCCAAAATGCATGCAAAGCACGTAGTTGACTACGTGGAACATGCCTTCCATGGGAAAAATGAAATCATCGTAAAATGGCTGTTAACTTCTCAAATTTTATTTTTTTCAAAAATTGAAACATCGAGTTGCATTTTTAGAAAATTTTGATTCTTGAAATTAATATAAGTACTTTTTAAAAAATAGCGTTTGTATTGAAATTTAAAGATTACAAAAACGTTAAATTCTGTAATCAAAATACAGAGTACACAATCACATCCTTCCAACCAAAATTTTGGCATAAAACTGTGGCCATAGACTACACCTAGGGTGTATACATAGATGGCTGAGTTTTTAGAAAATTGGCTAATAAAATCGTGAGATATTTTTTCCTCACTAATTATCTACAGAAATCACTGTATACAACTTCATATAGTCATCCAGTAAAAGAAACAGATCAGCATTTTATCATATAATCAATTTTATAACAAAATAAAACAGTAGAATTAATACAATTCACGTTATTAATATTAATTTGCAGCTTACAATATTCTAACCTTTATAACAGACAGCTCAAGGATCTCATTTGTACACGATAATCTTAGCATTACATTTTTACACTTCTAATTTGAAGATATTTAGACTAAAAACATTATTTATACTATTTTTATCAGAATACTTTACTGATTTAGCTTACATACGTTCACACGGTAATACATTTGTTTCAAAATTTCCATACTTTTTGATTTAATATTAAGTATTAAATATATATTTTAAAAATGACCGTTAATTCCCTCATATCATCTGATAGGAAATAAAATTGTGGTACTTATCCCTTTCTATTTTACTGTTAGTATTTCCAAAAAAAAATCGGAAAAAGAAAAATTTTATCAAAAATTAAATTTTTCACCTGAAAAAATGTATTTTGATTTTTTTTTGGAAAAACGAAATGAAGTATTATTACACAAACTTTGAATTCGAATTCTTTCTTCGTCTAAAAAGCAATAATTTTTGATTTCCATTTTTATTGTTTTATTAATATTCAATAAATGGCAGACTATATCTCTGAAGTTCTATTAAAAATGATATTGGCATAAGGAATTTCTATATTTCTTTCAAATAATTAATGTTTTTAATTTATCTACAACAAGTATATATAATAAGCGTAACTAGGTGTTTTCTCAAATGTTTCGTAATGATTATTTCTGGTGATATCAAACAATAACATTGAGATAAGCTTTCAAATTTCTTTTAAATCAATATTCTGATATCATTTAGCTAATAAATATTATTTAGTAAGAAAAAGATAAATTACTCGTGAAAAAACTCCTTGAAAGCATTTTCTGATTGAAATTTAATCTCTGCAGAAAAATTGTATTAGCTGATTTATTGAATATTTTAAAAATGTGTTTATCATTTGAATGTGATTTGAATCTCTGACTTTTTAGCAAAAATTCTTGCTGGATACAATCAAAATGAAATTAGATTTTCTTATGTACATTTATGTATACGTAATTTAGGACATCATGCAATTTAGAAGCTATTCTATTACTGTGAGTAGTTTACAACGACATTTAATGAAATTGCCAATTATAAACAGCCCGAAGATGGTTCTTAGGAGGCAACATGGATTGATAAAGTATAGCTGTTTATGTTATGATGGATTGACACATTGAAAGCTTATTTGATAACAAGCTTAATGATAACTATAGTGCTCCCAAAATCTCAGTAGTGAGGGCCCCTCAATATAAAATGTAAACCTCTGTGTATTGAATTGGGATTTGTAAACCTCACTACTCTAATTTTGATTGAGAGGGCAAGGCTCTGGACGCTTAATTTGAGGGCTTTTTTTTCTATGAGATTAAGAAAAGTTTTAAGACGAAGATTTTTACTATCTATATACAAGACAAAGAATGATAATAAATAGTTTTTTTGGAAAATAAGACGATAGGAATTATCAATGAAATCCAATTGATTTTGGGTCGAAATTAAGGAATACATACTAGCTTCTATGTAGTACCCTCTTTTCGAAATGAAATTTTGTAATTTGGAAAAAAATCCAAAATAAAATTTTGATTTGGAAGAATTTTGAGCTTTGTTACTAGAAATTTAGATTTATAGTTCCAAATCATTTCCTGCTGGATGATTTGAATTTGATGGCGAATTAAGAAATTCTACTTGACCTTTGAACGCATATGGAAAAGTATCCATTTTCTGCTAGTTTGGGATTGCTTTTCGGCTTGTTAATTCATTTATCCATCATACCACGAAAATAATAAACGAGCATTTTTTGTTCAGAAAATTGAAATCGCATTGTTTCATCAGAATTGATGCAGTAACTAACTGTAATATATCAAAATTCATTAAAATGTCTTGATTTTGAGTTTCAAAATATTAATGATTAAAAATGTGACCCAAATTGCAAATTTTTAATAAAACCAAGCAATTCATGATGTATACTGTTATAAATTTATGAGAAAGACAGGACTAACAAAATTAGATGTTTACATTTATTCAATATTCAAAATGTTTATTTTGAATTATCAATATAATTAAATCATATTGCATTTCATGCACGTTTTTTCTCTCAAAAAATTGAATTGCTATTCAACTGCGATTTTGAGATGACTATACATTGAATCAATTTTTTTTTGTCTTAAACAAATTCTATTCAGAAATGCCTGATTTGCTACTCAATTTCTCTACTGCCCACTTAACATACTCATGCTAGGAAATCTAGATTCTTCGGCTATTGACTCAAAAAACTTATAAACATTCAGAAAAATCAATGAATATATCTCCTCGAACATACATTCCAGAAATTTACGAATAATTGTTTGTAATATCAAATGATGCTCGTTTTCACCGACTTATTTCACTTATATTTGTTCTAATTAGTAATTTATTACTTGAATACTGAAAGGCAGGCATTATTGAGATTACTCAAGTATTCAGAAATTGCTAAATTTGAAAATGCAATCCATGTTTTGGTTCAAAATCTCTGATTTAGCAATTGATTGATATAAATGTTAAATATAATAGAAGTACAAAAAGATTTGATGTCAAATAAAATGATATAGTAAAAATAAGTTTTAGTGTTTTACGTAGTTGGTCGAATTCTCGCAATCAGAATGTGTTTGCGAGAATTTGAACGAATCCGGGCACAATGCACTTGCAATGTATCCGGTATGACTGTGTCCTGATCACACGATCAGACAATGCAGTCTTGTCGGTCGAATTCTCGCAATCAGAATGTGTTTGCGAGAATTTGAACGAATCCGGGCACAATGCACTTGCAATGTATCCGGTATGATAGAAACAGACACAATTGTCTGCATTGCTCTATCATTTCGCTCATATCCTCGCAATCAGAATGTGTTTGCGAGAATTTGAACAAATCCGGGCACAATGCACTTGCAATGTATCCGGTATGATAGAACCAGACACAATTGTCTGCATTGCTCTATCATTTCGCTCATATCCCCTCAATCTAATTATACTATAACATTTCCCCCCTTTTTTTAAATACTCCCTTTTTTCTTTAAATATTATCTCTCATTATTTACCATTTCAATACTGAAGAATTGAATAATATAGTTTAATTACAATTTTTTTTTATTTTTTAATCATCATCTCTACTCTATATATTATAGATATCCTTTTACACATTTAATAATCTCAATCTTGCTCCTTATATCCTTACGTCATTCAATAAAATTCATTTTTCAATCATAAATTAATTGCAATACATTATATATCGCCTATAATATTCTAAAGCTCTTTTTTGTATTTCAATTCATAATGCAATTAAATAAGTTTTTAATTTTTTCTTGATTGTGTATTCTGTTTTTATATGACGAGAAGTAAATGATTATTTATGCTAATGAGGATCCATTGATAATATTATTTTACGATTTTAAAATCTCAACTCCAACAAATTGGAAAAAACGAAGTGTCTCATAGATTCGAACCCTGGGAGTTTTCCACTAAAAAATTAATTATAACGATTGAGACAGCATTATAACCTTCAAATTCGATTTTATTGTTACTATTTAATTAATTCGAAGGTACCTGAAATTTGATGACGTTCGAATCGAAATTTTGAATTTATTTCAATAAATATGCTTGTTTATGTTCGATTATTATATGTTGCAAAATTTAAAGATTTATTCTTATCACATTCCCATAATTTGCAAAATGATCATTTCTGTATTTTATTCTATTATTCTAATCCATTCAACCAACCATACAAAACCATTAATGCATTATGCATAATGGGTTTTGTGACTTTTTTGTTACATCTATATATAGACGATGCATTAAAATATATTTATTTATAAATCATTAAAAAATTAACATTAATTTTAAAATAATTTATTTTTTTATCTTTTATAAAAGAAGCTATATATAGATGATGTCAGATATTCCGCGATTAATTAAACATCATTTAAATCCTGAATGGGTTAAACTTCAATTTAAAAATGAAGATTGTGAATTATTAAATGAATATGAAAGCCAAAATAAGCTAATGAGGTATAAATATCAATACCCTTTTACGATTATTGCTACTTTTTCGAAATAAAAGTAAAAACAAATTTATACTAATTTACTTCAAAATACAAAAGTATTTGACAGCTAAAATTAGTTACTTTAGCAAGCCTATCAATACCCTTTTACGATTATTGCTACTTTTTCGAAATAAAAGTAAAAACAAATTTATACTAATTTACTTCAAAATACAAAAGTATTTGACAGCTAAAATTAGTTACTTTAGCAAGCCTATCAATACCCTTTTACGATTATTGCTACTTTTTCGAAATAAAAGTAAAAACAAATTTATACTAATTTACTTCAAAATACAAAAGTATTTGACAGCTAAAATTAGTTACTTTAGCAAGCCTATCAATACCCTTTTACGATTATTGCTACTTTTTCGAAATAAAATAAATTTATTATCAAAAACCTTTTTTTTTCTTAGTAAAAATAAACGAAATTTTTTACCTTATGAACTTTTGATGGAAATATGCAAATTTAAAATAATAAAGAAAGCCGCGAGCGAAGCGATCGGCTTAGTTCGAAGATTTTGATTCAAATCTTTGCTGATCTGTAATTCGCGGAAGCCGCGAGCGAATCGAGCGGCTTAGGTCTAAGATTTTGATTCAAATCTTTGCTTATATTCCTTAAATTCTTTATGAAACTCGCAACAGTTCCATAAAAAATTTTAAATTCTAAACTGTCGAAATTACCGATCGGTAATCACACCCTTCACGGGTGTGTCACTTTTAGCTAAAATTACCCCTACTCAAACCGTCGCATCCCTATAACCGATATAATTCCCAATGGCCCCCTTACGCACACACAGAGTTTCAAGCCAAAATCAATGTTAGATTTTTGTTGGACACCCTTTGCTGGAAAAACAGAGTTATTAGCATTTGTGGAGTAGCCATAATTTGTTCAATGCTGAAACATCAGGCACAGATGCTAATGATATTTCTTGTAATAGAATTACTTCACATATGATTCAAAGATAAAAATATGATGGATAAATTTTAGAGAAAAAAATTGACAAAAAAAATGAGCAAAGAACAAAAGAGTGATTATACCCTTTTAAATTTAGTTAAAGAATGCACCAATGTAACAAGCAATTATAAAGATCTCGAAACATCATTTACAACACCCATTTCACACACTTCAATTACCGAAGATTCTCAATCAGAACCTCAAAGCTCTCAACCAGACAACAATGCATCAATGAATCAAAGTTCTAAACAAGCAAATAATTCTGCAAAGGAAAGCAAAAATTATAAATTTGAAAAACACGTAATACAAAAACAAACTCAAAGCACAATAAATCACACACAATCATCTCAGTTAACAGAATCACATATCACGTTTACTAAAATGGAATCAAACAAAACTCAACAAGAAAATAATTCTGAAATCAAAAGTATTAAATTCAAAAAATTCAAATATATTCGGAAAGCAAAGTACAATGACATTGTATATCATATTGATTTAATAGAAGAAACAACTAGAACTTCGGAAAATAATATATCCACCGAAAAAACGAAATATTACTACTTAAAGGGCGGACAAAGAAAAAACATCGATATTAATGATGGTAATTTTGAAGAAATTAAAGATTCTACATAGTAAGGAACTGATTAAAATTAAATCCAAAAATAATAACATTTCTTTTTGGTTTGACTATAAAATTATATGGTCAGATCGTATCTGTTTTTTTGCGCCCATTAGAATAAAGAATATTTTTTATTCCCATATTATTTAGTTGACTGGGATGTACACATACATATTATTAAATATATTATTTCTCTTCCTCATCTGAGGAACAATGCCTCAACAAGTACCTCAGATGAGGAACAAAGTCTTCAATCAGATGTTGATTGAAGAAGAAAGTCTTCAAAGATTGTTTGTAATAATCTTTTAAATTTTTTCCTCATCTGAGGTACAATGCCTCAACAAGTACTTCAAAATAAGAACAAAATTTGTAAAAATTCCTTTTTCTCTAATAAAACCTTCATATCATTTTCATAAGTGGCTTATTCTTATATTATATAGATAACACAATTCATCTTCTCTTTCATATTCTTTATGATCACTCTAAATTTATCTTAATTCTAGAATCTCCTTTATATTATATGTAAGTTTATGTATATCACAGTTACAATAGGTTATGCATACTTTATAATAATGATTTTCATTAAAATTACATGCTTAAACCTCTTTTTGGAATCTTCAATGATTCTTTCATGGATTTCAGTATCGACCATAACACATGACATTATTATCGCAAGGATATTATAGTTCATTCTATATATGATTCAAAAGAATTTGCCTCAATAAGTGGCCGAATCTTGAACAACCATAATATAATATATACACCACCACAATTAGCTAGAATTTTGGATGAATTTTATTCATCGCTAGGTACACTCCTTACCAAATGGGAAGATAATAGGATTTTTTACAAATAAAAAATATAGTTGACTTTACTCTTCAATAGAACACAAGGAAATAATGAGATACTAAACACATTCAAACACGCTTTGTAATTATTAAAATATCAAAGTGTTTAAAGGATCAATAAATAATAATAAAAAGATATGAAAATTCAAAACAAAATAAAATAAAAATAAAAATTATAGATTACATAATAGCTTGTGCAACTGCATCAACTGTTGATTGAGATTCAGAAGCACACAGCAAGCGACGAATTGTAGAATCGCTTTCAGTCAATCTAGACAATTCATCACTTGCTTGTTTAACAACAGATCTGTACTGGCGTTCATCGAATACTGTTGAACCAGAGAAATACTGAGGGAATGATTCTGCTGCGAATGAAAGAATCTTCATCTTCTCTTCGTTGAAACTATTCGTCAACAACGAGATTCTTTCATTGAATTGTGAATCAGCTGCAGCAAGTTTAGCACGAAGAGTTACTTCACATAATCTCTTCTCTCTTGATGAAACTTCTTCACTTTGTTTCAATGATTTAGACATCTTTCGAAGTTCGATTTTAGCTGCCTGATATTTCTGTTTCATCTCATTCAATTCTTTTTGAATTGATGAATTCTCTTGGCAGAGTTGTTCGATATCTTTATGTCTATCACTAATCTGCTTCTCGAGATCATCAATAGCTGATTTGTTGACTGCAACTAACTGATTTCTTTGTGTTTGTAATTTTTCTTCAAATGTTGTTGACAAATCAACTAATTTCTTCTTGTGGAGTTCAAGATCGCGTTCCAAGATCTTTATGTTGCTATCTGCATTAGACAACAGTTTCTGCGATGTTTCCAATTGTAGTTTATATGATTTAGCTTGTGATTCTGCTTTGGAAACTTGATTTTCCATTTCTTTGATTTTTTCACCACATTTTTGTTCAACTTTGTTTTCTGTGTCACAAATTGCTAAATCGTAATCATCTTGGAGTTTCTCGTTCTTGTCTTTCTCATCTTCTAATTCATGTGTCTTCTGTTCCAAGTTTTGTTCCGAATCATGAAGTTTTGTTCGAAGAGTTTCAACAGTTCTTTGCAAAAGATCAATCTTCTTTTGATTGTCATCAGCGAAAACATTGATGTCTCTAACTGTATTCTCGGATTCTCTCTTTATCTCGTTAGCAGCAATCAATGCTTTATTCATTGCCTTCTTCATTTGACGCTTTGAATCAAGAGATTTCGATGCAATTGACTTCATTTGTTCAATATCTTTTTGTTGTTGAGAAATTTGAGTCGAAATACTTTCGAAATTACTCGAAGCCGGCAAATTCAAAACAGATTTGATTGTGTTCATCTGTTCATTCATGTTCTTGAGATCACGAACTAATGATTCATTGTTTTGAATCAAATTCTGGAGTTTAATTACTAATTCATCTTTTTGCTTTGAATCAAGGAATTCTTCCAATGTTGATGGATTTCCATTCAAATGGAGAGTGAAATCAATGACGAGAGAATTCGTGAATGCTCTCAAGCGGTCGAATACTTCTTTGGCATCTTGGTTCTGTTTAACAAGGGAAAGCTCTTTCAGCTTGAAATAGTTTTGTATGACCTTGTAAATGTTCTGTAATTTCGATTGGTTTTGGAGTTCTTTCTGTCGACCAATTTGTTCAATTTGATTCTGAAGAGATGCATCGAAATCAGGGAATGACCAATTAATAGATTCGGGCTGTTTTGCAGCTTGTGTAAGTTTGGAAATACTGTCTTTCGCTTCCTGCAAATCGAGTTTTGTGTTCAACTCTCTTTTCTCCGTTGTTTCGAGTTTGTCTTTCAAAGAAGAAAGCTCAACACGTTGTTTTAATGATATATCTTCTAGTTCAAGAACACGTTTGTTCAGGGATTCAACAAGTTTCTCACTTTCTTTCAGTTTGTTTGAAAGATCATCGTATTTTCTTTTAGAAACTTGTTGTTTTGACTTGTTTTCTACTGGTTTCTCAACAACTTTCTCGATTTGCGGCTGTTGTTGTGTCTGCTGCTTGGAAAGAAGTGAAGAACGAAGGGATTCACATTCTTTCTTGGAAGATTCGGAGAGAATTCGGAGATTATCGCATTCGAGTTTAGTTTTCTCGAGTTCTGACTGTAAATTATTGTTATCTGCCATGGCCTTGGAGAGTTTCTCAACAGTTTCGTCTTTGGCAGCTGTTAGTTTGTTGACAAGGTTCGATTTATCATTTAATTGTGATTTAAGACCTTGTAATTCGACTTCGAGAGTAATAATCTTATGAGCGTCTGGACTGTTGTCTTTTGTGATCTCTTCTGGAACAAGATTACGTTGAGAAAGAAGATTCATTTTTGTATCTTGCTTAAACTTGGAAAATTCGTTCTTTTCTTGGGTCCAGCGGTTCTCCATTAATGTAATCTTCTTCTGGAGACTCTGTACAATCAAGCTGTTCTCATCTCTAACTTGTTGGATTTCATTTAAGTGTTCGTCTTCTTGCTTTTGGATTTTTTCGTTCAAAGTATTGATTATCTGGTCCTTGTCATCAAGCTCGTTACTGAGTTGCTCTAACTGACGTAATGCTGCTTTCGCTTTAGATTTGTAACGTTTAGCAGTTGCAACAAGTATTTTAAGATTTGTATCATCCTGCGGTTCGGCAATAACAATCTCTTCTTGTTTCTTATTTTCAGAGGATTGTAGGAGCTTTGTTAATTCCTCAATGGAATTAATTTCGACATTAAAATGCCATTTAGAAGCCTGATAAAGCTTATCGAGTTTAGAATTGAAAACCTTTCGGTTGATGATATCAGTGTTCTGCTGTGATTTGAGATTTTGAAGTTCGTTTGTCAATGAATTAATTTTCTTAACATAATCATCAGCAAGGCGTTCGAATTCCTTATTTAATGAACTTGCGTCTTCATTGCGTGCCTGCTGGTGAGATTTCTTTTCTGATTCTAGTAAATCATTTAATTCTTGGTTTTGTTTCAATGTATGATCAAGTCTGTTTTGCAACTCCTCGTTTTTCAAGGTCAAATCCTTGATTGCTGCCTTGTTCTTAGTGTTTTCGTTAGTAACAGCTTCAACAGAATTGCAAACATCGAACATACGCTCAATTTGGGACTCTAATGTTGCATTTTTCTTAGTAAGGAGTTCATTTTCTTCCTTTAACTGGTTGATCTGATCAGCTGGAGAGTCTTCACCCTCAGAGGAAAAATCGCTCATTTTAAATTTTAACATCCTAAAGTAAACGGTCTCAGGTCGGTAAATTTTATTCGGATCATAATTCATCGAAAATAAACATCATAAGACAAAGACACACGATTTTTTTCATTATCTCACAAAAATACATATTTATCAATAACGTGGGTGATTTTTCACCCAGCCATAAGGATCACACTTTTGAGAGTTTTACATGGCATTTGCCGGCAAATGCTATGTAAAGTTATCTCAAATATTTTAGGGTAAATGCACCTGCACCCCCTGGGAAATAATTGAGAATAAATTACATGGCATTTGCCGGCAAATGCCATGTAAAACTCTCAAAAGTTGAGCCCCTTACGGCTGGGTGAAAAATCACCCACGTTATTCAAGATTAAATTTCAACAGAAATATTCAAATATTGATGTATATTCAATTATACCTCATATAAATTAGCATTATATTACTTGGTTACAGATCATTGTTGATTTTGATCGTAATCAAACAAAAAAAGCATGATATCAACAAAACACTTGCGTTTGATTGTTATATTATTTGTTTTAAACATGTATCAACTTAAAACGGTCAGCTAAAATGTTACAATCCTTCGGAATTCAACAGATCGGTATTCGTTTAAAAAGTGACAATCGCTGATGCTTTCTTCTCAAGATGTTCTTGAGCTTCAGCAGGTTGACGACGATGATTTTGACTTAATTCATCCTATTTTACTTTCAACATTCACTTCAACTCAAAATGAAGTTGGTATGGAAGTTATTCCAATTCCATCAACAATTATCTCGCGTCCTAATCAATCTAGAAGCAAAACTCGATTTAACATTGTCGATCCTGAAGATAAAAAAATATGGTATCAAATAAAATCCGACGAAAATCGTTATTTTCTTCTGAAATTAAAAGATAATAAAAATTTATGGGATCAAGCTCTTCAAATTGCAGCACCAGCTTCATGTGCATGCATATGCGGCAGTACGATTGTTGTTGCTTTAGAAGATGGCTCAATTCATTTTGTTGATAAAAATTTCGGTTGTTTTTGCATTCCATCGATTCTTATGCAAGGTAAGGCTCTTCACTTGAAAGCAATTGATAACGATAAGGTTGTTTGCATCAATTCCCTTAAGAAAGTTAGTGTTTGGAATTTAGAGTCTGGATCGAGAATTACAAAGATCTTTGATGAGACATATTCTAACGATATGCCTGCAATTGATCACGTAGACCTTACAAAAGAACTTCCAAACGGAGAATTATCTCCAATTATCTTTTTCAAGGATTACTCAGTTAGATGGTCACATTCAATGAACTATTGGGTTTGCAACAAGCCAGATATACCTCCGTACTTCGAAGTTAAGTACGAACATGAAACTGTCGCAGATATCGAAAATGATTTTACAGATGCTTTACTCTATTACGAAACTGACAAGGTTATACCTTTGTTCAAAGAATTACTCGCATTTTATCTCAAGGATACCCCTGAAAAAGCGATAACCTTAACTTTACAATTATTCTTACGATTTGGCGAATATTTCGATTCATACTGCGATATCTCGATATCAGAACTACTTACTATTGCCTCAACTATGATTGAAGAAAAGTCATCTGATTTATTACAACAAATAACTCAATCAAAGCAATACGAAATGGCCAGAAAAGCCAAGGATGCAACCGAGAAACCAAGGCTTATCTTCAAAGGCAAGCTTTCCACATCGAATCTTGAAGATGAAGAAATGCCTCAATCAGAACTTGAATCTGTTGCAGCAGAACGTGCCAAATATTCATATACTCCACAAGAGAATCGTTCTGCCATGTACGCTAGCCAGATATCTATTCTTCCTCTGCCAGATTTACTCAAGAATCTTACTCTTGTACAAGCGAACTACATTACAGTTACAAATGCCATCAAACAAGTATATGCCAATCCAGACAAGACGAATTACAACGTCTACATGTTCCAATTATCCCAACAATATTCTCAGATTATTCAACAGATTCAATACTACAATAATCTCAAGAATATGCACATAGCAAGAATCTCCAAGCTTGATTTCTACACAGCGGCCGATGAATTCAACAAATTGAATGATTATGAATCAAAGATGTTGTATTTGCAGAACAATGCACTTCTTAACTTCAAATACCAAGAGATGAAGAAACACCAACAAGATGCATCATCACAAAATGCACAAACAGGCAAAGAAGACGAAAATCCAGAAAATGATGACGCAGAAATTTCCGAAAACGACGAAGTTAAGCTTCAAATCGACGGAGACTTGACTCCTAAGTCCAAACAGAAAGGAAAGCAATTAACAATAGATTCAATGATCGCCAAATCTCCAAATTTAGCACAAGCACAAATTCCAACGAACCAAAACTATTTGATGGCGAATTTACCGAAGAAAAGAGGAAGACCACGAAAGAATCCACTTCCTCCTCCAATTCCATCTCCAACAAAACCTATTCCACAAATCACCCAAACAATGCAAACACAACAATCACAATCACAAGAAAAAGAAGAAGAGAAAAGTAATGAACAAAATAAAGAAGAAACAAATTCTCAACAATCTTCTCAATCTCAACCTGTTCAAACATCACCAATCTTGACTCCAGAACAATTAGTTCAATACCAAAACTACTGTAATATTTGGGGAGCTCAAATCAGAAGAATTCAAGAGTTGTTGACTCGATTGAAACAAAAACCAACGCAGGAACACTTGCAAATATACCAACAATACCAATACGCATGTACCATTCTTCGTAATCATTACCAAGCTGTTCAACAACAACAACAACAAAACCAACAAATTCAGCAAATACAACAAGAAGAACAAAAACAAGAAATTCCTGAACAAAGAATTGAATTATCTCAAGACCAACTAGATGAAATAAAGCGAGCTATGTATGAAGGAACAGCAACACAAGAACAAATACAAACATATCAGAAATATATAAGTCAAATGGCTCGTGATCAAATCAAAGAAACAGAATCAACGAAACAGAAGAAGAAACCAGGAAGAAGAGAAAGAGTTAATATTCCAAGAGATAATAGTAACAATGCACCTAAAAAGAGAGGAAGAAAGAAGAAGACAGAAGTTGTTAAAGAAGAAACAAATGAAGAAGAATCAGCAGAAGAAACTAATAAATCTCAAAATGATGAAATTCAAAAAGAAAATTCAGAAGAAGAAACAGCTGAAGAAATGGAACAACCAACTCAAACAATAAGAAAGAGTCCAAGGAAGCCAAAGAGAAGACACTTCCTTTCTTCAGAAAGTGAATCTGGAAAGTCACAAGACGAAAACGAAGAAGAAGAGGAAGAAGAAGAGAAAAAAGATGAAAAGGTTGATAAGGATGATGATTCAGATCATCATGAAGACTTTATAGATAATCGTAATATGGATAAGAATGATTTAGATTTGTTTGGAGATGATAACATCTTGAAATTCATGTAATATATTATATATTATATTTTTTGTGTTTATAAACAATAAATTTTCATTTATTTCTTATTTTTTCTATTCCATATACAATATAAGGTCACTAAAAAAGTGCGGAAATTAAAAACCGCAGTTTGAGTACTATCTGATAGTCTGTTCGTCAGAAAGTTTACATTTAAAAACCATCTGACACTATTTTTTTGCCCTTTCAAAGTTTTTGATAATGTCAAAAAGTATACATCGGGGTTCTCAATTTTCCTCTCAAAAGGCCAACTTTGCAGAAATTATTGCAATAATATATTTTGTGAAAAACATCGATTTGTTCTAAAACAAGAGATTCTTTTCTTTGTAGCTTTCTCTGTTGTTTCAATTATAATGGATTTATCACATGTTGCACTATAGATAAAATTCTCCTTGAAATTTCTTGTGGCCATATATAAAAAAGCTATTAAAATTTCTTGAAAAAAATCTTGGGTTTTATATTAAAAACTGACACTGGGAGGACATTAGAGCTGGGATTGAAGATGCCTCGCTCACTTGGGAAAAATACGTATCTATAGATTCAAGGTGATCAATGATAATTTCCGCATTCTGAATACTAAAGATGACTTTGTCCATCTCCATCTTTTTTATTGATATTTGCTCCATGTGAAATAAGAAGTTCGGCTGTTTCTTTACTATTATGAGATGCTGCATAATGAAGAGAGGTTTTTCCATCTCCATCTTTTTTATTGATATTTGCTCCATGTGAAATAAGAAGTTCGGCTGTTTCTTTACTATTATGAGATGCTGCATAATGAAGAGCAGTTTTTCCATCATTATCTTTTTCACTGATATTTGCTCCATGTGAAATAAGAAGTTCGGCTGTTTCTTTACTATTATGAGATGCTGCATAATGAAGAGAGGTTTTTCCATCATTATCTTTTTTATTGATATTTGCTCCATGTGAAATAAGAAGTTCGGCTATTTCTTTACTATTATGAGATGCTGCATGATGAAGAGCAGTTTTTCCATCATTATCTTTTTCACTGATATTTGCTCCATGTGAAATAAGAAGTTCGGCTGTTTCTTTACTATTATGAAATGCTGCATGATGAAGAGCGGTTGCTCCATCATAATCTTTTTCATTGATGCTTGCACCATATGAAATAAGAAGTTCGGCTGTTTCTTTACTGTTATAAGGTGCAGTTCTATGAAGAGCGGTTTGTCTTAATACATTAGTTTCGTTAATATTTGCACCATGTGAAATTAGAAGTTCGGCATTTTTTTTGCCATTAATTTCTGCTGCAATGTAAAGAGCAGTTTTTATATTTTTATTTTTTGTATTGATATTTGCACCATGCGATAAGAAATATTCCGAAAGTGACGGAATGTCAAACATCGCTGAATAAACAAAACAGTTGTTAATATCATTAGTTTGATCGAAATAAACTAAAAATGATTCAAGATTTTTAAATTTTCCGCAATAATCTAAATCGATCATTATATTGTATTCGTTCATCAAGAATGTGACAAAGTCAATGTTGTGTGAAATAATTGCATATTTCATGCACTCTTTATCTGGTGTTTGAAATTTTAAACATTCACTAATTATCTCTTGATTTCCACCTAAAAATGAAAATTCGAGACATTTTTTAGTTATTTGTGAGTTAAACTTCGTTCTTAACAATTTGAAGCAATCAACTGCTCCGTGGTAACAACATAATTCAAGGAATGAATAGATTCCATCAACTGGATATAAATAGCTTACAAATTTTTGATCTTCAACAAATTCATCTGATTCAGTATATATGATGAATTTATCTTTGTTATTATACATAATTGCTCTGTAAATTGTATCTTTTGTATGAATATCTAGATTTTTTGTTATTAATTTTTCGAAATCAGCAGATGTGTCTAATTTATTTCCATATTCTTTATAAAACAGAAAGTTTGAAATAAGTCTAACATTGTTGACCTCTTTGATATGATAATCATCCGATATGAGTTTGGCAAGAGATAAATATGACTTTGTATAACGATTATTATACGGGATGATATATAAAATAGCTCTGATTATATTTTGAGGAATGCATTTCTTTGAATCAATCAATTCTGTTTTGATGATTTTGTAAATCGAGTTTAATTCTTCTTCTTTGTCAGTTTTTAACTGATACAGTGAATTGTATGAATCGATGTAGTATTTATAGATACTTCTCAATTCACTGTATTTGTTTGGATGAAAGTCTTGATTAGACATTAGTATTTATGAAAAATTTAAAAATTCCATAAAAATTTGAATCGTGGAAAAAACTAAAATTACCATCACACTCATTTTACACAAATTTCATTTTTTTTAATTATTTTTTATTTTTTTCCACAATTCAATTTTTCTTCACAATTCCATTTTTTAAGTATATAAACATGCACTATTTTCCGCAAATTTTTTCCAATTTATTCAAAATATTTTCTGACAGATCAAGAGATTTTTTTGTCAGATTGAACAATGCGTCACGATATTATATGTCAACAACTATTTCCCTCAATCTGCGATGAAATAATTGAGTTAGATGCATCTGTTTTAATGTCATATGACTTTGATTCTTATGTAAATTCAGAATTTCACGTCAGATTTTACGGTCCTTTCATATTTTTAACAAAAAAATCAGATAAGAAAGATGAACTTCCAATACCAATATTTATTAATCATTACATTGGAATTAAATCCGAATCAAAAAAATGTATTGAGTTAATTCCAGCAACAACCGGGTGTAAAGACCACTATATTTTCATGTTCCAATCAAAAGAATTAGTCACCAAGTTCTTTTCAAGGTTCTATCGCGTCAGAAAAAATATTGAAACTTCAGTTTTCGAATTTCCAAAATTTATTTTACAAATTAAAGACAGTTCTAATAATTTTAGTACAGAAGAAGGCGTTTTCTCGGTTGACGATATCTCTTTCGACTCAACAAACTTTATAAAAAGTAGTTCTTACAGAAGCGTTGTAGTTGATGCAGAATCACCGAATAGAACTTCAGAATATCCATTTGCAATCAAATTTTCTGCATCAGGAGAGAAAGATGTCCACGAAACTTTATTTTCTTCAGATTCCGAGTTAATTCTTGGTTTTCTTACTCTCTACATTGCCATTTTAAAGAAAAATAGCCAAAAAGAGGAACCACTTACAGAAGATTCATTTGCAAAAGAACTTCCGAAGCAAAATGAAGATTTTATTTTTGGAGAGACCAAATTCATTTCCCCTGAACTAAACCAAAGAATGGAAATTTCGCAGAACACGGTTTCTCTCAAATTTTCACCGGTTATAGTTCCAGAAAAGGCAAGTCTGAAAAGAGAGTTAATTTCATTCGGTTTACCGATCAAGAGGCGAATATTTTACATTAATAGCTCACGAAGAATGCGAACACCTTTGTTTATGAAGAAAATTAAACCACAATTTAATTCAATTATTAATTCTCAGGATTCTAGCCGTTATCAGAAGACTTATACAGATGATATGATATTAAAGTACCCTGAAATCAATCTTCCTCCAACAAAATCCACTTCTTTCAAGTTTAATATTGCTGGTCCTTTAATTAATGAGTTTCTACAGACGAACTCCTCACCAACGTCAATGATGCAATCACTACAACTAGCATCACAACAGGATTCCTGTCCTCCTGACATAAAAATGCTTTTTGACAAATTAAAAATCACAATTCCTTCAAAAACCAGTTCAAATATGAACGAACCCGGTTCATATATCATTAACAAGATAAGAGATATCAATTCCCATCTCCAAAACCAAGAAAATCTCTCAAATCCGATTCCGACCGAATTTGTCAAAATTATTTCCAGCATTTTAGTAGATATTCCCAAGCCATCAGTTGATATCCGCCAGAATTTGTACGAATTCCTTAAAAAAGATCCGAAAATTGCGAAAATCCTTCCAAATCAGCAAATTTCGGACAAATTGCAGTCCGTGGCCATCGTAGTAGGCAGATTATTACTGATCCACAAGCTCACATCGTTTTTCAAGAGCCTGGCGAATAATTCCAAATGGCGAGAAGAAAATTACATGGTTGGATCACTGATGTTGTCGAGTACGTTCATTTGCGATATCGCATTGACGATTTCCGATATCGAACAGAAGCATTTCAAGGGAACTTTGACCAATTTGAAGAATTTCACAAAACCGATACCGATAGAAACTATTGAAGGTCGTATTTCTCTTTTGTCTCATGGTATTGTTAAGATGCAAATCACATCAGATGACGAACAGTGCTATGAATACGCATATGCTTTATTAATCCATTATATTTGCGATTTCTTCTCGAAAGACTTCATTTTACCAACGAACGTCGCAATAAGACAACTGAGGAGTCCATGGTATGTTTTCGCTAGCAGTTTGGAGATGCAAATCAACGACTGCAACGAAATTACAAATTTAGTTGCATTGTTGAAGCAGGCAAGTAATCATTTTGCATATTCCCCATCATCACTGATGAAAGTTTTCTTTTTGAACGGCCTTTCAATCGGAATTGCGTGGCAATTCATTCTTTTTGGTGCAGCAAGAGGTTCTTCAGCAAAACTCTACAAACCAACAGCTCCTGCATCTAACATTTCACGTGTTTGTGCTGTTGCATTATCAATTGCAACACTGAGATTTGTCAACATCGAACTTAACTCAGAAAATGTTCTTAAATACGCTGATGAATTCAGTAACATGGAATCTGTTTATTAAAAATATTGTTTGTTTTAAATTTTCTATACTATTTAAAAATTGAATGCATTCAAATTTTTTGATTTATATTTTAAAAAATTAATATAAAAAAATTTAAAAGTTTTTTAGCTTTTTAGTTATCATTCATATTTCCTCATGCACATTCCAAAAACTGAACAGTTTATTTTAGATGATATTTTATCGTTATCGTCTTTAACGTGAGAAATTTTTACTGATTAGATAGAACAAAATCCAAATTTAGATTTAAGATATAAGATTAGATAAGGATTTTTTTATGTTTTTGATTACCATAATTGAAGAAGGTTTCAAATATAATTTTATATAATTACCATAATAATAACAGTCATCATCATAATAATTTTATTTTTATGTTTTTCAAAAATAATTGAAGAAGGTTTGTTTTATATGGCCACGGATGCAATTGAAGAAGGTTTCAAAATTAAAAATATTGATTTATCATCATATATCGATTCCAATGATGTTGAACTACTTAGATATTGGTTAGAAAATTTAGATTGTGTACAGAATTTAAAGATGTATAAAATTATGGAGGATATCGATGAAGAGTTTACATCAGAAGAAATATTCATGGAATTAATCTATAGTAGTAATCTAAAATTATATTGCCAAGCATTTTTCTACATGTGTTGCAAAAGTAAATTTTATCATTATTTGCAATAATCCCAAGAAATTTAATGTTAATTGGAAACAAATGTTACAAATTGCAAAGGAATATGATGCTCAAAGTACTTTCATAGTATTAAAGAATTCAATCAATTTTAGAGTTGAAACATGGAAAATGAGAGATTTGTTATTTTTATCACTCCAACGACAAAATAAGTTTTGATTTTACAGATCGCCACTCCAAATTTTGGGTGATTTACCAATACAATTTTTCGATTTCGTCATTTCAAAGATTCGATGTATTGATTTTCAAGTTGGCTCAAATAATATACCATTTTTGATATATGCTTTTATGTTTTATAAAACATCTTACGCATTAAAGATAATTGATATTGGAGCAAATGTCAATTCATTTGTAACATACAAAATAGTTGAAGAATGTTTTCAAAAGTCCGCTTTAATTTATGCAATTGAAAAGAAAGATATATCATTAATTTTACATTTGTTAGAAAAAGGTGCAGATATCAATCAGGATATCAAATTCGAAAAATCACCTTTCATTTGTGCTTTTGAAACACAAAACTTTGATGTAATTAAAATCATTATAGATATATATAGTGGTGCAAAAACAAATAATACATACAGCAAAGCCCCAATTATATATGCGTTAGAATCAAAGCAACTAAATTTAATTGAACATGTTTTATCGATTGGTTGTTCCGTGAATGCTTATAATGCAAAAACCAACGTGTATTCAATTGATTATGCATTTGAAATGCACTCAGACGAGATAATGAAATGTTTAATAGATAATCACGTTGACATTTCCAAATCAACAAGATTCATGAATATTGAAAAGGAAATATTTAAAGGATTTCATATTGATGTTATTGATTCCTTAATAATGAATCCAAATTTGAATATTTATTACGATGTTTCAAATTATTCATTTCTACCAAAATATTTATGCCAATGCCCAGAATTTGCAATCAAATCATTACAACAGAAATTTAATTGCATCAATGCAATCGATAAACATGGATACACCGCAATTTATTGCGCAATCAAACACTTCGGTTCAAATCTTGATAAAATAAAACTCCTATTAGATTTGGGAGCTGATCCAAACAGATGCAGATTTAAAGCTTTCGTTGCAATTGACACAGCTAATGAAGAACTAATCAAACTTTTGATTCAATATAAAATTTATCTCACAGTAAGATGCACTGATAACATATCTGTATTCGAATACTCTTTGAGATTAGAATCTTCAAAAATTTTAAAGATTTTAATTGATTCACTAACAAGGAAAGGAATAATTTTTGAAAGATTTTTCCCTGCACTTATGTCACAATCTGATTGTTTCAAAATAGAAGTGATGCATGAGTTTGAAAATCAAATCTTTCATAAATCAATTTTAACAATTGCAATAGAAATGAAGAAGTACAACATGATTCAAAATTTACTATTCTTTTTATATGATCGAAAGTTTTTAGATAAGTGTTTAGTGTTATGGTTAAAAGAATAATGTATTAAAGAAAAAGATTTGGAATATTTGCAAGGATATATTAATAACTTAAAACATATTCCTATTTATATCAATAATAAGAATATATTACTTACTTCTATTGAAAATCAAAACATCAAAGTTGCAGAATATCTCTTGCAAAAAGGAGTTAAACTTTCCAAAAATGATATAGCATATCCTTCATTTAACGAATGTTTTTCAATTGTTATACAAAACAAATCAATTATCTTGGTTAGAGAATTTTTGAAAGTAATTGACCATATACCCGAAGAATGCTTTTTTGATGCCATTAGTTCAAAATCAATTGACATTGTTAGGGAGTAACATAAGAGGGTTATTCAGGAAGAAATAAATAAATTCCAATGGCAACTATTATATACAATTACTGCTTATTTCAAAAAAGAAATTTTCCATGAATTGGAATATTTAATTCAGGGCTTTACAATTACTGATAATGATGGTCAAAATGCTCTTCATGTTGCTGTTTCTAATGTAAGTGGGAGAGATTGCATTGAAATTTTAATGAGGAAACACGTAAATATCAATTTGAAAGACAAACTAGGAAGAAAGCCGCTAATTCTTTCAGCTTTCCTTGCCAAAGGAGAAAATCTGAAGAAATTAAATGCCATGATTTTTGGCATACTCAAAAATGGTGCCGATATTGAATTGCTAAACAATAATAAATTAAATGTTGAACAATACGCTAAGAATAATAACTATAATGAGCTTTTAACCAGGATTCAACCATGTGACAATAGACATCCAAAGAAACGTAGGTTTTTATACATTACACTTAAAGGTTATTCATAAATCTTGGAACAACAAACTAATGGTATTTTATAACAAAAATTATTATTTTTGATAATTTGCAATATTTTAAATTAAACATAGTTTAATATTGATACACATGCTCTAATCCGTAATTTTCAAATTTAAGGACGTATTATTAGCACCTAGAATATAATAATAATAATCTAATCATTTTTATAGATTATTAACATTTGAACAACGATTGTATTCTTTCTTTTTTATTGGTACACAATGACATATTTATTTTATTCAGATATTCATTCTTTTTTATGATATCATTCATCCTTTTCTATGATATTGAGTAATGGTGAAAATTTGTTCGAAAATAATTCTATTTAATATTACGTAAGACGTGAATTTTGATAAGACATGAATTTATTATTTCAATTTTCATTATTTCTTTTTTCACATATGGCTCCAAAATTACCATATAACCTGGACATATATTCAATATGCGGATGTTCAATCCAGGATTATTTGACAGAATTACATCATAAAAGTGAAAAATTATGAAAATCATTTTGGAATGATATGCCATTAAAAGAATTATGCAAAATAAAGTACAACATCAATAACAAACCAAATTTACTAAGAATTTACCCAAACTCATATTCATATTTTCGCGATTTTGAGATATCAATCAATTGTTTACATAATAATCTAATTTTCAGAAGAAAAAATATCGATATCGAACAGAATACAATAGATAATGCAATAAAAATGATTCAAAACAATCAAGTCGAAGATTTCAAGAGCTTAATTGATGACAAATTTCAGTTTGATAATTCTGAAAAGAGTGGACAACTAATTAATTGTGCCGTTTTAAAAGAGAATATTGAAATTTTCAGATACCTTAAGATGCTTGGTGCAAAAGAAACAAAAGAAACTTATCAATATGCAGTTATTACAGGAAACACAGAAATAATTAGTCTTTTAGCCGAAACTGGTCATAATTTTGGAGATGAGTTACTATTGGCTATTGAATTCCACAGAAATGAAATAGCTGATTGGATAATCTCTAATTATGAATGTCCATCAATCAATCCAAAATTATGCTTACAATTTTTAAATATAGAAGCATTTTGCTTTTGCATTCAAAACAAAATCGGAAATCCATTGATTGCTTTTCTTGATTATGGTTTAATAGATTTTGCAAAATGTGAAATTAACAATGGTCATACAATTGAAACCAAAGATTTTGCCAAATGTATCAAAAAATGTAACATTAGCTTAGTTGAACTTATTCTTCAAAACAGAGAAAAAATAATTTCTTCATGGGATTCAAAGCCATTCAATGAATATAATATCATTCAATATTTAGTCGGAAGAGACCAAATTGATATATTAAATCTATTGTTGAAAAATATCAATGATATTGAGATTTCGAATAATGACCTAAACGTATGCATTAAAAGAAGACAAAATTCAATTTTCAATACATTATATGAGAGAATCCAAAAGAACCAAATCAATTTTGAAAAGCTTGCTCAGACTGCAGTAGATTCAAAGCAAAACAAAATTATTAAATTCTTGTTAAATAATGGCTGTCCAGCTGATGTAAAAATACATAAAGATGACTTAATAACATATGCAATTAGTTGTAATGACAAAATTTTAATTGATTTATTATTCTCCAAGGGCGCAAAAGTCAATTTAAATAACAATTTTACATTGGATGCAATAGCCAAACTATCATTTAATGATTTCCAGGGTATTGTTTCAAGAGTTGGAACATTAAATAATGTAAATATATTAAAAGCAATGGAATATTTAGATAATGAAGCAATAATTTATATGATTAAATCTGGAGCAGATTTTAATAGAATTATTACTTACACAAATAATAAACTGAATTATGAATTATCTCCATTACTTAAGGCTGTTCAAGAAGAAAATGAAGAACTTGTTAAGTATTTACTTCAAGTTGGAGCTTCAGTTTATATCAATTGCGAAAAACATATGTTCATTCAAGCTTTAGAAACACATAATTTGAATATTATTAAAATGATTGGAGGTCAATATTCTAATCTGAGATTTCATACAAGACATCCATTAATTCTTTATGCAATTGAATCAGGATCAATTGATATTATCAAATATTTAGTTTCACGTAGAGTTCCAGTAAATGGGCGACATAAAAACAATAAAGAGTATTCGATTGATTATGCAATTCAGAGAAAGTCAAATGAAATTATGAAATATTTGATAGAGAACGGACTTTCTTTTGCAAAATCAGAACTTTTTTCCAATCCATATCATGAAGTATTCCGTTATTATAATATTGATGTTATTGAAGCATTAATCAACAAACATCCATATGATTATAACTATTATCGTTCTGATCTTCCAAAAGTTTTGTTTAGATTTTCTAAAAGCACAATCAAAAGAATCAACAATTATCATTCTTGCATTAATGATACTGATTCAGAAGGAAATACAGCATTAATTTATGCAATTAACGCCCAAAAGCCAGATTTTGATATGATTAAATATTTACTTGAATTAGGAGCTGATCCAAATAAATGTGAGAAGACTCTGTTTATGGTCATCGATCAAAACAATCCTGAAATGATTCAATTATTACTTGATCACGGTGCAAATCCAAATATATATTACAAAGAATTGACACCAATTGAATATTGTCTCAAATTAAAATCAATGGATATTTTGAATATCTTCATTAAAAAAGGTGGAATTCAAAACATTCAGCATGAAAAATTATACAATGAACTTTTGAACACAACAGATGATTTTATTAAAGATGTGACAAAAATGTTGATTGCAAATAATATTGATCTTAATTTTGAAAGGTTTTCGGCATTATATTTTGCTTCATCGAAAAATAACTACAATATTATATTGTATTTATTGGAAACATATCAATTTAATTCTAGATCATATCAACAAACAATTATCAATTTGCTTAATAAATCAAAGTATTCTGAAAAAGATTTCGCGGTATTAAATCAGTTAATTAGTCATGTAGATAGTTTGGATTTTTCAGATGAAAACGGCCAATCTTTGATTATGATTGCAATCCAAAATCATGATTATGAATTGGCAGAATTCCTTCTCAATAAAGGTGCAACAATCACCAGAGAACATTCAAGGTTATCTTCATTTACGGCATGCTTTTATCGAGTTATTGAAAAACAATTGATTGAATTGATAAGAGCATTTGTCAATGTTATAGATATAGTGAATTATAAGGCTTTGATTTATTCGATTGAATCTCAATCATTAGAAATCATCAAATTAATAAAGTCAAAAAAACTTGTTACAAAACCAGATTGTTACTTTCAAAAGTTAATATATTATCTTGACAAATACTTCAACAAAAACATTTTAGATGAACTAAAGGATAGTATTCAAGAAGTCATTTGTTCTGATTTAAATTCTTTTTCAAAAAACATTCGAAACATCCAACTATTTGAATATATCATTGACAATTTTAATGTCGACCAAAAGGCTCTTGAAAATGTTATTGAAGAATCTGTGAAAAGGATCAAAGATCCTCAAATATTTGAAAAATTTTTTAACAAATTGGAAAATGTGAATTTCATGACATCGAGCGGTGAACCGATCATTTTCTTTATTGTTAAATCCTCAAATATCTCCGCCCTTGAATCAATACTGAAAAGAAAAGATGAAATCAATTTCGAACATGAAGGAATTCCTTTAATTTTGATGGAATTCATATATTTCGACAAAGAGTATTATGATAAATTTTATAATCCAGATATCAAGTTGAAATTGAATGCAACAGATCGCAAGTTCCAAATCACACCATTTGCATTTGAATTTGCACTTGAGAAGAAGTTTCTTGATCTGTACTACTTTCTTGAATCATATTTAGATAAAGCACATATAGATATTAGATTGATTATTGTAGAAGATCTTCTTGAAATATATCAGAAAAATTTCCCCAATTATGAGAACATTACTGAACATCTCAAATGCGCAATTCTTAACAAATCTCTTCGAATCCTGAATTTTTTACTTGATAAATTAGATTCGATTCAATATGGATTTTATATGAGTGCAATTGCATCAAGATCAGTAGAAGTTGTTAAGAAACTCCTTGACAAGCAGGATCTTCCACAACATACAGAAGATTGTCGCCCTATTTTATATTATCTAATTAGATTTTATAATAAGGACGTTTTTGAATTCATGACCAAGTATATTTCTGATTTCGAAGAAAGTATTAATATCGATGGAAAGATATATAGTTGTCTTCAAATTGCAGTAATATTCAAATCAGACAAAGAATTTATTAAATTTTTGCTTGATAAAGGAATATATTATGATCCTAAAACTGATATTCAACTTGATCCATTATTTATAGCTGTTCACCTTTCAGGTCAGGATAAAGAATATTACAATGAAATCATCGAATTAGTTCTTAAATATAAACCAATTTCAAATAAAGAACTTGGCGAGAAACTATACAATGGAGCCATTAATAATAACAATGATGAACTTATTACAGTAATGTTAAAAAATGACAAATACAACATTATTGGAAATATTAAGGGCGAAATCAAAAAATCAACATTTCACGACTATCCTGAAGATAAAGTTTATGAGGAGATCTATTTCTGTCAAGGAGTTTATAATGACCATATTATTAATGATTATTGTGTTGATGACTTTCATTCTGATGATGATGACTTTGATAGTGATGATGACTTTGATAATGATGATGACTTTGATAATGATGATGACTTTTATTGTGATGATGACTTTGATAATGATGATGACTTTTATTGTGATGATGACTTTGATAGTGATGATGACTTTGATAATGATGATGACTTTGATAATGATGATGATTTTTATTGTGATGATGATTTTTATTGTGATGATGACTTTGATTATTATTAGATTTTATATTTTAAAGAATTTCACAAATATAATTATGATAGAAATGTTTAAAGCTTGTTTTTCAATTTTATGATATTGATATGAAGAAGACAAGAGATCTAGGCATCGTTATTTCGAAAATGCTTCATTTCAACAGGAAAAGAATGTGAATATTATATGCTTGATCATAGAGTCACACATATTAATATGATTGCAAGTTGAATTTTTTTTATTTTTATAATAAAACATTTTTATAATAGTAATTCAGATACTATGTACACTTATATATTAAAGTATATGTGGTAGTATTTGGCAATTCAAGTTAACCATGGACTTGTCTGCATCAAAAAATTATAACTATGGCAGCTATAATTCACTTAAGATATTATATCTATATATTGTGATGTTTCCTCTGATCTGAAATATTCCTGTCGCTGGCTACTTCGTAAACTGTTGAAATTTGAGATTTACCACTCAAATTAGAAATCAATCAGTATAAAGTGTAATACTATATCATTTATCAAATTTTGAAAAACTATGGCAGCTATAATTTTTTATTTTTCTTGAATTCAACCCCGCATATGTCCTTGAACAGGCGAGAATTTTAAAAAGCGTTTATTTTCATGCTAAGAATTGAAATTTATGACATTTGAGTTAAAAGACTCAAATGTAAATTTTAAATTTGGAAAATTAAATTTATTATCTTTTGAGAATCAAACTACTTTTGCTATGTTTTTCGTGATTAAAAAAAAAAAAAAAAAAAAAAAAAAAAAGGTAGTGGGGCTTCCAGGCACTTCGTGCCTTCTAGCCCTGATGTTGATGTTTAGTATAAATGAAGTTTTTATTCGGAGGACTCTTCTTCTTCCTCCATTGCTTCTGGGAAGAAGCCTTCTTCTGGGTCGAAAACATTATATAATGTGTCGCTTTTCACAAATTATATATGTTTTCATGTTTTGTCACTTTTCTGTCACTTTTCAGGGAAAAACATTTTTATTATTATATATAAATGAATTTTACAAAACCACCGTTACCGTTCTTTGGAAATAAGAGTAGATGTAAAGATATTCTATTGAGAGAACTTAAGAAACTACCGAATGGTCTAACATTTGTAGATTTGTTCGGTGGAAGTTTCTATATATCCCATTTGTGCCATATAATATTCCCAGACTCAAAGATTATATGCAATGACTTCGACAACTATATGGACCGTCTCAAACATATACCAGACACAAACAATATATTGAAAGAGTTAAAAGAAAAGATACCTATAGGTAAGATGGAACGTATACCATTAGATAAGAAAAATATTGTGAGAGAGGTTTTGAAAAAAGCAGAATATATAGACTGGAATAGTATATCTGCTAGACTATTATATAGTGGTGCTATAAGAGTTCATGACATTGAAACACTTATGTCAAAAGTTTTATATCTTAACTATACAAATGTTTTCAAAGAGGACATAGAAAAATATATTGAGGGTATAGAGTTTGTGAGATGTCATTGGACAGAGTTGTATGAAAAATATAAAGACAAGGAAAATGTTTTCTTTATAGTGGACCCACCGTTCTATAACACATGGGATTTTCAATACCAAGTAGACTGGACTTTGAGAGACTCTTTAGAAACTTTAGACGTTTTACATAACCATCCATGCTTTTACTTTACATCCGATAAAAGTGGTTTGGAAACCGTTATGAGATGGTTAGAGGACATACATGACTATGAGTTTAGATATGACAAGATAGAATATGAGAGAGGTCCTATAAACTGGAGAAAGTGTCATAACAAAGAAATTTTATTAGTAAGTAAATGTGGTTTGAAATAGGACTACTTGTTTTAGGTTTTTTCCATTGTGTCATTTATTTATTTGACGTGGCAGAAAAGTACAGAGAATATGAAGATGAACCAATGCCTGCAAATGTCCAGTATATGTACTCGTAAGAGATATTTTTATCTAATATTAAATGGACGCACAGAACTTAGCGAATGCACAGCAACCTGGACAACCAAACCCAGAGAATATTCCAAATGAAGTTAGAATACAAACTGCAATGGCAAACTATGGTCAAGTGCCAACAGATGTACAAATGCAAACTGCCATGTCAAATGACGCTGCGTTAGGTTTGCCACCATGGTATGCAAATATGAGATGGAAAGAGTTTTATACAAACCCTGAAGTGGGATATAAACAACTCTATGCAGATGACGCGAACACAGGAGTTGACCCAGAGTATGTTTTCTACCAGAGGAGAAATAGAATGTATGAGCTCCAGTTAAAAAATGCTATGGAACTCAGAAGGAAACGTAAGAGACTAGGCGGACATTAGATTTTTACATATAGTAAAATGGGTTTCTTTGGAAGAATAGGAAACTTCTTTCGAAATGTTGGAAGAGGTATATGGAATGGAATATAAACCGTAGGAAGAGGAATTTGGAACGGAGTCAAAAATATTGGTAAAAGAGTAGGTCAGTTCGTTGGTATTATACCTAAAGACCCTGAACCAGAAGAACAAGCTCCTGTTATACAACAGCCTGAACCTGCACCACAGTCTAGTTGGCAACCAAATCCAACACCTCAACCGTATTAAAATTATATTTTTACCGTTCGATAGTAGTTGTATATGAAACTAAGTTCTAAGTAAAACGCATGGTATAATGGAACTATTCTCTTTCTTCCATCTGTTGTAAACCATACTTGAAAGTCTGAAATACTTCCACTCGGCGGTTCATATAGCTTTGTAGGTTTTTCGTAAAAGTCATTTGCCAAGCATAAAAAAGAGTTTTGTGCACCAGAAAATGAAGCATGAACTATAATAGCGTCAGAGTCGAAAACATTTTCATATGTTCCATTAGGGTTTGAGACTTCATAATAGTCCGGGTGTACTGGATACCATGCAGGCTGATTTAACATCCTCAAAAATCTATGCCATGCCAAGTTGTTATATTTTGTAGAAATATAAACGTTTTCTCCAAGGTCTTCTATTTTATTGAATTTAACAGTTGCATTTTTCCTGTCATATATAATATCGAGATGGTACTCTCCTTCGTCAATGTTAAACTGGTTTGCATATTCGATATAGATATCGTTTATTTTTTCTTGAAAAGCTTGAAGAGTTGTTTCTAAGTTTACAAGCAAATTCACTTGTAAAAGTTTTCCCTGTTCAAATTTCTCATACATACGTTTTTCTTTGTTATAGTATCGAACTTCAAAACCGACCGTAAATGGGAAACCATGTATGGCTTCTGAAATGAACTTCATTCTACGAAAGCCAATAGCTTTTGTGACAGATGGGTCTCTTAACCATCTTAACGGGTAGTCAAAACGATAGCCTTCATGCTTTACGGTCTCTGTCTCAAACTTTTGACCGACATTCGTAAAAAGTTCATCTAATGGTTTAGTTGTAGCAACTCTTGAATTTTCTTTTTCTATTGAAAGCATATTTTATCTAGAATAAAAATGTCAAATGAAACAGCGTCTATGAGAGAAATACAACACAACCGACAACTCATTATACAAGCTCTAAATAAGAACACAACAAACTTTTCAAACTATTCTAAGATATCTGAGTCATTGAAAGAAGGAAACTTAAAACTGACATTAAACCCAATGACAGATGAGTTTCTGTTTCAAGACAATAAGAACCATACTGTCTGTATAAATCCAACAAAAGGAACTTTAAACGAGAAACCTATAAATGAACTTCTTTTGAAAGCAGATGTTGGCAACAAAGCTGACAAAGAATATGTAGACGATGCAATAGCAAAAGAAGAAGAAAGAGCAGATGCAACATATGCAACAAAAGAACATACTCATCCTGAACTAGCAGACAAAACATATGTTGACAATAAAATGTCAAGTGAAGTGACGAGAGCTGAAAACGAATATTCTAAAAAGACTCATACACATTCTATATCTGAAATAACAGACTTACAAGAAACCTTAAACAGTAAAAGTGCCGTTGGACATACACATACCATTGCAAATATTACAAACTTACAAGAAACCTTAAACAGGAAAAGTGCCGTTGGACATACACATACATCTTCTGAAATAACAGACTTAAACGTTAGCCTTGAAAATAAAGCAGATAAAACATATGTCAATGAAATATACCAAAGTTTGCTAGGAACAAAAAATATTGAAACTATTGTTGGTGACTTTTCTGTCAATGAAGAAAACAAATATTTTAGATGGCAGTTGGTACAGTCCTTAGAAAATGGTACACGGTGTAAACTCATTCCGAAAAATAACAATGAAATGTATGTAAGCTATAAAAAGAATGATGGTACACAAGTTAAAGTTCCATTAGACAACAACTGCTACTTAAACTTATATGGAGACGAACAAAAGAAATATTTAAGAGTTTATGAAATGGCAGATATGACATTGCCTGACCCAGCTCCAGCACCATATTATTATGACTATGGAGATGACGTCAGAACACCACATGTAGATGAACAAAAGCTAACATTATATTTAGATTATTATAGATATAAAAGATATAATGCAATAGAAAAAACGAGAATAGTATACTATTATGAAGATGACAGAAATAAATATTATAGTCAAGACTTTACCTACCCTGAAAACATAAGATTATATTATAAAAAATATTCTGACACAAACCAGAAGAAACCTGAAATAGTTGCACTATATTTTAAGTTCAAAAGAGACAATCCTATAATATCTCATATGTTTGATTTAATGAACCCAGTAGGTTCTATTTATACGTCAATGGAAGCAGAAGGTCCTCAAGTAATGTTTGGTGTTGGTGCATGGGAACAAATAGTCGACAGGTTTTTGTATTGTGCAAACTCTTCAAAGGAAACAGGTGGAAGTAAAACGATTTCAGGTGAAAACTTACCTGCGCACAGTCACTACATAGATTTAAGTACATCTCAAGCAGGTTGGCATAAGCATAGATATTGGGATTGGTCAGGAATGACAAAAGGTAAAGGATATGATGTTAAAGACGACGTTAAGTTTGCTATAAATTGTTACTGGAGTGACACTCAGGGAGAAGGAAACCATACACATTTCGTTTCAGGATATACGCAAACAACGGGACAAAGTAAAGAATACATGCCACCTTACATGACTGTATTCGCATGGTATAGAATTGCTTAGTCGTCATTTTCAACTTCTTTAGCATATTCGTCAGGAGTTGTCTTATATTTGTTAGGAACTGTTTTTGAAAGTATACCACCTTGAACTTTGACAAGTTTGAAACGAGGTCTGACAATAGTCGTTTTATCTTCTGCTTGCAGTCTGTACATTTTGCCATGTTTGCCTAAAACTTCATAATATTCTCTTGTATACTTTCTTCTATTTTTACGAACACGAATGTGAGTACCTGTCGAGTTCCCATTGTTGTCATAGTCAATAGTATTTTCATATGGGTCGCGTTTAGGTATTTCTATTTTTACTTTGTCACCTTTCTTAAGTTTGAAGCCTGGCATTCTTTCTTGTTTGTCTCTTTTGACTAAACTATTAAATATATAGTCTTTCTCTAAGTCGGGGTTGTTTTTCATTTCTTCGGGGGAGTGGTTTCCCAAACCTTTTTGTTTACGGCTATTGTAAATATTTAAAACTTGTCTCATCTTTGCCTGGGAGAAATGTCTATATTTGTCGTCATATGACATTTCATCTACCTCACCACCTTGTGGTTGATTTAAGTCTCTTAAGATTTTTATACAACTGTCAATGACACCAAGAGCAGAATGGTTTTGGTCGACAATGAAATATTGGTTTACATTTTTTGAACGCAGATAGTTTTTTACATCATCTGATTTGAAAGAACTTTCACAGTCAGATGTCAGTTTTGTTGGATGGTATTTGTCAACGAATATTGTCAAAGCAGTTTTCACATCTAAAATATTTTTGGACTGTAATGGTATGGCTTCACAGTATCTTGTGTTTTGACCGACAAATATTAGCCAGTATGGTGGTCCATCTTCTCTATACCTCGGAATGTTTTCCAAGATATCCATAAACCAAGCATTTGGTGTTGAACTAAAGATTTTTACCATGAGTGCTTTCTTTGTTGCTTTAGAAACATACGGGTCCTTGTTTGGATTCGTCATTTTTACCCCATAAGAAATGGGTTTATTTGGCGCATTAGCAGGAGTTGCATCCAGATTTTTGCCCGCAGTGGGAACAATAGCCAGAGGTGCATTTGGAATTGGAAGGAAGATTTTGAGTACATTAGGTATACTTAAAGAGAAAGCACAACCTATTATACAAACTGTACAGAAAGGTTGGGATGTAGCACGAGATGCAGCAAATCTTATTCCAAATCCTGAAACAAGAGGAAAAGTTCAAGGATGGATGGACAATGTAGGAAGACAAGCAGGAAACTATTATAACAAAGCAAATGACTACTATAACCAAGCAGGACACTATATGGACCAAGGTGAAAGATTCTTTAACAGAGGATATAACCATGCACAACAGTGGGTAAACAATAACCAACCGCAACCACCTCAAACTTGGGGAATGTAAAGTTTTTTACTGAGATGAAATGAACAATACAGCATTGAGACAAATGGGTTCAAGATGGATTTGTCGACTTCCAGCAGTTACACAACGTGTTTGTCAAGTTCTTCCTATACCTCAGGAAGTTTTAGACCGACTTAAAAAACCTAAACAACCAGTTGAAAACAAACCAAACTAAAATTTTTTACTGAGATGAAATGACCGAAGAAGTTGAAACGGTAGATTTGACACCACAAACAAAAAGTTCAGAACCATTGTCAAAACCTGTCAAAGAACTTACAGATGAAGAGAAAAATTCAATAATAGAAAGTGCCAGGTCTGGAAATACAAACCCTAACTACAAAGTCACTTTTCATAGAAATGGAACGGCTAGTATCTCAAAAAAGAAACAGACTCTCACAAATAAAATATTGAAGTCTGAAGGAGCTTTCGAGACAACAGATGGAAAAGTTTACTTCACCGATCAACAGTTCATTATAGAACATCTCATTGACTTAGAGTCGAAATATTCTAAACTTTACAACAAACACAAAAAGTTGAAAGGAAAACAAAAACAGATGGCATATGATATTTATGAAGATGTTGACGACACAACCATACCTGCAAGTGAAGTAAAGTCAGGTGAACCGAAAAGTGACGAAAAACCGATAGAAGAAGGTGAGCCAAAAACTGAAGATAAACCAAAACCAAAGTTTAGTTTCCAAACTAAACCAAGTCAACCTTCATTAGCTGGTATGGGTTGGCGTCAAAGACTTATGGCAGCAGGCGGTTATGTAAAGTAAAGAAAAAAATATTTTTTTATTTTTATTTGAACTGTACGCTGAGTTTTGTTGGAGAAGACCGTTGGGAAACTTGTTTGTTAGATGAGAAATATGAAATGGCATACCATTTAAAACAAAATATTTTTAAAAAATATATTTTTTTATTTTATTTGAAATGTACGCTGAGTTTGTTGGAGAAGACCGTTGGGAAACTTGTTTGTTAGATGAGAAATATGAAATTCACTGTTGTGAGTCATTTGAAGTCAGAAACAAAAAGACAAAAAGAGTTTTAAGCGAATGGGAGCGAAATAACGGATATGCTGTTATGAAGATGGGTGGAAAACACTATTTTAAACATGTTGTCATTGCAACTCATTTTATACCGAACCCTAACAATTTACCTTTTGTAGACCATATAAACCGTATAAGAAACGACAATAGACTTGAAAACTTACGTTGGGTCACTCGTTCTGAAAACAATAAGAACAAAGGCAAATTTGGAGATATTGTATTCGAATTTGTCGACGAACTAGAAGATGAAACAATTGAAATTACAGACTATGGCAAGCATACGTTTGAGTTTTACTACTATAGCGAAGAACAAGACTCTTTCTACTTTTATACCGGCGTAAACTATAGGAAATTACAAGTATGTTTTACTAAGGCGGGCTATGCTTATGTAAACGCTAGAGATACAGATGGAAAATACGTTAGACTATATCTTAACAAATTCAAGAAGCTATATGGCATACCATTTTAAAACGTTTTTAAAACAGTATATTTTTACATATATGAAATGCTTCAGGTTGAAAAACAAAGAACAAAAGTAGCAGATACAAAACCGTTAGACTATATCTTTACAAACGCTGGCAGGACTATATCAGATGAAGAAATTTCATCCCGAGTATACAGGTTTGACTATCCAATTCGTTGGCTTCAAAGTCCTTCAGATGCAAAGGCAATAGGATTTAGAAGAGTTTTGTTTTCAAAAAGAACTAACGCATTTATGTTCGCAGTATATTTTCATGGGCAATATAAAGGTTCTGATGGTCTAATAGACAAATTTGACGAAATGAGAATCTTTACAATTCGTTCAGACGAAAGTCTTGAGAAAACTCTAAATGACTTTCAAACTCAAATAAACAAATACTACTGGGAATTTCAAGAAAAATACGACTCTTTACTAAATGGAACATACTATCTAAAACTAGAATACAACAAGATGAATTCCACCGTTTCATTTCAAAGGATTGAAATTAACCCTCCAAGAAGTACACAGTTTTTATTTTGGGAAGTAGACAAACGTTCTTGGGCACAATTTCTTCGGTTACTAAACCAGAACGAACCATTGCCACCTGACGGTCCGTTTAAATTTATACGTCCACCAGCAGATTTGACAGTTTATAGAAACGTGTTCGACCCTCAAAATGTCATGTGTCATGCAAGTTTCAGTTCAAGCAACAACAGTTTTCTTTGTATTGGTAAGGACTTTTATGACCTTACCTCTAAATTCTACGAACCACCTAGTAACAGTTTCTCTGACTTTCAAGTTTGGTTCACAACAAACGGTGTGCAGCATATTATACCATTGTACTATGACTTTTATCTCGAATTGTCTTTCATATACAACTACGGAGAAGTGCTGAAAAAGTATTGAATGTGGCTCGATGTTGTCCATTGCACTGCTTCAGAACAATATTTGCACTGCTTCAGAACAATATTTGCACTGCTTCAGAACAATATTTGCACTGCTTCAGAACAATATTTGTACTTTTTCAGAACAATACTTGTACTGTTTCAGAGCAATACTTGTACTGTTTCAGAACAATACTTGTACTTTTTCAGAACAATACTTGTACTTTTTCAGAACAAATTTCCCGTAAAAGCTCTCAATTTGTGAGAAAAATTTTCTGTTTCAGAACAAGACTTGTACTTTTTCAGAACAAGACTTGTACTTTTTCAGAACAATATTTGTACTTTTTCAGAACAATATTTGTACTGTTTCAGAACAATATTTGCACTGTTTCAAGACAATATTTGCACTGCTTCAGAACAATATTTGTACTGTTTCAAGACAATATTTGTACTGTTTCAAGACAATGTCCGACGGTTAAGCCACAAAAATATTTTTTATTTTTATTGTAAGAACAGAAATGTCAGTCGAAGCAAAAACGTTCACGAACAAATCTAATGGCGAAACATTCACAAAAGGCACTTACAACGGTATTGAAGTCTTACGTAGAGACAAGGATGGTTATATAAATGCAACAAAGATGTGTCAGCAGTTTAGGAAAGACTTTAGAAGGTTGTTGGAAAATAAGTCCTGGGAAGAGTATTTTAAGGCATTTTGTGAAGAATATACCAACCCGCGGAAAACGGCGGGTTGCTTTTTATACAAAGTTCATGCAGGAATTCCGGATGAAATCAAACAGGTTAGAGGAATGTATGTAGACCCAAGACTCGTAAACTATATTGCAATGTGGGCTTCTCCAAAATATTGTATAGCAGTTGGAAAAATTATGGACTCCATAGACAAGAAAGTTCATGAGAAATTAGATGAAGAAGAACTTGAAGATACAGTAGAGAATGCAAAACCTTTGTTTGAAGAAGAAGTTGGAAAAATGTGTGAAAAACAATTAGAACATGAACGTGAGATATATTATGGTTATAGAGATTCTCCATACGAACTAGACCAATGGGAACAAGAAGATTTAAAGAGAGAATTTAGAGAATATGAACTCGCTAAGATAGCATTTGAAGCTGCAGAAAAGAAGTTAAAAGTTTGGGGTCGTTTTGTACAAAAATATTGTGAGTAAATGAACCATTTTTTTCGGCAAAAATAAAGTTTATGTTAGAATGTTAGATCTAACATGTTTTCTAACATGTTTTCTAACATGGTCTAAAACTCTCGAAAATCATGAAATTTACACCCAAAATAAAGTTTATGTTAGAATGTTAGATCTAACATGTTTTCTCACCTGTTTTCTAACCTCTTGAATTTTCATGACTTCTTCGTAAATGTTTTGTCAAGACTTCTTCGTAATGAGTGTAAAGGACCCAAAAATAAAGTTTATGTTAGAATGTTAGATCTAACATGTTTTCTAACATGTTTTCTAACCTCTTGAATTTTCATGACTTCTTCGTAAATGTTTTCTCACCTGTTTTCTAACATGGTCTAAAACTCTCGAAAATCATGAAATTTACACCCAAAAATAAAGTTTATGTTAGAATGTTAGATCTAACATGTTTTCTAACATGTTTTCTAACCTCTTGAATTTTCATGAATTTTCCCGAAATAAAAAATAAAGTTAGTTTTTTAAAAAAAATATTTTTTATTTTTATTGTAAGAACATGTTAGCAACAACAGCACCAAACTCTTTAGTCATGAATCCAACATCTATGTTAGTAGAGATGAAAAACTTCATTCCTTCTTCATATACTTTCGAAACAAAAATCCAGAAGATAAAGCAAGAACTTTTAACATGTAATTTAGACTGTACCGCACAGAATGAAACAAATGAACAGTATCTTTATGAAATGCAGGATATTATTGACCATCTACCTAAACTTCCTGAAATCCAACAACAAAAACTCACTATTCCAGAATTCGATGAAATAGAAGTCAAAGCAACTGACTCAGTAGAAATAAAGAAGTTCATACGAAAGGTAAACTATGAGTTTCTAGGATTTCATTGCAACCATAAAGTTATGGACAAAGATTGCGACATGGTATATAAGAATGTTTCTGACCTTTACAAATCTGAAGAATTTAAGACCTACGACAACTTTGTTTCGTTAGTTGCTGAATGTGTTTGGCAGATAAGAGATAAAGATAAAAGATGTAAAATATGGAACGAACAAATAAGACCCGCTATGTTTGAGATGAAGAGAGCAATTGACGCTTTAGTCATACTTGCAGGTAAGGTTTCAGAATATAACGCAAAAATGAACCCGCAATGTTCTAAATGTAAAGCAGCAATAAGAAAATATAACTACTCCGTTAAAGAGATAGAACGTATGAGAAACGACTATGCAGACTTAAAGAAAGAAGCAGAAAAGCCAGCAGAAGATAAAATGAACATGTTAGCATTTCTGAACAAAAACTATCCAACAGCAGAAGATTTCCTTCTATCTGACGTCAAGAAGAAATATAAAGAAACCTTCGGTATCGTTAAAACTTTTGACATACTGACAGAAGAAATAGAAGCTACGAAATTGTTTAGAGTCATGAACCATCGCAACATATACCATGTAAAACGCTTGTAAATAGTTATGTTAGAAAACATGTTAGAAAACATGTTAGATCTAACATTCTAACATAAACATTATTTTTGCTGAATTCCGTATGAAATTTCATGAGTTTTGTGTGTTTTGGACCATGTTAGAAAACGTGTTAGAAAACGTGTTAGATCTAACATTCTAACATAAACATTATTTTTGCTGAATTCCGTATGAAATTTCATGAGTTTTGTGTGTTTTGGACCATGTTAGAAAACGTGTTAGAAAACGTGTTAGATCTAACATTCTAACATAAACTTTATTTTTGTCTGATTTACGCTCATTACGAAGAAGTCTTGACAAAACATTTACGAAGAAGTCATGAAATTTCATGAGTTTTGTATGTTTTGGACCATGTTAGAAAACGTGTTAGAAAACATGTTAGATCTAACATTCTAACATAAAATATATTTTTGCTGAATTCAGCACAAAAATCTGAGTAAAATGGCATAAGATTGCTTCCCTTCGAAAACCGAGAGAAGAGATTCCGTACGAAAACAGTGAAGAACAGCGAGTAGGGAAAAAAACCTGGTCGCCTAAAACTCATGAAAATCATGAATTTCCTTAAGATAGAAAAAATAAAATTAACGCTAGTTTTTTTAAAATATTTTTTTTTATTTTGTATGTAAGAACAGGAAATGTCAAACATTGAGTTTGAAACAGTTAAAAAGATAGACAATGACACCAAAGTGGTTAGAATTGGTGATTTAAACGTAAGATACTCAAAGAAATACAAAAAATATTCTTTGTCAGACATTTTAACACTATCTGAAGGAAAGAAAGCACACGACTGGGTTAAAAATGCTTCTACTCAGAAAATTTTGACAAAAAATCCTGAGCTTATGATATCAGTAAGATTCTATGGAACAAGAGCATATCTTATAGACAAAAGTCTTATACCAGTAGTTTTGTTATGGTTAGACCCAGTTGTTGGATATAATTTCATAACATATGGTTCATTCGATACGGAACGTTGCAGTGAAGGCTTACTTTATATCGTTCAGAAACCGAAGGACTTCAATACAAAGAGATATAAGATAGGAAGAACATTTAATATAACTCAAAGATATGACAGTATAGTCAATAGAGTTAAGGTTGTGTTTGTTAACGATATGAGAGCTGCTGAAACAGAACTACTTGAAAAGTTTGAGAAAATGTATGGTGCTCCCATAAAAGGTAAAGAAACGTTTGAAGTAGATGAGATAGATAAAGCTATAAAAGTATTTGACGAAGTTGCTGAAAAATACATGTAAAGCGTTTATTTTTGGTCTTTTATACAAGATAGAAAATAACGCTAATTTTATTTTTTTTTATTTTTTTATTTTGTATGTAAAGACAGATATGTCAACAACAGAGAACACAACAACAGTTATAGTCCATGAAGCTATAAATGAAGAATATGAGTACATACAGTTTAACAAACAACTCCGTCTCATTCGTTCAGTCAAAGATGACATGTACCAAATGCAAAGTATTTTGACAGCATGTTTTGCTCCAGATACCAAACATACAGACGATTGGTTCAAAAACCAAAGCACACAAGAACTTTTGAGCGAAGCACAGCGAGACCGACTTTTTTCGGGGTCGCCTAAAACTCATGAAAATCGTAAAAATTTGCCAAATGGTTTGAGAGGTTGGTATGTACATAGACTTCTTGTAAATGCTGTTGCAATGTGGGCTTCGCCTCGTTATGCTTGGTATATTTACAGACTTCTTGACGAAATTCATAGACAAGAACGTGAAGAGATGGAAAAGAAACTTCAAGCAAAAGATGAAGTCATTGAAGCAAAAGACAAAAACATTCAGAAAAGAATACCACGTTCGGTACCAAAAGGTAAGGAAAAGAACTATAAGTATATGATTTATACTGAAGAGATGGAAAATGAAGAAGATAAAGATATGGTTATGTTGCATTTAGTCAGAAGAAACAACAAAAGCTTTTACGACCTTGCTAAGATTTACAAATCTGACAGAAATTGGTTCTATCGCGAAAACTTACCGATTTCAATGACCCAAATGAAGATGTGAAACAAATAGTTCAAGATACGTTACCTCAAACACACTATGATATGAAAGGTTGTACAATACTTACCTTCAAAGAAGATTTGCCATTGTTAAAGGAAAAAATAACAGAGTATTTTGACAACTTCAAACAAGTAGGGTAGATGAACTCTTTATTTTTCAAGCTTGACTTTTTACAATTTGAACTTTGTTCGCGTAGATATGAATTCTGAAAGAAGTATGAGGGTCTTGTATGACTTTGTACTTCTCCCATAGTTCATGTCTGTCAAACTTACCTGCCATGGACTCTTTCATAAGTTCCATGAAATCGTCTTCGGACAATCCGGGGAAAATACAATGTCAGTAAGTATTCTTTTAACATCCTTACTTAAACTCTTTGCTGTCTGTACACAAATGACAACTGAGATGTTAAAGTGTCTGAGCTTCTTAAGAATTCGACACATATCTTGTTCTCTATTCTTAAGCAAAGGATGAGAAGCAAAGTCATCTAAGATAAGAAGACATCTATGAGGGTAAGTCTTCCAATCGTAAGATTGCAATTTCTTCGAAATGTATTCTATCTCTTTCTGTTTGTTTCTGAAGTGTTTCTTCTCTAATATTCTCTGCATTTCCTCATTAGGGTCTTTAAACTTCGAATTTATATACTCATTTATAGCATTATACTTCAAAACTCTTCTTTGGTACTTCTTTATCCAATCTAACAACTCAGAGTCTTTTATACATACTAACTTAGACTTTTTTATAATATCTTTGAACGAATTGACGGTTTGGTCAAATTGACCAGAAGTACTACAAATGACAACTAACTCATAAAATGGGTTCTTCTCATCTAGTTCTTGTTGTTGTGCAGCCATTTTAAGATAAGTGAAAGTCTTACCCGACCCAGGTGGTGCAATTAGACCTGTTATACCATTCTGAGCAAATAAGAACTTGTCATGTATAGGCTTTATCTGAGCATTTTCTAACTTCCTCTTGTTCTTGTTTAAAACATTCTCAAATTTCTTGTCAATGTCAGCAACTTTTTTTCTAACATATTTTTAGAAAAATTAAAATTTTTATCTTTTTGAAAATGTCTAGCGATTTCGCTATCTATATTCGAGACAAGCTTTTTGACAGCAAAACATCTGTCGACCATAAAATCTTACATAGTGTAAACAAGAAAGGTGAATTTGTTCTAAAGTTCTGTTTCTGGGAATATGACAAGAACCATAAAACATTAAGCAGAGAAGTCTTAAAATTTGTCAATGACAGACTTGTTGACAGAGATGACGCCGATTGAAAGCTGAAGTCCAACAAAAGTTCTTAGAATGCAAAGAAGACACATGCGCTGTTCTTGAAGATGAAATAGAAAACAGAATAGAAGAGCTATTAAAGGACAAAGACCTTTTACAAAAATATGGTTCTGAGAAGTTTGACATAACTCCACCAGAGAAGAAGAAGAAGAGAGAGAAGAAAGAAAAGAAAGTAGAAGAAGAGAAAAAAGAACCTGAACCAGTTCCAGAGAAGGGGAGATATGACATGTAAAAATAAAATTTTATTTTTAGAACATTTCTGGGTCAATGTCAATGTTCTCTTCCTCTTTAGGAGCAAACACTGGCTTAGACTCTAAAATCTTTTTACCCAATTTACCTTGAACTTCAACTATCTTAGACTCATAATATTCATAGTCGTCTGCTTTCTTTGGTTCATAAGGTATATACAAGTTTGTATGCTTTGCCTTCTTCGAGTTTTGAGAACTTTCTGTCAAAATTTTCTTTGACTGTCAACATACCGTCAATGTCTAAGTCTTCAAATTTCGCACCATTTTTAGTCACAATAGCAAACTTAACTGGTTCGATGTTCCAAACTTTGCTGAATGAAGACTTTTCAAAATGGTAGAAGTAAACATTCAAATATGTGAATGGGTCTAGTTCTTCTTTAAGTCCTGACATGTACTTGTTGACTGAGATGAATTTCATCATCTTTTCTATCGGATAAAAAAATATTTTTTTTAAAATTTACTCAGGAAAAATTTTTCTTTGTATATACGCCGTTCTGAACATCTAAAAGATTTTTGACATTTGCCAAGAATGTTCGTTTAGACGCTGTCATATAACCATACTCTTGGCAATATTGTTTATATTCATCGTACAATGACCTTTCATCTAAACACTCAAAGTTAGTCTCATCTATAAACAGTTCATAAACACTCTTGTTTGCTTCTAACAATGTTTGTCTCTCTTCGGTATGTGGAATTTGTCTTGGATTGAACTTAGAAATATCTAATGTCATAAAATATGAGAACAAGTGGTTGTAAAAGTCAGATGTCAAAGTTTCTGACAAAGCGTCAAAATATTCTGTATCTTGCATATGAGATCTGACGTTCTGACAACTACATATCTTCTGTCAGAACTTTCTAACTTCATCGGAACGGCGTTGTTTGAAACCATAATGAAATTTGCAACATTTTCACAAACTCTTTGGTCTTTATATTTTCTTTCAACAACTCCAACTTTGTCTGTTATAAGACTCTTCAAAGCATCTGAGTTTAAAACCTTTGTTGTATCTATACTTTGAAGTTCGTTACATACTATAAGTTTCATATTCTCTATTGAGGAGTTAAATTTACCGCAGATGTTTTCTAAGTTTGTCATATTCGGGTTCGAATAGCCCTCTAACAGTTTGCACAAAATATCTGTAAAGAAAGTGTTCTTACCTGTTCCTTGTTTTCCAATTACAATGAGAGCAGTTTCATTTTTAGCACTTGGATGTTGTAAGATGTTTGCAAACCAACATAAGATATACTCATAGACTCTTTCGTTTCCATTGCATATAATTTCTTTGACATGGTCTAACCAAGCTTCTATAACATTTTCTTTCCATTCTACTTGTTCGTATTTATATCCAGTGAAGATAGAATAGAAGTTTGGAGATGGTGTATAGAACTTTATACCACGAACTGAAAAATCTTCTAACTTTGACAATAAGATATCCCAAGCATCTAACATCTTCATACCAACTTGTACGACTTTTATTTTCTTAAGTTTCTGTTTACATTCTTGTTCTGAAACTATTGTCGCTTTAGGTTTGTTAAAGACAACATCCCATTCTTTCATGACATAACATTCTGGGGCAGAGTCAACATAAATGACTAAACGTTTCAAATTCTCGACTGCTTTGTTATAGTCTCGAAATGGACACATATTTCTGAATGCTTGGAAGTCATAAAAATCTGAAACATCTATTCTGTACATTTTTATAAAAATAAAAAAAATATTATTTTTTTATTCTTGACTTTGTTGTTGCATTTGTTCCATTTGTTGCATTTGTTGTTCTTGAGCTATTTGTTGTTGAAGTTGTTCTTGTAGTACAATACTTTCACCAGTTGCATCTTCCAATTCGAAACTTTCTGCCGTCATTGACAAATACATAGGACATAAAAGTTTTACAGGAACAAAGTTTGCGTCAACTAAGGTTAAGTTTATGTTTGCTAAAGTGTTTGAGTTTACTAAAGCTGAAAACTCTGCATTCGAATGAACAATAGGCAAACCAGCAGAGAAAGTATTGTTTATACGCATAAGTATCTTTTGGTCATAATAGTTTCTGTCGACATTCGAATAGCACTTTGAACCTAAGTTTGAAACAATATATAAAATAGGTGTACTTAAAGTCAATGGAACAGACATTCCTTGTATGACACCTTTTCCTGTTATAGGAAACTGTTGGTAGTAAAAACCAGAAATAAGTTTTGTATTATAGCTCATATCGTTTATAGTAAACTCAGTCGGACATCCAAACATAATGAAACCTGCTCTAGTTGCAGCACATGTTACATCCGTCCTTAAAGTATTAAATAAGTCAACAAAACCTGTTGGTGGTATATCTGAGTAAGTATCTTCAAAGGAGTATTTTTTACCATTCACAACAACAAAGTCTTTCTGGTGTCAAAAGAGCAAAACAGGCTTTAGTCGTCATTGTGTTTAAGGTTAGTTTACAATATCGTCCTGAGGACTTTGTAAGTTTGTTGTTATAGAATTATATGACTCAGGGTTTTTAGTCGTAATAGTATAAACCACTATGTCTTCTGCCATTTACTTAGCAAACAAACTTTAATGAAATGTTGTGGTCGTCAAATATTTTTATGACGTCTGGGAAACTATATTTTTAAGTTCAACGTTTCACCTCCTTTCATAACGTATATCTTGTCAATGACATTGTATGAAACACCACAGCAAGCAATGTCGGGTTCTATTTCTTTGATGTTTATATCGTCTGCCTCTGTCAAAAGTTTCAATAGTTCTTTCAAAATTTCATGAGGTGCGATGACATATGAGTTCACTTTTACAGGTTGTGTTCGACCAAGTTTAACATTATACCTAAAGCTTGACAAATCTTCTCCTGAGTTTTAAGTTTGTCTTTAAGTTGTTGGTAGTCATTTCGAATATCTGCAACAGAACTTAAGTCTCTGCTAACTTCAGGGTATGTTGGTTGTTCTTTTACAGGAACTATTGTTATACCATCTTCGTCTTCGTATGGTTTCCCCACTTCAACATCTCTTTCTTTGACATTGACAACAACACTTTGACTGTTTGTTTGAGTTGGTGAATTTAACTTCACATCTGCCACCGCCATTAAACCTTTTGAAACACTTACGCTTCTATTTTTCGGAAATGACATTTTACTTAGAATAAAAAGATGGACGTATTTGAGTATCTCTTCGAATTGAAGCAAAACAAAGTTTACACACACAAACAATACAAGTTCATTGACAGAATAGTTCTTTATACAAACAATGGAAAATGTTATAGAATAGCAGTCTTTGCTGAACCAAAATATTTTCATAAAGCAAAGAAAGTTGGTATAACCGAGATGGTGAAAGTTCTTGACGTTGACAAAAATATAACAACAAAACTTACAGATATTTCTAAAGGTAAGTTTATAATACAATTTTATGTCAAAACTGCGTACTGTCAATATTTGACGGAGAGAAGTCAGTTCAAGAACAACTTACTGACCTGCTGCCAAAATCTGCTCGATGGAAGCTGTCGTTATACCAATCTGAGGAGCCCCAGCAGGTTTCATCGAACGAATTTTCAAAAGAGCATCTTCCGTGAAAAGTGCTATTGTTTTGTAAACTTCTTTGCTCTCAGTTCATCTGGACCGTCTCTGTCACCAGTATATTGTATTTGTACAGTACCAACAGTTGAAATACCACCCATAAGTCTTCTGAGTCAGCAAATGGAATGCCAAGCCAAAAGTTTGAACGGTCTCCATTTGTATATTGAGTTTTTTGACTCCTGTATGAGTCCATACTTTCACATATGGCATAATAGAACTTTGCATTTCAGGGTTTATGGTTGTTGTGAAGTTGTTGTTAAAGTTCATAGCATCTAATGTCAAGTTGTATGACGCTCATATCCTCAACTGTAGAATATTCTTCTCTTGGATAGTATTTGCCATCTATGTTTATATGGTATTTAATACCAGGGTTGTAGAAACAAGAATAGTCATTTATAGTTCGTCTGAACAGTACAAACATAGTATCTGCATGTTTCATTGCAGTTGTTAAAGCAATATCTGTTCTTGCACCTGGGTCAGCACTTTGGTTTCCAACTTCACCTGCAAAGTCTTTGACAGATATTTGGTGTATAGGGAACATAAGTGGAACTGCAATATATTTGGCAGCTAAAGCATTTGAAATATCTGGGTCCAACATATAGACTGCAAGTCTGCTTTCTATTCTCTTGCATTCAAACTTTTCGCATGTGAACTTAACTGGGTCCCAAGCATCTCCAGCAGCATTGAAATAATAGTTTACTTCAGTGTTGAGGTTTGAGAAACCAAAGTCTAAGTCAACTTTGTTTTTTGCAAAAGTCGGCGAATGATTTTATTTGTTCCCACTACTTCTGTAAGAGTGAATGGGTCTTGTGTTGGTGCAATGACTAAGTTATTTTTGCTTGGTAAGTTCGATAGAAATTTTTCCTGCCCAGTTTGGCAAGTATCTTAAAAACCTGAAGATGAGGAAAGATGACAAAGGAACTCTAAGTTTCAGTTTTACTTTGTTAACTGCTGCTGGCAGTTTGTCCAGAAAGGTTAACATAAACTCCTGAACGTTAGGGTCAAGTCTTCTTATTTTCTCAATGGTGGCATACTGGTCTGTTTGTTCTCTAGCTTGTGGTTGTACTGAGTTTCTCAAGCGAACCATTCATAGTTTGCCCATGTTACTGTTTGAACTAAGTCAGAGTTAGAATATATCTTATATCCCATGAAAACTTCTGGAGCATATTGGTATCCGACATAGAAAATTCCATTGCAACCTTTCTTGTCAGACAACTTGGCAGAAGGTTTTATTTCAATGTCTTGTTCCACGTATAAGAAAGAGTTGTCAATAGAAATTATATGAAACCTGTCGCAAGCAATATCTACTGTTGTTGAAGAACCTTCTCCAAACTCACCTACGTTTCCATAAGAAACAGCAGTTGTATATTCGTAAGTTCCAGGAACTATTTCTGACCTTCTAATGGCATTGTCGCATTCGTTATACCATTCGGAAACATTTCCATTCATAGCATCCAAAACTGTTGGCGTTATATTCTGAGCGGCGTACATTTCATATGAGTAAAAATATAGAATAGTTGGATTTATATGTCATAATAGAACCCACGTGGACCAAGCTTTACTTTCTTCCTGACTGAGTTTTTAACTCTTCTTTTTCCTTCATTGCCCTCTGCTTGAAGTTGTTGCATCTTTGCATTATGTTCATCTAGTATGTTGCAAATTTCCCATGTCCTTTTTGCCTTTTGGCTCTGGTCGCCCATCTCAGGTAACCTATATCCTAGAAAGAGTTTGTCATAGTTTGTATTTGAGTCTTCGCGTATTGTTTGCATGACTCTTTCCTGAGTTTCCGGTTCAAGCTCTTCAAACAGTGCCTGTCCATATGGAATAAGCTCGTTTCCAAATATATGTTTTTGTAGCCATTCTGGTTTTCTTTCCATGTTACCAACTATATCTTTTGTGAATGGGAAAGCTTTTACCCAATCTTTCAGTCTTGCGTCGTTTATTTCTGTAGTTGGTTTTATTTTGTCAAGGAACATGTTTTTCAATACTAACATTTCATTTGGTACTGTCAATTTGAGTTTTCTTAAATATTCATCCCTTCTCAGTTCATTGTCTGCAAAGTAAGTTTTTATGACATTTTGCAAACTTTCATTTGCAAGGTCATGTACAATAGGTTCTCTTCCTTCTCTCTCCCTAACTGTCTTTCTAAACTCTTCACCAAATATACCATCTCTATGGTTCTGTGTAGTTCTTTGAGATAAATGTTCTAGAACGTCAGGTGTTATATTTCCATCAGCCATGTTCATTTCATACTGGTCCAAAATATCTGCATGTTTCATATCTTTCAATGGCATTAAAGCCGCGCTTAAAATACCAGCTATATCTGGTTCACCATTGACTTCCATTGCGTCTACAACTTCTTGGAATTGTGGTTGTAAGTTTATGAACCACACTATCCGGGTTAGCTTTATGACCCCATCTCATTGTAGTTCCATCGTCTGCAGAAACAAAAGTAGGTTTGTTTCCATCTTGGTTAGGTTCTGAATGAACTTTAAACAATGTTTCATTTCTATATGTTTCTTGAAATTTAACCTTTTATTTTCACCGAGTTCATCCGAAGATTGAACGTTAAATGCTCGTAAGTAAAAAGGGTTGTTGTATTTGTGTACATTTTCTTTCAGTGCTTCCATTCTATGCTGAATATTTTCATCTGGTGTTGGAGTCTTTTGTATGTCGGCAAAATTTTTCGATATTCTTCTACTATGTCAGCCGAATCTTTCTTAGACTCTTGGAAAGATTCCATATTCACCTCATGCTCTTGTTGAGGTCAAGATTTTTTCGGCTGTTCCAAATCTTCATCTAGTTCTGTGAAGTTAGTTTCCAAGGAGTGACTTGTTCGTTTCCTTCAGGCTCTTCTAGCTGTTGTTGCTGAACTATTTCTTCCATGTCTGGTTGTATCTGAACTTCTTCCTGTGGAGTTTCTTGTACCTCATCTGGTGGCATTTCATATATTCCGAGACCGTTTTCAACAATTTCCCTATCTACGTCATCCGCATTCATAAGCTTTTGTTCTTTCGTTCCGTCTCTATTTTTTACGCGTTTCATGACGAAAGTTGAATTGTCATTTAGCTCTGACATCAAATATCTCGGAGTAAATTCATCCATGTCATTTGGATGATATGCTATTAAATCATATCCCTTAGCGAGCTTGTATTTTTCCAGGTTTGAGATTATATCCGTTTTGGTGCTGAGCCATAAAGCTAAATAGGTTTCGGGTCAGTATTTCCATCCTTGAACTTTCCAATAGCTTCTTTATATCTGTCACTAAAGTCAACAGTATCTGGGAAACCACACTCTTCTTTAAGCATTTTTAAGAATTCTTGGTTTCCTTGTTCTCTACTTCTTTTATGTCCTTGCTCTGTTTGTGGTTGTTGTTGTGCAGGGTTTTTGAACTGTTGGTTGCTGTGCTGGTTGTTGTGTTGGTTGTTGTGCTGGTTGTTGTGTTGGTTGTTGTTGTTGCGTTGGTTTTGGTGCATGCCTGTGTCTGTGTCCATGTGACGATGTAAATGTTTTAGGTAGTCCTGGTGCAGGTGCTTCTCTTGGAGGGTTTGGTGGTATATAAGTTCCACCAGCTGGCACATATGTTCCATCTGCAGCGTAATGTCCTACCTGACTTTTCGTTTTTAAGAAAGCATTTACTAGGTCTGTTTTGGTCTGTTGTAACTCTTTTTCTTGACTTTTCACAACAGTTGCTCTAACGGCGTCATAGGCACTTTGAACTGCCTGTCTCGTTGCTGCATCTGTTATTTTCGTCATATTTTGTGCTACTTCTTTTAACTCTTTGTCGAAACCTTCAGACTTCAGTTTCTTTCCAGATGAGAAGTCGTTCACTTGTTTCACCTTACTATGAAGAGCTTCGAAAGCGTTCTTAAAGTCAGCATTTGTTAAAGCTTCATTTGAACTGTCTTCATCCGCTTGTATTTTTGTCCTTATTGACCCTATAAGCTGGGCTGCTTTAGCGTTGGCTTGGGCATCTAACCAGTCATTGTTAGCTTTTATATATTCTGAGCTTTTCATTGCCTTTTGCATGGCTGCGTCGTTATTTTTACTTTCTTGTGCTAAGTTTTCATACTGTACGGTTTGGTTTTGCAACTGTAAAAGTTTTTCTGCCTTTACATTTGCTTCAACTTCTTTTTTTATACTCATCGCTATCCATATATGTCTTCAGGGCTTTTTGTTTTATTTCTTCATCTTTCAGTACTTTATATTGAGTAGTATGGTTTTTCAAATTTATGACATCTTGTTCCATTTTTGCTACTTCTGCTGCTTTTTCTGACACTTTTTTCGCATATTCCTCTGTACTTAGTTCTTTCAGTTGTTCTTCTTTCTTCTTTTTCTCTACGTTTAACTCATTGAGTTTCTTTGTGTGTCTGTCATATTCTAGTTTCTTTTCGTTTTCACTTATTTGCTTCTGTATGTCTATGTTTGACTTTTTGACATCTGTTATTTGATTTTTGAGTGAACTCAAATTCATTTGACTTTGAGGGTTATAGGCTGTTCCGTCTGCAGCTCCACCATAGCCTGCCATTTTCGCTAAAAGTGCCGCTCTTAAACCTCCACTCTGTGCACCAACAACTCGGTTTAAAAGCATAGGATTGCTTGACATTTGTTGCAACATAGTGGGGTCATTCAGCATTTGTTGTTGCAACTGTTGTTGTGGTGTCAGTTTTACTATTGGATGTTTCAATGCTCTCTTCCTCTTACGTATATTCTTACGTAGCTTACGTGGCATTTTAAGTGAAGTTAAAAACATTTACGATGAAGAAGTCTTGACAAAACATTTACGATGAAATCATGAAAATTCATGAGGTGAGAAAACAGGTGAGAAAAGAGGTGACATCTCACCTCTTCACCTAAATTATATTTTTGGGTCATTTACGCTCATTACGAAGAAGTCTTGACAAAACATTTACGAAGAAGTCTTGACAAAACATTTACGAAGAAGTCTTGACAAAACATTTACGAAGAAGTCTTGACAAAACATATACGATGAAATTCATGAGTTTTCTACGATGTTAGAAAACATGTTAGAAAAGGTGTTAGATCTAACATTCTAACATAAACATTATTTTTTGGTCATTTACGCTCATTACGATGAAATCATGACAAAACATTTACGAAGAAGTCTTGACAAAACATTTACGAAGAAGTCTTGACAAAACATTTACGAAGAAGTCTTGACAAAACATTTACGATGAAGTCTTGACAAAAAAGTCAACGGCTGGTCGGCTGGGGTTCGGTCCTCCTCTTGGGTCTTGGGAAAAATTCTTAGGGCTAGAAGGCACGAAGTGCCTGGAAGCCCCACTTCCTTTTTTTTTTTTTTTTTTTTTTTTTTTTTTTTGATTTGTTGCTTAAACGAGAAAACCTTATCTCTTTTTGGAGGAAATTTTTGACAGATTTTTAAATTTTTGATGTTTTTTTGTTTTCTCTCAATTGTTTTGGCTGCTATTATTGACGAAAATGGGGTTTACGGATATACATATGATAACCGTGACTTTTTTATATTAGCACTGCCAAATCTCATTGGATGGGGTCTTGGTGCTGATGATACTTACCGTGCAGAGAAATCAACATCACCAGGCGATCTTAATATCCCAGAGTCTATCGAACTAAATGGAAAAACCATGGATGTTATCGAAATTTGTACTGTTGCATTCAAAGAATCTAAATTAACAAGAGTAAAGTTTCCTTTGACAATAAAAACAATTGCAGACAATGCTTTTGAGAGCTGCGAAATCGAAGTTATCGATCTATCTGAAACAGCAGTTACTGAAATTCCAAAAAATTGCTTTTTAAATGCAAATAAATTAAAAACATTACTTCTACCTCATTCAATGGCAAGTTGTACCGATACATCATTTACTGGAACAAGTATAGAAGTTCTAGGCTTAGATAATGCATTAAATTTCATTAATCTTACAGAATTTAGTACTCTTACGCAAGTTATTTTCTATGATTACGTATCTACAATACCAGAATTGTATTTTTATAACCTTCCTCAGCTGAAAAAATTAATATTCAATCAAAATCCAACAATTTTCCTAGATTCATATCGAAAGCTTGAAGAAGTCGTAATGAAACCACTCAGTTTGAAGCCTGTTGCAAAAATTACGCCTAATTTTCAACAATTAATTAAAAATGATAAATTTATTCCGAAAACTCGCAAAATCAAATCGAGGAAATACATCTTTGAAGATAGTCCCGATGGAAAACTTAATCTAACAGAGTTACAAGTAAAATCAATCGGAAATTTTGCATTTCAAAACGATACATCGATAACTTACATAGAAGCGAACACTTTAACATCCATAGGAGTCGGATCCTTCACCAAATGCTCAAATCTCCAAAAAGTTGATTTGTCAAATTCAAAATTAACGAAAATTGGGGCTCTTTCGTTTGCAGACTGCACCAATTTAGAATATATAATGCTTCCTTCGGAGTTAACTGATGTTTCCTATACTTCTTTTTCAAATTCTTTTCCAACAATTGTGAAATTATCGGGAAACTCAGTTCTTTTCCAAGGAAACACCACTGGAATGAAATATATAGGACCATCTAATACTTTATTTGGTAATCTTGTTGCAACAAGTGGAAAAGACGAAGGAATTAGTTTAGATGTCGAAAATAGTCAGCTTCCAAACACTCCAGCAGGGTCTCGTTATATTCCTTTACCAACAGTTGCTGTCGCGACGCCGAAAAGAGAGTTGAATGTTACTTATCTCGTTGTTTGCATTGTTTTAGCTGTTTTGTTGATTTGCGTCATAATTTTGAACATTGTTTTCGCAAGAATTCACGTGAAACTGAAGAAAAGAAACGCTTTGATTCTCTGCTCAGATGAAGAGCAGCTAAATAAGTGAATTATTTATATTTTTGTTTTGTTTATTTTAAATTTTCTTTTATGTTCCTGAATTTTTCAGATTTTTTTTTCCCTACAAGTGCAAAAAACGCTCAAAAACGATTGTTTTACATACATTCTGAGCATTATTTGTGTATTTAAAAATCAATCCGCGTAGAGCAGTTACTTAGGCACATCTGACTTTAATTCAAAATTCTGACATCTGATGTGAAGTAAATTCCAGGAAACATCTCAATTTTTAACTTAAAAAAAAGCTATTTTGTAAGAAGGGATTTTAATTTTTCTTTCATTTTTAAATGATGTATTCTATATATGCTGTGCATTATAAAAATGAGACTTTTAAAAAAAAAAAAAAAAAAAAAAAAAAAAGGAAGTGGGGCTTCCAGGCACTTCGTGCCTTCTAGCCCTGAAGATGTTTAGTATAAATGAAGTTCTTATATACGGGTCTTCCAGGAGCTTTTCACAAATTATATATGTTTTCATGTTTTGTCAAGACTTCTTCGTAAAATCAGACAAAAATAATGTTTAGGGTAGAAGGTTAGATATAACCTCTTTTCTAACCTCTTTTCTACCCTCTTGAATTTTCAAGACTTCTTCGTACATGTTTTGTCACTTTTCTGTCACTTTTCAGGAAAAAACATTTTTATTATATATATAAAATGAATTTTACAAAACCACCGTTACCCTTCTTTGGAAATAAGAGTAGATGTAAAGATATTCTATTGAGAGAACTTAAGAAACTACCGAATGGTCTAACATTTGTAGATTTGTTCGGTGGAAGTTTCTATATATCTCATTTGTGCCATATACAATATTTCCTGACTCAAAGATTATATGCAATGACTTCGACAACTATATGAACCGTCTCAAACATATACCAGACACAAACAAAATATTGAAAGAGTTAAAAGAAAAGATACCTATAGGTAAGATGGAACGTATACCATTAGATAAGAAAAATACTGTCAGAGAGGTTTTGAAAAAGGCAGAGTATATTGACTGGGATAGTATATCTGCTAGACTATTATATAGTGGTGCTATAAGAGTTCATGACATTGAAACACTTATGTCAAAAGTTTTATATCTTAACTATACAAATGTTTTCAAAGAGAACATAGAAAAATATATTGAGGGTATAGAGTTTGTGAGATGTCATTGGACAGAGTTGTATGAAAAATATAAAGACAAGGAAAATGTTTTCTTTATAGTGGACCCGCCGTTCTATAACACATGGGATTTTCAATACCAAGTAGACTGGACTTTGAGAACTCTTTAGAAACTTTAGACGTTTTACATAACCATCCATGCTTTTACTTTACATCCGATAAAAGTGGTTTGGAAAGTGTCATGAGATGGTTAGAGGACATACATGACTATGAGTTTAGATACGATAAGATAGAATATGAGAGAGGTCCTATAAACTGGAGAAAGTGTCATAACAAAGAAATTTTACTAGTAAGTAAATGTGGTTTGAAATAGGACTACTTGTTTTAGGTTTTTTCCATTGTGTCATTTACTTATTTGACGTGGCAGAAAAGTACAGAGAATATGAAGATGAACCAATGCCTGCAAATGTTCAGTATATGTACTCGTAAGAGATATTTTTATCTAATATTAAATGGACGCACAGAACTTAGCGAATGCACAGCAACCTGGACAACCAAACCCAGAGAATATTCCAAATGAAGTTAGAATACAAACTGCAATGGCAAACTATGGTCAAGTGCCAACAGATGTACAAATGCAAACTGCCATGTCAAATGACGCTGCGTTAGGTTTGCCACCATGGTATGCAAATATGAGATGGAAAGAGTTTTATACAAACCCTGAAGTGGGATATAAACAACTTTATGCAGATGACGCGAACACAGGAGTTGACCCAGAATATGTTTTCTACCAGAGGAGAAATAGAATGTATGAGCTCCAGTTAAAAATGCTATGGAACTCAGAAGGAAACGTAAGAGACTAGGCGGACATTAGATTTTTACATATAGTAAAATGGGTTTCTTCAGTAGTATTGGAAACTTCTTTCAGAAAGTTGGAAGAGGTATATGGAATGGAATAAAAACCGTAGGAAGAGGAATTTGGAACGGTGTCAAAAATATTGGTAAAAGAGTAGGTCAGTTCGTTGGTATTATACCTAAAGACCCTGAACCAGAAGAACAAGCTCCTGTTATACAACAGCCTGAACCTGCACCACAGTCAAGTTGGCAACCAAATCCAACACCTCAACCGTATTAAAAATTATATTTTTACCGTTCGATAGTAGTTGTATATGAAACTAAGTTCTAAGTAAAACGCATGGTATAATGGAACTATTCTCTTTCTTCCATCTGTAGTAAACCATACTTGAAAGTCTGAAATACTTCCACTCGGTGGTTCATATAGCTTTGTAGGTTTTTCGTAAAAGTCATTTGCCAAGCATAAAAAAGAGTTTTGTGCGCCAGAAAATGAAGCATGAACTATAATAGCATCTGAGTCGAAAACATTTTCATATGTTCCATTAGGGTTTTCGACTTCATAAAAGTTCGGGTGTACTGGATATTCTGCAGGCTGATTTAACATCCTCAAAAACCTATACCATGCCAAGTTGTTATATTTTGTAGAAATATAAACGTCTTCTCCAAGGTCTTCTATTCTATTGATTTTAACAGTTGCATTTTTCCTGTCATATAAAATATCGAGATGGTACTCTCCTTCGTCAATGTTGTACTGTTTTGCATATTCGAGATAGATATCGTTTATTTTTTCTTGAAAAGCTTGAAGAGTTGTTTCTAAGTTTACAAGCAAACTAACTTGTAAAAGTTTTCCCTGTACAAATTTCTCATACGTACGTTTTTCTTTGTTATAGTATCGAACTTCAAAAGCGACCGTAAATGGGAAACCATGTATGGCTTCTGAAATGAACTTCATTCTACGAAAGCCAATAGCTTTTGTGACGGATGGGTCTCTTAACCATCTTAGTGGGTAGTCAAAACGATAGCCTTCATGCTTTACGGTCTCTGTCTCAAACTTTTGACCGACATTCGTAAAAAGTTCATCTAATGGTTTAGTTGTAGCAACTCTAGAATTTTCTTTTTCTATTGAAAGCATATTTTATCTAGAATAAAAATGTCGAAAGAAACAGCGTCTATGAGAGAAATACAACACAACCGACAACTCATTGTACAAGCTCTAAATAAGAACACAACAAACTTTTCAAACTATTCTAAGATATCTGAGTCATTGAAAGAAGGAAACTTAAAACTGACATTAAACCCATTGACAGACGAGTTTCTGTTTCAAGACAGTAAGAACCATACTGTTTGTATAAATCCAACAAAAAGAACTTTAAACGAGAAACCTATAGATGAACTTCTTTTGAAAGCAGATATTGACAACAAAGCTGACAAAGAGTATGTAGATGCAACAAGAGACTATATTCTCGCATGGACAGATAGAACATACCCACAAAAACATCATACACATAACATCTATGACGTAGATGAACTACCAGCAATGTTAGATGACAAAGCAGATAAAACATATGTTGACAATAAAATGTCAAGTGAAGTGACAAGAGCTGACAAAGAATATTCTAAAAAGACTCATACACATACCATATCTGATATTACAAACTTACAAGAAACCTTAAACAGGAAAAGTGACGTTGGACATACACACGATTTCTTCGCAACTGTTGGTATAGAAAATATTGAAGGAACGGTTGAAGAAACTGGTGGGGATGTATTAAATTGGAAACCTCCTAACTTTCCACAAGGTTTAACATCGGAAGAAGACATAACAACGATGAGATACATTAGATGTAGAAATGTCTATGTCATGGAGGATGAAAACAAAGTTAAATTCACTGCTCAAGATTTATATGATAAAAAAGCTGACAAAACATATGTTAACGATGAGTTAGATAAAAAAGCTGACAAAACATATGTTAACGATGAGTTAGATAAGAAAGCTGACAAAACAGAGCTTCAAACGTTAAAGACAGAAATACTTCAAACAGTATATCCTATAGGTTCTATTTATACGTCAATGAACTCTACCAGACCAGAAGTTACTTGGTTTTGGAACTTGGACTCAAATAGTCGACAGGTTTTTGTATTGTGCAAACTCTTCAAAGGAAACAGGTGGAAGTAAAACGATTTCAGGTGAAAATTTACCTGCACACAGTCACTACGTAGATTTAAGTACATCTCAAGCAGGTTGGCATAAGCATAATTTTGGGATTGGCACGCTTGAAAAAGGTAAAGGATATGATGTTAAAGACGACGTTCAGTTTGCTATAAATTGTTACTGGAGTGACACTCAGGGAGATGGAAACCATACACATCGCGTTTACAGGATATACACAAACAACGGGACAAAGTAAAGACTACATGCCACCTTACATGACAGTTTACGCATGGTATAGAATTGCTTAGTCGTCATTTTCAACTTCTTTAGCATATTCGTCAGGAGTTGTCTTATATTTGTTAGGAACTGTCTTTGAAAGTATACCACCTTGAACTTTGACAAGTTTGAAACGAGGTCTGACAATAGTAGTTTTATCTTCTGCTTGCAGTGTACATTTTGCCATGTTTGCCTAAAACTTCATAATATTCTCTTGTATACTTTCTTCTATTTTTACGAACACGAATGTGAGTACCTGTCGAGTTCCCATTGTTGTCATAGTCAATAGTATTTTCATATGGGTCGCGTTTAGGTATTTCTATTTTTACTTTGTCACCTTTCTTAAGTTTGAAGCCTGGCATTCTTTCTTGTTTGTCTCTTTTGACTAAACTATTAAATATATAGTCTTTCTCTAAGTCAGGGTTGTTTTTCATTTCTTCGGGGGAGTGGTTTCCCAAACCTTTTTGTTTACGGCTATTGTAAATATTTAAAACTTGTCTCATCTTTGCCATGGAGAAGTGTCTATACTTGTCGTCATATGACATTTCATCTACCTCACCACCTTGTGGTTGGTTTAAGTCTCTTAAGATTTTTATACAACTGTCAATGACACCAAGAGCAGAATGGTTTTGGTCGACAATGAAATATTGGTTTACATTTTTTGAACGCAGATAGTTTTTAATATCGTCTGATTTGAAAGAACTTTCACAGTCAGATGTCAGTTTTGTTGGATGGTATTTGTCAACGAATATTGTCAAAGCAGTTTTCACATCTAAAATATTTTTGGACTGTAATGGTATGGCTTCACAGTATCTTGTGTTTTGACCGACAAATATTAGCCAGTATGGTGGTCCATCTTCTCTATACCTCGGAATGTTTTCCAAGATATCCATAAACCAAGCATTTGGTGTTGAACTAAAGATTTTTACCATGAGTGCTTTCTTTGGTTGCCTTAGAAACATACGGGTCCTTGTTTGAATTCGTCATTTTACCCTGTAAGAAATGGGTTTATTTTGGCGCATTAGCAGGAGTATCCAGATTTTTGCCCGCAGTGGGAACAATAGCCAGAGGTGTATTTGGAGTTGGAAGGAAGATTTGAGTACATTAGGTATACTTAAAGAGAAAGCACAACCTATTATACAAACTGTACAGAAAGGTTGGGATGTAGCACGAGATGCAACAAATCTTATTCAAATCCTGAACAAGAGGAAAAGTTCAAGGATGGATGGACAATGTAGGAAGAGAAGCAGGAAACTACTATAACAAAGCAAATGACTACTATAACCAAGCAGGACACTATATGGACCAAGGTGAAAGATTCTTTAACAGAGGATATAACCATGCACAACAGTGGGTAAACAACAACCAACCGCAACCGCCTCAAACTTGGGGAATGTAAAATTTTTTTACTGAGATGAAATGAACAATACAGCATTGAGACAAATGGGTTCAAGATGGATTTGTCGGCTTCCAGTAGTTAAACCACCACGTGTTTGTCAAGTTCTTCCTATACCTCAAGAAGTTTTAGACCGACTTAAAAAACCTCAACAACCAGTTGAAAACAAACCAAACTAAAATTTTTACTGAGATGAAATGACCGAAAGAAGTTGAAACGGTAGATTTTGACACCACAAACAAAAAGTTCAGAACCATTGTCAAAACCTGTCAAAGAACTTACAGATGAAGAGAAAAATTCAATAATAGAAAGTGGCCAGGTTGGAAATACAAACCCTAACTATAAAGTCACTTTTCATAGAAATGGAACGGCTAGTATCTCAAAAAAGAAACAGACTCTCACAAATAAAATATTGAAGTCTGAAGGAGCTTTCGAGACAACAGATGGAAAAGTTTACTTCACTGACCAACAGTTCATTATAGAACATCTCATTGACTTAGAGTCGAAATATTCTAAACTTTACAACAAACACAAAAAGTTGAAAGGAAAACAAAAACAGATGGCATATGATATTTATGAAGATGTTAACGACACAACCATACCTGCAAGTGAAGTAAAGTCAGGTGAACCGAAAAGTGACGAAAGACCGATAGAAGAAGGGGAGCCAAAAACTGAAGATAAACCAAAACCAAAGTTTAGTTTCCAAACTAAACCAAGTCAACCTTCATTAGCTGGTATGGGTTGGCGTCAAAGACTTATGGCAGCGGGAGGTTATGTAAAGTAAAGAAAAAATATATTTTTTTATTTTTATAAAAATGCCTCCGTATAGAATGGATAGAAAATCTGCTAGAATAAAAGCAGAGTTAGAAAGATATGGTTGGAAAGTTTCGAAGAAGTTTAAATATAGGAAGGGAAGACCCATAAAAGTCTATGACAAATTGTCTGGTCTTCGCTACGAAATGGACTTGGAAACAGCACGCACAAATTATCCAAACAGACTAGAGAGGTTAGAAGAAGAACGTCTTATGGACATGCCTTTCAATGTTACTGAGCCACAAGTTGAAGGACACGACGGCTTTGCCAGATTCTACTGGAAACATGACGAACAATTGCATCCTTTGAGAAGGAAAAAAGGTAGTGCAGAGGATGGTCATGCTCCCATGGAAAGAACAAGATATGCATATGAGAAGTATCGTGAAGTTAGAAGTCAAATTACATCTGGTCGAACCTTTACAGTAAACTTTGACGAAGGAAAGAACAAAGAAGGCTTCATGGGAGTACTTGCTGCCATACAAGACGGAAATAAGAAAGGATACAATCTCAGACTAACCGTAACAGATTTGGACGGTCACATTTACTATGCGCATGGCAATGTCACAACAGCCGCACAACTTCTTGACGCTTTCAAGACTACAAAGAGAGAACAAATGTTTGACTCCGACTCAGACATTTTGAATGCAATTGAAGGAATTGCAAGTGTCAAGTTCGAATGGTACCAACCTAACCCTCAAGCAGTCAGACAACTTGTTTGTTAGATGAGAAATATGAAATGGCATACTTTTTTAAAACATTTTTTTTAAAACAGTATATTTTTACATATATTAAATGTTTCAGGTTGAAAAACAAAGAACAAAAGTAGCAGATACAAAACCGTTAGACTATATCTTTACAAACGCTGGTAGGACTATATCAGATGAAGAAATTTCATCCGGCTCCTACCGCTTTGACTTTCCAATTCGTTGGCTTCAAAGTCCTTCAGATGCAAAGGCAATAGGATTTAGAAGAGTTTTGTTTTCAAAAAGAACTAACGCGTTTATGTTTGCGGTATATTTTCATGGTCAGTATAGAGGTCTGATGGTCTACTACAAATTTGATGAAATGAGAATCTTTACAGTTCGTTCAGACGAAAATCTTGAAAAAACTCTAAATGACTTTCAAACTCAAATAAACAAATACTACTGGGAATTTCAAGAAAAATACGATTCTTTACTAAATGGAACATACTATCTGAAACTAGAATATGACAAGATGAACTCCACAGTTTCATTTCAAAAGGATTGAAAATAACCCTCCAAGAGATACACAGTTTTTATTTTGGCAAGTAGACAAACGTTCTTGGGCACAATTTCTTCGGTTACTAAACCAGAACGAACCATTACCACCTGACGGTCCGTTCTGGTTTATACGCCCACCAACAGATTTGACAGTTTATAGAAACGTGTTTGACCCTCAAAATGTCATGTGTCATGCAAGTTTCAGTTCAAGCAACAATAGTTTTCTTTGTATTGGTAAGGACTTTTATGACTTTGCTTCTAAATTCTACGAACCACCTAGTAACAGTTTCTCTGACTTTCAAGTCTGGTTCACAACAAACGGTGTGCAGCATATTGTTCCATTGTACTACGACTTTTATCTCGAATTGTCTTTCATATATAACTACGGAGAAGTGCTGAAAAAGTATTGAAAAATATATTTTGGTTGAAAAAATACGGTGGAGCCAAAAGTGGCTCGACCTCAAAACAAGCATTTTGTGAAGAATATACCAACCCGCGGAAAACAGCGGGTTGCTTTTTATACAAAATTCAACAGGTAAATTTTCATGAATTTCCTTAAGACAGAAAAAAATATATTTTAGGTGTCACCAGGTCACTCGGTCAACTAACATCTTTTTGAAAATGGTGACAACATGACATTTTGACAACAACACAGGAAATAGATTTCATCGTAAATGTTTTGTCAAACTTCATCGTCAATGTTTGTTGAGACTTCATCGTATATGTTTTGTTGAGATTTTTATCGTTGTGGTCCGACGGTTAAGCCACAAACGAATGTCCGACGTCCCACCAAAAAATATTTTTTTATTTTTATTGTAAGAACAGAAATGTCAGTCGAAGCAAAAACGTTCACGAACAAATCTAATGGCGAAACATTCACAAAAGGCACTTACAACGGTATTGAAGTCTTACGTAGAGACAAGGATGGTTATATAAATGCAACAAAGATGTGTCAGCAGTTTAGGAAAGACTTTAGAAGGTTGTTGGAAAATAAGTCCTGGGAAGAGTATTTTAAGGCATTTTGTGAAGAATATACCACCCCGCGGAATTCCGCGGGTTGCTTTTTATACAATGTTAATGCAGGAATTCCGGATGAAATCAAACAGGTTAGAGGAATGTATGTAGACCCAAGACTCGTAAACTATATTGCAATGTGGGCTTCTCCAAAATATTGTATAGCAGTTGGAAAAATTCTGGACTCCATAGACAAGAAAGTTCATGAGAAGTTAGATGAAGAAGAACTTGAAGATACAGTAGAGAATGCAAAACCTTTGTTTGAAGAAGAAGTTAGAAAAATGCATGAAAAACAAATAGAACATGAACGTGAGATATGTTCTGGTTATAGAGATTCTCCATACGAACTAGACCAATGGGAACAAGAAGATTTAAAGAGAGAATTTAGAGAATATGAACTCGCTAAGATAGCATTTGAAGCTGCAGAAGAGAGGTTAAAAGTTTGGGGTCGTTTTGTACAAAAATATTGTGAGTAAATGAACCATTTTTTTCGACAAAAATATAATTTAGGGTAGAAGGTTAGATCTAACCTGTCTTCTACCCTCTTTTCTACCCTCTTGAATTTTCATGATTTCATCGTAAATGTTTTGTCATGAATTTCATCGTAAATGTTTTGTCATGAATTTCATCGTAAATGTTTTCTAACCTCATGAATTTCCTTAAGATAGAAATAAAGTTGGTTTTTTTAAAAAAATATTTTTTTATTTTTATTGTAAGAACATGTTAGCAACAACAGCACCAAACTCGTTAGTCATGAACCCAACTTCAATGTTAGTAGAGATGAAAAGCTTCATTCCTTCTTCATATACTTTCGAAACAAAAATCCAGAAGATAAAGCAAGAACTTTTAACAAGTACTTTGGACTGTTGTGCGAAAGATGAAACAAATGAACAGTATCTTTATGACATGCAGGACCTCATCGACCATTTACCTAAACTTCCTGAAATACAACAACAAAAGCTCACTATTCCAGAATTCGATGAAATAGAAGTGAAACCAACCGACTCAGTTGAAATAAAGAAGTTCATACGAAAGGTTAACTATGAGTTTCTTGGATTTCATTGCAACCATAAAGTCATGGACAAAGATTGCGATATGGTATATAAGAACATCTCTGACATATACAAATCTGGGGAGTTTAAGACCTACGACAACTTTGTTTCGTTAGTTGCTGAATGTGTATGGCAGATAAGAGATAAAGATAGAAGAGGTAAGATATGGAATGAACAGATAAAACCCGCAACTTTTGAGTTAAAGAGAGCAATTGACGCCTTAGTCATACTAGCAGGTAAGGTTTCAGAATATAACGCAAAAATGAACCCGCAATGTTCTAAATGTAAGGCAGCAATTAGGAAATATAACTACTCCGTCAAAGAGATAGAACGTATGCGAAACGACTATGCTGACTTAAAGAGGGAGGCAGAGAAACCAGCAGAAGATAAAATGGACATGTTGACATTTCTAAACAAAAACTATCCAACAGCTGACGATTTCCTTCTATCTGACGTCAAGAAGAAATATAAAGAAACTTTCGGCATTGTTAAAACATTCGATATCCTTCGTGAAGAAATCGAAGCTACGAAACTGTTTAGAGTCTCACGAATTCACAATGTTTACCATGTAAAACGCTTATAAAATAACTGGGGTAGAAAAGAGGGTAGAAGACAGGTTAGATCTAACCTTCTACCCTAAAATATATTTTTATTGAAAAATGACCAAATTTCATTATATAACTGTATTTTTTTGACGAAGAGAACTTTTGCACTTCGTAAAAAAACTCTATGAAATCATATCTTTTATACAAAATTCAAGAGGGTAGAAAAGAGGTTAGAAAACAGGTTAGATCTAACCATCTACCCTAAAATATATTTTTGCTGAAAAAAATGACCAAATTTCATGAATTTCCTTAAGATAGAAAATAAAAGCTAGTTTTTTTAAAATATTTTTTTTTATTTTGTATGTAAGAACAGGAAATGTCAAACACTGAGTTTGAAACAGTTAGAAAGATAGACAATGACACCAAAATGGTTAGAATTGGTGATTTAAACGTAAGATACTCAAAGAAATACAACAAATATTCTTTGTCAGACATTATATCTCCATCTGGAAAGAAAACAAACGACTGGGTTAAAATTGCTTCAACTCAGAAAATTTTGACAAGAAATCCTGAGCTTATGATATCGGTAAGATTTCATGGAACTACAGCATATCTTATAGACAAAAGTCTTATACCAGTAGTTTTGTTCTGGTTAGACCCAGTTGTTGGATATAATTTCATAACATATGGTTCATTCGATACGGAACGTTGCAGTGAAGGCTTACTTTACATCGTTCAGAAACCGAAGGACTTCAATACAAAGAGATATAAGATAGGAAGAACATTTAATATAACTAAAAGATATGACTCTACAGTCAATAGAGTTAAGGTTGTGTTTGTTAACGATATGAGAGCTGCAGAAACAGAACTGCTTGAAAAGTTTGAGAAAATGTATGGTGCTCCCACGAAAGGTAAAGAAACGTTTGAAGTAGATGAGATCGACAAAGCTATAAAATTATTTGACGAAGTTGCTGAAAAATACATGTAAAGCGTTTATTTTTGGTCTTTTATACAAGATAGAAAATAACGCTAATTTTATTTTTTTTTATTTTTTTATCCGGAATATAAAGACAGATATGTCAACAACAGAGAACACAACAACTGCTATCGTTCATGAAGCCATAGATGAAGAATACGAGTACATACAGTATAACAAACAGTTACGTCTCATTCGTTCGGTCAAAGATGACATGTACCAAATGCAAAGTATTTTGAATGCTCTTCGTTCTACAAAGCAAGCATACCATTGGTTTGAAAACCAACAGACAAAAGAACTTTTAGAAGAATTTCCTCATATGTTTGCTACCCTCGGAAAACCGAGGGTAGAGATTCCGTACGAAAATCGCAAGAATTTGGCTCCTGGTTTGAGAGGTTGGTATGTACATAGACTTCTTGTAAATGCTGTTGCAATGTGGGCGTCACCTCGCTATGCTTGTTATATTTTCATGATGTTAGATGAAATTCATAGACAAGAACGTGAAGAGATGGAAAAGAAACTTCAAGCAAAAGATGAAGTCATTGAAGCAAAAGACAAAAACATACAGAAAAGAATACCACGTTCGGTACCAAAAGGAAAGGAAAAGAACTATAAGTATATGATTTATACTGAAGAGATGGAAAATGAAGAAGATAAAGATATGGTTATGTTGCATTTAGTCAGAAGAAACAACAAAAGCTTTTACGACCTTGCTAAGATTTACAAATCTGACAGAAATTGGTTCTATCGCGAAAACTTACCGATTTCAATGACCCCAAATGAAGATGTGAAACAAATAGTTCAAGATACGTTACCTCAAACACACTATGATATGAAAGGTTGTACAATTCTTACCTTCAAAGAAGATTTGCCATTGTTAAAGGAAAAAATAACAGAGTATTTTGACAACTTCAAACAAGTAGGGTAGATGAACCATTTATTTTTTACGCTTGACACCAAAGATGGCTCAGGTAGCTCTATAAAGTAAATTGCCTCGTCAAATCCTTCTGGCATTCCGAGTCCTTCCTTCCGACATTCCAAGTTCTTCCATCCGACATTCCAAGTCCTTCCATCCGACATTCCAAGTCCTTCCTTCCAACATTCCGAGTCCTTCCTTCCAACAAGAAAAAAATTTCCCGACAACTGGAAAAAATTTTCCTGACAACTGGAAAAAAATTTCCTGTTGTTCGTCCGTAAACCATTCAAATTTTCGAAAATTGAGAACTTTTTGGTCGAACTTCAGAAAAAGTTTTTCCTTCCGACAGAAAAAGTTTTTCCTTCCGACATTCCGAGTTTTTCCTTCCGACATTCCGAGTCCTTCCTTCCGACATTCCGAGTCCTTCCTTCCGACATTCCGAGTCCTTCCTTCCGACAGGACACAAACGAATGTCCCACGTACCACCAACCGAGTCCATTCCAAAGCCAGAAGAACCGACAGCCCCAGCACCACAACAGACTTACTAAGACTAAACACTTACATTTTTCAAGCTTGACTTTTTACAATTTGAACTTTGTTCGCGTAGATGTGAATTCTGAAAGAAGTATGAGGGTCTTGTATGACTTTGTACTTCTCCCATAGTTCATGTCTGTCAAACTTACCTGCCATGGACTCTTTCATAAGTTCCATGAAATCGTCTTCGGACAATCCGGGGAAAAGTACAATGTCAGTCAGTATTCTCTTTACATCTTTACTTAAACTCTTTGCTGTCTGTACACAAATGACAACTGAAATGTTAAAGTGTCTGAGCTTCTTAAGAATTCGACACATGTCTTGTTCTCTATTCTTTAACAAAGGATGAGAGGCGAAATCATCTAAGATAAGAAGACATCTGTGAGGGTAAGTCTTCCAATCGTAAGATTGCAATTTCTTCGAAATGTATTCTATCTCTTTCTGTTTGTTTCTGAAGTGTTTCTTCTCTAATATTCTCTGCATTTCCTCATTTGGGTCTTTAAACTTAGAATTGACATACTCATTTATAGCATTGTACTTCAAAACTCTTCTTTGGTACTTCTTTATCCAATCCAACAACTCAGAGTCTTTTATACATACTAACTTAGACTTTTTTATAATATCTTTGAACGAATTTACGGTTTGATCGAATTGACCAGAAGTACTACAAATGACTACTAACTCATAGAATGGGTTCTTCTCATCTAGTTCTTGTTGTTGTGCAGCCATTTTAAGATAAGTGAAAGTCTTACCCGACCCAGGTGGTGCGATTAGACCTGTTATACCATTCTGAGCAAATAGGAACTTGTCATGTATAGGTTTTATCTGAGCATTTTCTAACTTTCTCTTGTTCTTATTTAAAACATTCTCAAATTTTTTGTCAATGTCAGCAAACTTTTTTTCTAACATATTTTTAGAAAAATTAAAAATTTTATCTTTTAGAAAATGTCTAGCGATTTCGCTATCTATATTCGAGACAAACTTTTCGACAGCAAAACATCTGTAGACCATAAAATCTTACATAGTGTAAACAAGAAAGGGGAATTTGTTCTAAAGTTCTGTTTCTGGGAATATGACAAGAACCATAAAACATTAGGCAGAGAAGTCTTTAAGTTTGTCAATGACAGACTTGTTGACAGAGATGACGCCTCTTGGAGAGATGAAGTCCAACAAAAGTTCTTAGAATGCAAAGAAGACACATGCGCTGTTCTTGAAGATGAAATAGAAAACAGAATAGAAGAGCTATTAAAGGACAAAGACCTTTTACAAAAATATGGTTCTGAGAAGTTTGACATAACTCCACCAGAAAAGAAGAAGAAGAGAGAGAAGAAAGAAAAGAAAGTAGAAGAAGAGAAGAAAGAGCCAGAGCCAGAGCCAGAGAAAAAGAAATTTGACATGTAAAAATAAAATTTTATTTTTAGAACATTTCTGGGTCAATGTCAATGTTCTCTTCCTCTTTAGGAGCAAACACTGGCTTAGACTCTAAAATCTTTTTACCCAATTTACCTTGAACTTCAACTATCTTAGACTCATAATATTCATAGTCGTCTGCTTTCTTTGGTTCATAAGGTATAACAAGTTTGTATGCTTTGCCTTCTTTAAGGTTTGAGAACCTTCTGTCAAAATTTTCTTTGACTGTCAACATACCGTCAATGTATAAGTCTTCAAAAGTTGCACCACTTTTTCTAACAACAGCAAACTTAACGGGTTCGATGTTCCAAACTTTGTCAAATGTAGACTTTTCAAAATGGTAGAAGTAAACATTCAAATAAGCGAATGGGTCTAACTTATCTTTGACTTCTGTCATGTACTTGTTTACTGAAATATATTTCGTCATCTTTTCTATCGGATAAAAAAAATATTTTTTTATAAAAAACGTTTTAAAATGGTATGCCATATAGCTTCTTGAATTTGTTAAGACGTATTTGAACGCGTTTTCCATCTGTATCTCTAGCGTTTACATAAGCATAGCCTTCCTTAGTAAAATATACTTGTAATTTTCTATAGTTTACGCCGGTATAAAAGTAGAAAGAGTCTTGTTCTTCGCTATAGTAGTAAAACTCAAACGTATGCTTACCATAGTCTGTAATTTCAATTGCTTCATCTTCTAGTTCGTCGACAAATTCGAATACTATATCTCCAAATTTGCCTTTGTTCTTATTGTTTTCAGAACGAGTAACCCAACGCAAGTTTTCAAGTCTATTGTCATTTCTTATATGGTTTATATGGTCTACAAAAGGTAAATTGTTAGGATTCGGTATAAAATGAGTTGCAATGACAATATGTTTAAAATAGTTTTTTCCACTCATCTTCATCCTAGCATATCCGTTATTTTGCTCCCATTCGCTTAAAACTCTTTTTGTCTTTTTGTTTCTGACTTCAAATGACTCACAACAGTGAATTTCATATTTCTCATCTAACAAACAAGTTTCCCAACGGTCTTCTCCAACAAACTCAGCGTACATTTCAAATAAAATAAAAAAATATATTTTTTTTATTCTTGAGCTATTTTTTATTCTTGACTTTGTTGTTGCATTTGTTCCATTTGTTGCATTTGTTGTTGAAGTTGTTCTTGTAGTACAATACTTTCACCAGTTGCATCTTCCAATTCGAAACTTTCTGCCGTCATTGACAAATACATAGGACATAAAAGTTTTACAGGAACAAAGTTTGCGTCAACTAATGTCAACGTTATACTTGCCAAAGTGTTTGAGTTCACTAAGGTTGAAAATTCTGCATTCGAATGAACAATAGGCAAACCAGCAGAGAAAGTGTTGTTTATACGCATAAGTATCTTTTGGTCATAGTAGTTTCTGTCGACATTCGAATAGCACTTTGAACCTAAGTTTGAAACAATATATAAAATAGGTGTGCTTAATGTCAATGGAATAGACAAACCTTGTATGACACCTTTTCCTGTTATAGGAAACTGTTGGTAGTAAAAACCAGATATAAGTTTTGTATTATAGCTCATATCGTTTATACTAAACTCAGTCGGACATCCAAACATAATGAAACCTGCTCTAGTTGCAGCACATGTTACATCCGTCCTTAAAGTATTAAATAAGTCAACAAAACCTGTTGGTGGTATATCTGAGTAAGTATCTTCAAAGAAGTATTTTTTACCATTCACAACAACAAAGTCTTCTGGTGTCAAAAGAGCAAAACAGGCTTTAGTCGTCATCGTGTTTAAGGTCAGTTTACAATATCGTCCTTGAGGACTTTGTAAGTTTGTTGTTATAGAATTATATGACTCAGGGTTTTTAGTCGTAATAGTATAAACCACTATGTCTTCTGCCATTTTTACTTAGCAAGTAAATTTTAATGAAATGTTGTGGTCGTCAAATATTTTTATGACGTCTGGGAAACTATATTTTAAGTTCAAGGTTTCACCTCCTTTCATAACGTATATCTTGTCAATGACATTATATGAAACACCACAGCAAGCAATGTCAGGTTCTATTTCTTTGATGTTTATATCGTCTGCCTCTGTCAAAAGTTTCAATAGTTCTTTCAAAACTTCATTAGGTGCAATGACATATGAGTTCACTTTTACAGGGTTGTGTTCGACCAAGTTTAACATTATACCCAAAGCCTGACAAATCTTCTCCTGAGTTTTAAGTTTGTCTTTAAGTTGTTGGTAGTCATTTCGAATATCTGCAACAGAACTTAAGTCTCTGCTAACTTCAGGGTATGTTGGTTGTTCTTTTACAGGAACTATTGTTATACCATCTTCGTCTTCGTATGGTTTCCCCACTTCAACATCTCTTTCTTTGACATTGACAACAACACTTTGACTGTTTGTTTGAGTTGGTGAATTTAACTTCACATCTGCCATCGCCATTAAACCTTTTGAAACACTTACGCTTCTATTTTTCGGAAATGACATTTTACTTAGAATAAAAAGATGGACGTATTCGAGTATCTCTTCGAATTGAAGCAAAACAAAGTTTACACACACAAACAATACAAGTTCATTGACAGAATAGTTCTTTATACAAACAATGGTAAATGTTATAGAATAGCAGTCTTTGCTGAACCAAAATATTTTCATAAAGCAAAGAAAGTTGGTATAACTGAAATGGTGAAAGTTCTTGAAGCAGACAAAAATATAACAACAAAACTGACCGATATTTCTAAAGGAAAGTTTATCTTACAATTTTATGTCAAAACTGGCGTACTGTCAATATTTGACGGAGAGAAGTCAGTTCAAGAACAACTTACTGACCTGCTGCCAAAATCTGCTCGATGGAAGCTGTCGTTATGCCAATCTGAGGAGCCCCAGCAGGTTTCATCGAACGAATTTTCAAAAGAGCATCTTCCGTGAAAAGTGCTATTGGTTTTGTAAACTTCTTTGCTTTCAATTCATTTGGACCGTCTCTGTCACCAGTATATTGTATTTGAACTGTACCAACAGTTGAAATACCACCCATAAAGTCTTCTGAGTCAGCAAATGGAATGCCAAGCCAAAAGTTTGAACGGTCTCCATTTGTATATTGAGTTTTTTGACTCCTGTATGGGTCCATACTTTCACATATGGCATAATAGAACTTTGCATTTCAGGGTTAATGGTTGTTGTGAAGTTGTTGTTAAAGTTCATAGCATCTAATGTCAAGTTGTATGACCTCATATCCTCAACTGTAGAATATTCTTCTCTTGGATAGTATTTGCCATCTATGTTTATATGGTATTTAATACCAGGGTTGTAGAAGCAAGAATAGTCATTTATAGTTCGTCTGAACAGTACAAACATAGTATCTGCATGTTTCATTGCAGTTGTTAAAGCAATATCTGTTCTTGCACCTGGGTCAGCACTTTGGTTTCCAACTTCACCTGCAAAGTCTTTGACAGATATTTGGTGTATAGGGAACATAAGTGGAACTGCAATATATTTGGCAGCTAAAGCATTTGAAATATCTGGGTCCAACATATAGACTGCAAGTCTGCTTTCTATTCTCTTGCATTCAAACTTTTCGCATGTGAACTTAACTGGGTCCCAAGCATCTCCAGCAGCATTGAAATAATAGTTTACTTCAGTGTTGAGGTTTGAGAAACCAAAGTCTAAGTCAACTTTGTCTTTGCAAAATTCGGCGAATGACGTTTGATTTGCTCCCTTTACGTCTGTAAGAGTGAATGGGTCTTGTGTTGGTGCAATGACTAAGTTATTTTTGCTTGGAGTAAGTTCGATAGAAATTTTTCCTGCCCAGTTTGGCAAGTATCTTAAAAACCTGAAGATGAGGAAAGATGACAAAGGAACTCTAAGTTTCAATTTTACTTTGGTTACTGCTGCTGCAGTTTGTCCAGAAAGGTTAACATAAACTCCTGGAACGTTAGGGTCAAGTCTTCTTATTTTCTCAATGGTGGCATACTGGTCTGTTTGTTCTCTAGCTTGTGGTTGTACTGAGTTTCTCAAAGCGAACCATTCATAGTTTGCCCATGTTACTGTTTGAACTAAGTCAGAGTTAGAATATATCTTATATCCCATGAAAACTTCTGGAGCATATTGGTATCCGACATAGAAAATTCCATTGCAACCTTTCTTGTCAGACAACTTGGCAGAAGGTTTTATTTCAATGTCTTGTTCCACGTATAAGAAAGAGTTGTCAATAGAAATTATATGAAACCTGTCGCATGCAATATCTACTGTTGTTGAAGAACCTTCTCCAAACTCACCTACGTTTCCATAAGAAACAGCAGTTGTATATTCGTAAGTTCCAGGAACTATTTCTGACCTTCTAATGGCATTGTCGCATTCGTTATACCATTCGGAAACATTTCCATTCATAGCATCCAAAACTGTTGGCGTTATATTCTGAGCGGCGTACATTTCATATGAGTAAAAATATAGAATAGTTGGATTTATATGTCATAATAGAACCCACGTGGACCAAGCTTTACTTTCTTCCTGACTGAGTTTTTAACTCTTCTTTTTCCTTCATTGCCCTCTGCTTGAAGTTGTTGCATCTTTGCATTATGTTCATCTAGTATGTTGCAAATTTCCCATGTCCTTTTTGCCTTTTGGCTCTGGTCGCCCATCTCAGGTAACCTATATCCTAGAAAGAGTTTGTCATAGTTTGTATTTGAGTCTTCGCGTATTGTTTGCATGACTCTTTCCTGAGTTTCCGGTTCAAGCTCTTCAAACAGAGCTTGTCCATATGGAATAAGCTCGTTTCCAAATATATGTTTTTGTAGCCATTCTGGTTTTCTTTCCATGTTACCAACTATATCTTTTGTGAATGGAAAAGCTTTTACCCAATGTTTCAGTCTTGCGTCATTTATTTCTGTAGTTGGTTTTATTTTGTCAAGGAACATGTTTTTCAATACTAACATTTCATTTGGTACTGTCCATTTGAGTTTTCTTAAATATTCATCCCTTCTCGGTTCATTGTCTGCAAAGTAAGTTTTTATGACATTTTGTAAACTTTCGTTTGCAAGGTCATGTACAATAGGTTCTCTTCCTTCTCTATCCCTAACTTTCTTTCTAAACTCTTCACCAAATATACCATCTTTATGGTTCTGTGTAGTTCTTTGAGATAAATGTTCTAGAACGTCAGGTGTTATATTTCCATCAGCCATGTTCATTTCATACTGGTCCAAAATATCTGCATCTTTCATATCTTTCAATGGCATTAAAGCCGCGCTGAAAATACCAGCTATATCTCGTTCACCATTGACTTCCATTGCGTCTACAACTTCTTGGAATTGTGGTTGTAAGTTTATGAACCACCTATCCGGATTAGCTTTATGACCCCATCTCATTGTAGTTCCATCGTCTGCAGAAACAAAAGTAGGTTTGTTTCCATCTTGGTTAGGTTCTGAATGAACTTTAAACAATGTTTCATTTCTATATGTTTTCTTGAAATTTAACCTTTTATTTTCACCGAGTTCATCCAAAGATTGAACGTTAAATGCTCGTAAGTAAAAAGGGTTGTTGTATTTGCGTACATTTTCTTTCAGTACTTCCATTCTATGCTGAATATTTTCATCTGGTGTTGGAGTCTTTTGTATGTCGGCAAACATTTTTCGATATTCTTCTACCATGTCAGCCGAATTTTTCTTAGACTCTTGGAAAGATTCCATATTCACCTCATACTCTTGTTGAGGGTCAAGATTTTTCGGCTGTTCCAAATCTTCATCTAGTTCTGTGAAGTTAGTTTCCAAAGGAGGGACTTGTTCGTTTCCTTCAGGCTCTTCTAGCTGTTGTTGCTGAACTATTTCTTCCATGTCTGGTTGTATCTGAACTTCTTCCTGTGGAGTTTCTTGTACCTCATCTGCTGGCATTTCATATATTCCGAGACCGTTTTCAACAATTTCCCTATCTACGTCATCCGCATTCATAAGCTTTTGTTCTTTCGTTCCGTCTCTATTTTTTACGCGTTTCATGACGAAAGTTGAATTGTCATTTAGCTCTGACATCAAATATCTCGGAGTAAATTCATCCATGTCATTTGGATGATATGCTATTAAATCATATCCCTTAGCGAGCTTGTATTTTCCAGGTTTGAGATTATATCCGTTTTGGTGCTGAGCCATAAAGCTAAATAGGTTCGGGTCAGTATTTCCATCCTTGAACTTTCTAATAGCTTCTTTATATCTGTCACTAAAGTCAACAGTATCTGGGAAACCACACTCTTCTTTAAGCATTTTTAAGAATTCTTGGTTTCCTTGTTCTCTACTTCTTTTATGTCCTTGCTCTGTTTGTGGTTGTTGTTGTGCAGGGTTTTGAACTGTTGGTTGTGCTGGATTTTGAACTGTTGGTTGTTGTGTTGGTTGTTGTTGTTGTTGTTGTTGTGCTGGTTGTTGTGCATGCCTGTGTCTGTGTCCATGTGACGATGTAAATGTTCTAGGTAGTCCTGGTGCAGGTGCTTCTCTTGGAGGGTTTGGTGGTATATAAGTTCCACCAGCTGGCACATATGTTCCATCTGCAGCGTAATGTCCTACCTGACTTTTCGTTTTTAAGAAAGCATTTACTAGGTCTGTTTTGGTCTGTTGTAACTCTTTTTCTTGACTTTTCACAACAGTTGCTCTAACGGCGTCATAGGCACTTTGAACTGCCTGTCTCGTTGCTGCATCTGTTATTTTCGTCATATTTTGTGCTACTTCTTTTAACTCTTTGTCGAAACCTTCAGACTTCAGTTTCTTTCCAGATGAGAAGTCGTTCACTTGTTTCACCTTACTATGAAGAGCTTCGAAAGCGTTCTTAAAGTCAGCATTTGTTAAAGCTTCATTTGAACTGTCTTCATCCGCTTGTATTTTTGTCCTTATTGACCCTATAAGCTGGGCTGCTTTAGCGTTGGCTTGGGCATCTAACCAGTCATTGTTAGCTTTTATATATTCTGAGCTTTTCATTGCCTTTTGCATGGCTGCGTCGTTATTTTTACTTTCTTGTGCTAAGTTTTCATACTGTACGGTTTGGTTTTGCAACTGTAAAAGTTTTTCTGCCTTTACAGTTGCTTCAACTTCTTTTTTATACTCATCGCTATCCATATATGTCTTCAGGGCTTTTTGTTTTATTTCTTCATCTTTCAGTATTTTATATTGAGTAGTATGGTTTTTCAAATTTATGACATCTTGTTCCATTTTTGCTACTTCTGTTGCTTTTTCTGACACTTTTTTCGCATATTCCTCTGTACTTAGTTCTTTCAGTTGTTCTTCTTTCTTCTTTTTCTCTACGTTTAACTCATTGAGTTTCTTTGTGTGTCTGTCATATTCTAGTTTCTTTTCGTTTTCACTTATTTTTCTGTATGTCTATGTTTGACTTTTTGACATCTGTTATTTGATTTTTGAGTGAACTCAAATTCATTTGACTTTGAGGGTTATAGGCTGTTCCGTCTGCAGCTCCACCATAGCCTGCCATTTTCGCTAAAAGTGCCGCTCTTAAACCTCCACTCTGTGCACCAACAACTCGGTTTAAAAGCATAGGATTGCTTGACATTTGTTGCAACATAGTGGGGTCATTCAGCATTTGTTGTTGCAACTGTTGTTGTGGTGTCAGTTTTACTTTGGATGTTTCAATGCTCTCTTCCTCTTACGTATATTCTTACGTAGCTTACGTGGCATTTTAAGTGAAGTTAAAAAGCGGCTTTTGACAGATGTTTATATGACACTTTCTACCCTCTTGAATTTTCATGAACTTTCTTGTCAATTTTTTGTTGAGACTTCTTCGTAAAGACTTTGTAAAGACTTTCTCATGAACTTTCTTGTCAATTTCTTGTCAATGTTTTGTAAAGTTCTTCATCGTAAAGACTTTGTAAATGACCCAAAAATATATTTTAGGGTAGAAGGTTAGATATAACCTGTTTTCTAACCTCATTTCTACCCTCTTGAATTTTCATGAATTTCTTCGTAAATGTTTTGTCAAGACTTCTTCGTAAAGACTTTCTCATGAACTTTCTTGTCTATGTTTTGTAAAGTTCTTCATCGTAAAGACTTTGTAAAGACTTCTTCGTCTAATTTCTCATGAACTTTCTTGTCTATGTTTTGTAAAGTTCTTCATCGTAAAGACTTTGTTGAGAAAGTTCATGAAAATTCAAGAGGGTAGAAATGAGGTTAGAAAACAGGTTATATCTAACCTTCTACCCTAAAATATATTTTTGCCTGATTTACACTCATTGACGATGAAGTTTTGTAATGTTCTTCATCGTAAAGACTTTGTCAAGAACTTTCTTGTCTATGTTTTGTAAAGACTTCTTCGTAAAGACTTTCTCATGAACTTTGTCAAGAACTTTCTTGTCTATGTTTTGTAAAGACTTCTTCGTAAAGACTTTCTTGTCTATGTTTTGTAAAGACTTTGTAAAGACTTTGTCAAGAACTTTCTTGTCTATGTTTTGTAAAGACTTCTTCGTAAAGACTTTGTAAAGACTTTCTCATGAACTTTCTTGTCTATGTTTTGTAAAGACTTTGTAAAGACTTTGTTGAGAGTTCATCGTAAAGACTTTGTAAAGTTCTTCTTCGTAAAGACTTTGTAAAGACTTCTTCGTAAAGACTTTGTAAAGACTTTGTCAAGAACTTTCTTGTCTATGTTTTGTAAAGACTTCTTCGTAAAGACTTTGTAAAGACTTTCTCATGAACTTTCTTGTCTATGTTTTGTAAAGACTTTGTAAAGACTTTGTTGAGAGTTCATCGTAAAGACTTTGTAAAGTTCTTCTTCGTAAAGACTTTGTTGAGAGTTCCTCATGAACTTTCTTGTCTATGTTTTGTAAAGTTCTTCTTCGTAAAGACTTTCATTTTATACTAAACATCTTCAGGGCTAGAAGGCACGAAGTGCCTGGAAGCCCCACTTCCCTTTTTTTTTTTTTTTTTTTTTTTTTTTTTTTTTTTTTTTTTTTTTTTTTTCTTTTCCAGCCATTTGTGAAGTACCGAAAATTAACCATAAAAATCATAATTTGAATGATGCTGGAGCTAATGTTGACGTAATTACAAGAAGAGTTATTGGAATTTTGTGTGATATAAATGAAAGAAAAGCAACATATAACAAAGCAGCATGAATATTTTAAATATTTTGTTAACACATCTCTAGAGGTATCTAAATAAAATCCCATCGGAATCAAAAATTTGGGGACGAACTTTAAATTGAATGGTCAATTTAAAGCAAGTATTCAATTTTTTGGTCAATTTAAAGCAATGAATGAGAAAAACTTTGAGCTTAGGGCTAATGAAGGTTTTTACAACGTAGATAGATAGATAAATGTATATGTCATCATTCCTATGAGTATGGTGGATTTCTATAAAAAGTGAGTGCAATATCACATTGCATTTCGAAACATGAGAGAAATAAGCATATATATACGTTATTACATATATATCTATATGCTATTCTATATTATTACAATGTTAAAATAAGAAAAGCTCTAAGAGTCTCATTTGAAATATAATCTATGTTATTTTTATATAACAATTATCAATGAGAATGTAAATTATATTTGATTAGACGATAAATGATGAATAGACTTAATTATTTATGATTAGACATGTGTGAATAGAAAAATTTGTTAACATTTATGAAGATAATGTGTTTTGATTGAGATTACATTTGTGCTTAGTGAAATATTGCTATTTGATTGCATTTATATGTGTAAATTAGGAAAACTCGCACTTTTTCACTTGAATGTGATTCATTGAATTTCAATTCAAGAAAGGAGTTTACAAATGCAGAGTATTATTCCTTTACCCTGCATTTGTAAACTCCTTTCTCGAATAGCTTGCACTTTTTCACTTGAATGTGATTCATTGAATTTCAATTCAAGAAAGGAGTTTACAAATGCAGAGTATTATTCCTTTACCCTGCATTTGTAAACTCCTTTCTCGAATAGCTTGCACTTTTTCACTTGAATGTGATTCATTGAATTTCAATTCAAGAAAGGAGTTTACAAATGCAGAGTATTATTCCTTTACCCTGCATTTGTAAACTCCTTTCTTGAATATCTTCATTTCTTTTAATTATAAATATCACATTCTTTATAAAACTCCTCAAATATCCTCAATTTCCAATTACAATAATAAATAACCATTTTCTATATTTCTTAAATTTCTCTAATCCTTAATTTTCTTATCAAATTTGTTATTTTTTCAATAATTTTTAAAATTTTCTATTATTTTTGGAAATTTTTATTTAATTTTGTGAGAAATTTATTCAATTCTTATTATATAATAATATTTTTCAAAAATATTGTTGTCATTTTTCAATGATTACGAGCTTACTGAGCATTGGCTCATCCCATCAAAACATTCCATTCAAAACTCTGGCCTTCATCGAGGCCAGAGCTCACAATTCATCTCCTCAGAGCCAAGTTCCTCGACGGTAGTCCTCATTAGGCACGATCCGAGAGGAACTTGGCTCTTCATTAAAATCACAAGCTCTGGCCATTGCTCAGGCCAGAGCTTCGCAAACCATCCTCGGGGCCGGTTTCCTCAAAGACCGCCCTGATTCAGGGCGGCCGGAGAGGAATCCAGCTCCGAGAGAGTGCCCATACGAAGCTCTGGCCTTAGCAGTGGCCAGAGCTTTCAAAAACAATCCTCAGGGCCGAGTTTTGCGATGATCGTCGATCATGTCGACAGTCTCGCAAGAACTCGGCCCTGAAAGACATACAGATACAGGCTCTGACCCCAGCAAAGGCCAGGGCTTCGTTTTAAATACCCAGGGCCGGCTTTCTCAAATGCCGCCCTTATCCCGGGCGGCAGGAGCGAAAACCGGCCCTGGGAATCCTACAATACCAAGCTCTGGCTCCTACTGAGGCCAGAGCCTGCAAAATTCATCCTCAGGACCGAGTTTTGCGATGATCATCCACATGATAGACATTCTCGCAGAAACTCGGCCCTGAAAGACGTAATATCACAGTCTCTGGCCTCAGTAGAGGCCAGAGCCTCGCTTACATTACTCAGGGCCGGCTTTCTCAAATGCCGTCCTGATCTATGGCGGCAGGAGAGAAATCCGGCCCTGGGAAGCATGAAATACGAAGATCTGGCCTTATAAGAGGCCATAATCTGCAAATACTCCCTTCTCTACAGATTATGATCCAATGTAACACAGAAAGCCTAGAAGGAAGCCCCTTCTCAAGGTTAAGACTTCCTTCCTGGCTTTCTGATACTGGATGGAGTGGAGGTTGGCTTCCATTGCAACTCCTTCCAGGAAGATCAAATGATTACACAAAAGTCATGGCAATTGTATTCTAACATTATAAATACAATTGCCATGGCCTACAATTGCGAGTGCCTGCTGCTTCAGCAGAGATTTGCAGCAGACACTCGCAATGTTAACCAAAATTCGTCTGAAAGTTAGAAGATGGGCTTTTTCTCAAGGTCAAAGTCCATTTCCTAACCTTCTTATATTAAAATGAGCATTTTGACAGATTATTATTTTTTATCCCGGCATCATCAGCTTGTCATTCTAAGCTTATCATTTTCAGCTTATACTTATAAATTCTAAAACAGTGATTATTGAATTCACGAAATAGAACACCACATTAAGAAATATTATTTACTAACTTTTTCAATAATTAAAAAATATCAATGATACTTAAGTGTCATCACATACAACACATTCTTATGATCATCATAATATATATTATAGAATATTGCATAATAATCCAAATTCAATTTCAATATTAAAGTGTACTATCCATTATCTCTTAACATCATAACATACTCAACGAGTACTGATCATATGCTATTGATCAAGCCTTTAAAACAAACTACATATATGATTGCTTTAAATTGACCAAAAAATTGAATACTTGCTTTAAATTGACCGTTCAATTTAAAGTTCGTCCCAAAAATTTGTGATGCCCTCATGAGTGGAGTTTATCCATGATGAAACCTTTGTTTCTTTATCATATCCGGAAAATGCTTATTTCATCTATGAATATGAGATAAATACTTATGATAGATCCTTAAAAATATGAGAAATTGAGAATTTGACTTAGATTTATTATTATAATCCAACAACTTTTCCGTTTGTTTCTTTAACAGACTCGGCAAGGAATGGATATACCTTATTATATATTGAATGTGAAAAACATACAACATATACTTCCAAACCAGATCTTTTGATGAGATCAATATTATTGGTGATTGAATCGCAAATAAGATCCATTGGATTTCCGAAAACTCCACCGCCAAGTAATGTCAAATAAAGTTTATTTGATCCTTTCCTTCCTGCGTATTTGATTGAATTATCCCAAGCTTGAAGGATTGTTGCTTTATACTCTGCTTCCAAAAGGTATTCAGATATTTCTGTAGTGAATGGTGTCTCAACAACGTTTCCATTGAAATTAAATGCAGCAGCATAAACGTGATGGGCAATTTGCTTCATATCTGTCTTCATTATTCTTCCATTAAGTCTCGAAGTTGTGACAGTAAGATTACTATGGGAACCGATCTTGTAATGGTTCAAATTATTCCAATCAAAACCTGACTCATTTAATGATCTTTCTTCTTTTTGGTCAATACTGGGATAACCTCCTTGAACACGTAATGGTGTTTCATGTAACAAGTTTATAACATGCTCAAATTGGCCTCTTTTACCGTTGATTTCAACAAAGTAGTTCCTATAGAGGGCGCCTGGCGCACATGCAATAGCACAGTAAGGTCCTTGTGTTGGATCATATTCATAACTTGAGATTCCATCTCTGGCAGATTGGTATTCGCTTGTGAATTCAAGACAATTGAAATTAGATGCAGCTAAAAATGTTGCTCCATCATTTTCTGGAATTGATTGTGATGCAAGGGAATCAACTGGAGATAATTCATCCGGATTTGTGCGACCTCCAACAATGATATTAAGAGTTCCATTGTTTCTATCTTCATGTTTTGGAATATCATTAATTCCAACAACTTCGAACTTGCCAGCTGAATAAGTTTCATTTAAAATTTTATTATGCATTAAAATATTCCCTGTACTATCCTTGGAAATATCAATATTTGAATAAACTTTCTGAATAGACTCTTCGAACCCAAATACAGAACCGAAATAACTCATTATAAAAATGAAGAAAATTTTGGAAAAGTCACTTTTGAAAAGTTCCTAAAGTTGTTTATTTGGGACTTGCAATTGAGATTACACTCGTTTTATTTACAATTCGATTTTTTCCCACAGTTCAAAATTTTTACCACAATTCAAATTATTTTTTCCACATTCAATTTTTTTTACAATTTGAAAAATCCAAAAAATTGAGGCAAAATAATTAAGGCAATATCAGATACAGTAGTTATGAAGTGATATGTTGAAAAAAAAAAAAAAAAAAAAAAAAAAAGGAAGTGGGGCTTCCAGGGGCTGCGCCCCTTCTAGCCCTAAGAATTTTGCCCAAGACCCAAGAGGAGGACCGAACCCCAGCCGACCAGCCGGTGATAAAAACCAAAACCGTTTTTAAAAAGTGACAGACAACTCCGTTTTTTAAAAGTGACAAAACCGTTTTTCACTATATAAGAGATATGCAAACAAAAAAGTGACAGCCGCATGTTTTAAACTACAAAAACCGCTTTTTAACTCCACTTAAAATGCCACGTAAGCTACGTAAGAATATACGTAAGAGGAAGGGAGCATTGAAACATCCAATAGTAAAACTGACACCACAACAACAGTTGCAACAACAAATGATGAATGACCCCACTATGTTGCAACAAATGTCAAGCAACCCTATGCTTTTAAACCGAGTTATTGGTGCACAGAGTGGAGGTTTAAGAGCGGCACTTTTAGCGAAAATGGCAGGCTATGGTGGAGCTGCAGACGGAACAGCTTATAACCCTCAAAGTCAAATGAATTTGAGTTCACTCAAAAATCAAATAACAGATGTCAAAAAGTCAAACATAGACATACAGAAACAAATAAGTGAAAACGAAAAGAAACTAGAATATGACAGACACACAAAGAAACTCAATGAGTTAAACGTAGAGAAAAAGAAGAAAGAAGAACAACTGAAAGAACTAAGTACAGAGGAATATGCGAAAAAAGTGTCAGAAAAAGCAGCAGAAGTAGCAAAAATGGAACAAGATGTTATAAATTTGAAAAACCATACTACTCAATATAAAGTACTGAAAGATGAAGAGATAAGACAAAAAGCTCTGAAGACATATATGGATAGCGATGAGTATAAAAAAGAAGTTGAAGCAAATGTAAAGGCAGAAAAACTTTTACAGTTGCAAAACCAAACCGTACAGTATGAAAACTTAGCACAAGAAAGTAAAAATAACGACGCAGCCATGCAAAAGGCAATGAAAAGCGCAGAATATATAAAAGCTAATAATGACTGGTTAGATGCCCAAGCCAACGCCAAAGCAGCCCAACTTATAGGGTCAATAAGGACAAAAATACAAGCGGATGAAGACAGTTCAAATGAAGCTTTAATGAATGCCGACTTTAAGAATGCCTTCGAAGCTCTTCATAGTAAGGTGAAACTAGTGAACGACTTCTCATCTGGAAAGAAACTGAAGTCTGAAGGTTTCGACAAAGAGTTAAAAGAAGTAGCACAAAATATGACGAAAATAACAGATGCAGCAACGAGACAGGCAGTTCAAAGTGCCTATGACGCCGTTAGAGCAACTGTTGTGGAAAGTCAAGAAAAAGAGTTACAACAGACCAAAACAGACCTAGTAAATGCTTTCTTAAGAACGAAAAGTCAGGTAGGACATTATGCTGCAGATGGAACATATGTGCCAGCTGGTGGAACTTATATACCAGCTGGTGGAACTTATATACTAGCTAGTGGAACTTATATACCACCAAACCCTCCAAGAGAAGCACCTGCACCAGGACTACCTAAAACATTTACATCGTCACATGGACACAGACACAGGCATGCACCAAAACCAACACAACAACCACCTCCACAACCAGCACAACAACCACCTCCACAACCAGCACAACAACCACCTCCACAACCAGCACAACAACCAGCACAAACAGAGCAAGGACATAAAAGAAGTAGAGAACAAGGAAACCAAGAATTCTTAAAAATGCTTAAGGAAGAATATGATTACCCAGATACTCTTGACTTTAGTGACAGATATAAAGAAGCTATTAGAAAGTTCAAGGGAGGAAATACTGACCCGAACCTATTTAGCTTTATGGTTCAGCACCAAATGGGATATAATTTCAAACCTGGAAAATACAAGCTCGCTAAGGGATATGATTTAATAGCATATCATCCAAATGACATGGATGAATTTACTCCGAGATATTTGGTGTCAGAGATAAATGATAATTCAACTATCTTCATGAAACGCGTAAAAAATAGAGACGGAACGAAAGAAGAAAGGGTTATGAATGCGGATGACTTAAATAGGGAACTTGTTAAAAACGGTCTCGGAATATATGAAATGCCACCAGATGAGGTACAAGAAACTCCACAGGAAGAAGTTCAGATACAACCAGACATGGAAGAAATAGTTCAGCAACAACAGCTAGAAGAGCCTGAAGGAAACGAACAAGTCCCTCCTTTGGAAACTAACTTCACAGAACTAGATGAAGATTTGGAACAGCCGAAAAATCTTGACCCTCAACAAGAGTATGCGGAGAATATGGAATCTTTCCAAGAGTCTAAGAAAAATTCGGCTGACATAGTAGAAGAATATCGAAAAATGTTCGCCAACATACAAAAGACTCCAACATCAGATGAAAATATTCAGCAAAGAATGGAAGAACTGAAAGAAAATGTACGCAAATACAACAATCCTTTTTACTTACGAGCATATAACGTTCAATCTTTGGATGAACTCGGTGAAAATAAAAGGTTAAATTTCAACAAAACATATAGAAATGAAACTGTTTAAAGTTCATTCAGAACCTAACCAATATGGAAACAAACCTACTTTTGTTTCTGCAGACTATGGAACTACAATGAGATGGGGTCATAAAGCTAATCCGGATAGGTGGTTCATAAACTTACAACCACAATTCCAAGAAGTTGTAGACGCAATGGAAGCGAATGGTGAACCAGATATAGCTGGTATTTTCAGCGCGGCTTTAATGCCATTGAAAGATATGAAACATGCAGATATTTTGGACCAGTATGAAATGAACATGGCTGATGGAAATATAACATCTGACGTTCTAAAACATTTATCTCAAAGAACTACACAGAACCATAGAGATGGTATATTTGGTGAAGAGTTTAGAAAGAGAGTTAGGGAGAGAGAAGGAAGAGAACCTATTGTACATGACCTTGCAAACGAAAGTTTGCAAAATGTCATAAAAACTTACTTTGCAGACAATGAACAGAGAAGGGATGAATATTTAAGAAAACTCAAATGGACAGTACCAAATGAAATGTTAGTATTGAAAAACATGTTCCTTGACAAAATAAAACCAACTACAGAAATAAATGACGCAAGACTGAAACGTTGGGTAAAAGCTTTCCCATTCACAAAAGATATTATTGGTAACATGGAAAGAAAACCAGAATGGCTACAAAAACATATATTTGGAAACGAGCTTATTCCATATGGACAAGCTCTGTTTGAAGAGCTTGAACCGGAAACTCAGGAAAGAGTCATGCAAACAATACGCGAAGACTCAAATACAAACTATGACAAAATCTTTCTAGGATATAGGTTACCTGAGATGGGCGACCAGAGCCCAAAGGCAAAAAGGACATGGGAAATTTGCAACATACTAGGTGAACATGAGGCAAAGATGCAACAAAACTCAGTCAGGAAGAAAGTAAAGCTTGGTACGAGTGGGTTCTATTATGACACATAAATCCAACTATTCTATATTTTTACCCATATGAAATGTACGCCGCTCAGAATATTACGCCAACAGTTTTGGATGCCATGAACGGAAATGTTTCTGAATGGTATAACGAATGCGACAATGCCATTAGAAGGTCAGAAATAGTTCCTGGAACTTACGAATATACAACTGCTGTTTCTTATGGAAACGTAGGTGAGTTTGGTGAAGGTTCTTCAACAACAGTAGATATTGCTTGCGACAGGTTTCACATTATTTCTATTGACAACTCATTCTTATACGTGGAACAAGACATTGAAATAAAACCTTCTGCCAAGTTGTCTGACAAGAAAGGTTGCAATGGAATTTTCTATGTCGGATACCAATATGCTCCAGAAGTTTTCATGGGATATAAGATATATTCTAACTCTGACTTAGTTCAAACAGTAACATGGGCAAACTATGAATGGTTCGCTTTGAGAAACTCAGTACAACCACAAGCTAGAGAACAAACAGACCAGTATGCAACTATTGAGAAAATAAGAAGACTTGACCCTAACGTTCCAGGAGTTTATGTTAACCTTTCTGGTTCAGATGGAACTGCTGCCACTAAAGTAAAACTGAAACTTAGAGTTCCTTTGTCATCTTTCCTCATCTTCAGGTTTTTAAGATACTTGCCAAACTGGGCAGGAAAAATTTCTATCGAACTTACTCCAAGCAAAAATAACTTAGTCATTGCACCAACACAAGACCCATTCACTATTACTGTAACTGGAACTGGTGGAGCCAAGTTCTGTGACTTTTGCAAAGACAAAGTTGACTTAGACTTTGGTTTCTCAAACCTCAACACTGAAGTAAACTATTATTTCAATGCTGCTGGAAATGCTTGGGACCCAGTTAAGTTTACATGCGAACAGTTTGAATGCAAGAGAATAGAAAGCAGACTTGCAGTCTATATGTTGGACCCAGATATTTCAAATGCTTTAGCTGCCAAATATATTGCAGTTCCACTTATGTTCCCTATACACCAAATATCTGTCAAAGACTTTGCAGGTGAAGTTGGAAACCAAAGTGCTGACCCAGGTGCAAGAACAGATATTGCTTTAACAACTGCAATGAAACATGCAGATACTATGTTTGTACTGTTCAGACGAAACTATAAATGACTATTCTTGTTCTACAACCCTGGTATTAAATATCATATAAACATAGATGGCAAATATTATCCAAGAGAAGAATATTCTACAGTTGAGGATATGAGGTCATACAACTTGACATTAGATGCTATGAACTTTAACAACAACTTCACAACAACTATTAACCCTGAAATGCAAAGTTCTATTATGCCATATGTGGAAAGTATGGACTCATACAGGAGGTCAAAAAACTCAATATACAAATGGAGACCGTTCAAACTTTTGGCTTGGCATTCCATTTGCTGACTCAGAAGACTTTATGGTGGTATTTCAACTGTTGGTACTGTACAAATACAATATACTGGTGACAGAGACCGGTCCAGATGAATTGAAAGCAAAGAAGTTTACAAAACCAATAGCACTTTTCACGGAAGATGCTCTTTTGAAGATTCGTTCGATGAAACCTGCTGGGGCTCCTCAGATTGGCATAACGACAGCTTCCATCGAGCAGATTTTGGCAGCAGGTCAGTAAGTTGTTCTTGAACTGACTTCTCTCTGTCAAATATTGACAGTACGCCAGTTTTGACATAATATTGTATTATAAACTTTCCTTTAGTAATATCGGTCAGTTTTGAAGTTATATTTTTGTCAACGTCAAGAACTTTCACCATCTCGGTTATACCAACTTTCTTTGCTTTATGAAAATATTTAGGTTCAGCAAAGACTGCTATTCTATAACATTTTCCATTGTTTGTGTAAAGAACTATTCTGTCAATGTATTTGTATTGTTTGTGAGTATAAACCTTGTTTTGCTTCAATTCAAAGAGATATCCGAATACGTCCATCTTTTTATTCTAAGTAAAATGTCATTTCCGAAAAATAGAAGCGTAAGTGTTTCAAAAGGTTTAATGGCGGTGGCAGATGTGAAGTTAAATTCACCAACTCAAACAAACAGTCAAAGTGTTGTTGTCAATGTCAAAGACAGAGATGTTGAAGTGGGGAAACCATACGAAGACGAAGATGGTATAACAATAGTTCCTGTAAAAGAACCAAAATATCCTGAAGTTAACAGAGACTTAAGTTCTGTTGCAGATATTCGAAACGACTACCAACAACTGAAAGACAAACTTCAAACTCAGGAGAAGATTTGTCAAGCTTTAAGTATAATGTTAAACTTGGTCGAACACAACCTGTTAAAAGTGAACTCATATGTCATTGCACCTCATGAAGTTTTGAAAGAACTATTGAAACTTTTGACAGAGGCAGACGATATAAACATCAAAGAAATAGAACCCGACATTAGTTGCTGTGGTGTTTCATATAATGTCATTGACAAGATATACGTTATGAAAGGAGGTGAAACGTTGAACTTAAAATATAGTTTCCCAGACGTTATAAAAATATTTGACGACCACAACATTTCATTAAAATTTATTTGCTAAGTAAAAATGTTCAAAACTTCTTGAAAGATGTTTGAAGAAAAATAATATAGACTTTATTTCATGTAAAGGACTTTACACACTTTTGAACGATATGAAAAGACCCTGTTTTGTTTGTTCGTGTAGACAAAGGAAAGTTCTATGTCTTTTACAAAATATTTGAACTTCTTAGACAGAGAACTTCAAGAAACGCCATGTGAAAGTTTAGATGAAGTTCTTCTCCACTTTCAGAAAAACTTTTAAATAATATAAATGGCAGAAGACATAATGGTTTATACTATTACGACTAAAAACCCTGAGTCATATAATTCTATAACAACAAACTTACAAAGTCCTCAAGGACGATTATTGTAAACTAACCTTAAACACAATGACGACTAAAGCCTGTTTTGCTCTTTTGACACCAGAAGACTTTATTGTTGTGAATGGTAAAAAATACTCCTTTGAAGATACTTACTCAGATATACCACCAACAGGTTTTGTTGACTTATTTAATACTTTAAGGACGGGTGTAACATGTGCTGCAACTAGAGCAGGTTTCATTATGTTTGGATGTCCGACTGAGTTTACTATAAACGATATGAGCTTATAATACAAAACTTATATCTGGTTTTTACTACCAACAGTTTCCTATAACAGGAAAAGGTGTCATACAAGGAATGTCTATTCCATTGACATTAAGCACACCAATTTATATATTGTTTCAAACTTAGGTTCAAAGTGTTATTCGAATGTCGACAGAAACTATTATGACCAAAAGATACTTATGCGTATAAACAATACTTTCTCTGCTGGTTTGCCTATTGTTCATTCGAATGCAGAATTTTCAACCTTAGTGAACTCAAACACTTTGGCAAGTATAACGTTGACATTAGTTGACGCAAACTTTGTTCCTGTAAAACTTTTATGTCCTATGTATTTGTCAATGACGGCAGAAAGTTTCGAATTGGAAGATGCAACTGTGAAAGTATTGTATTACAAGAACAACTTCAACAACAAATAGCTCAAGAACAACAAATGCAACAAACAAAGTCAAGAATAAAAAATATTATTTTTTTATTTTTATAAAAATGTACAGAATAGATGTTTCAGATTTTTATGACTTCCAAGCATTCAGAAATATGTGTCCATTTCGAGACTATAACAAAGCAGTCGAGAATTTGAAACGTTTAGTCATTTAATGTTGACTCTGCCCCAGAATGTTATGTCATGAAAGAATGGGATGTTGTCTTTAACAAAACCAAGAGCAACAATAGTTTCAGAACAAGAATGTAGACAGAAACTTAAGAAAATAAAAGTCGTACAAGTTGGAATGAAGATGTTAGATGCTTGGGATATCTTATTGTCAAAGTTAGAAGATTTTTCAGTTCGAGGTATAAAGTTTTATACACCTTCTCCAAACTTCTATTCTATCTTCACTGGATATAAATATGAACAAGTAGAATGGAAAGAAAATATTATAGAAGCTTGGTTAGACCATGTCAAAGAAATTATATGCAATGGAAACGAAAAGGTTTATGAGTATATCTTATGTTGGTTTGCAAATATCTTACAACATCCAAGTGCTAAAAATGAAACTGCTCTCATTATAATTGGAAAACAAGGAACAGGTAAGAATACTTTCTTTACAGATATCTTATGCAAACTGTTAGAAGGTTATTCGAACCCTAATATGACAAACTTAGAAAACATCTGCGGTAAATTTAACTCTTCAATTGAGAATATGAAACTTATAGTTTGCAATGAACTTCAAAGTATAGATACAACAAAAGTTTTGAACTCAGATGCTTTGAAGAGTCTTATAACAGACAAAGTTGGAGTTGTTTGAAAGAAAGTATAAAGACCAAAGAGTTTGTGAAAATGTTGCAAACTTCATTATGGTTTCAAACAATACTGTTCCGATGAAGTTAGAAAGTTCTGACAGAAGATATGTAGTTGTCAGAACGTCAGATTCTCATATGCAAGATACAGAATATTTTGACGACTTAGCAGAAACTTTGACATCTGACTTTTACAACCACTTGTTCTCATATTTCATGACATTAGATATTTCTAAGTTCAATCCAAGACAAATTCCACATACCGAAGAGAGACAAACATTGTTAGAAGCAAACAAGAGTGTATATGAACTGTTCATAGATGAAACTGACTTTGTGTCATTAGATGAAAGGTCATTGTACGATTCGTATAAACAATATTGTCAAGAATATGGTTATATGGCAGCTTCTAAACGAACATTCTTGGCAAATGTCAAAAGTCTTTTAGATGTTCAGAATGGTGTATATACAAAGAAAAATTTTTCTGAGTAAATTTTAAAAAAAAATATTTTTTTATCCGATAGAAAAGATGACAAAATTCATCTCAGTAAACAAGTACATGTCAGGACTTAAAGAAGAACTAGACCCATTCACATATTTGAATGTTTACTTCTACCATTTTGAAAAGTCTTCATTCAGCAAAGTTTGGAACATCGAACCAGTTAAGTTTGCTATTGTGACTAAAAATGGTGCGAAATTTGAAGACTTAGACATAGAAGGTTTGTTAGCAGTCAAAGAAAATTTTGACAGAAAGTTCTCAAAACTCGAAGAAGGTAAAGCATACAAACTTGTTATACCTTATGAACCAAAGAAAGCAGACGACTATGAATATTATGAGTCTAAGATAGTTGAAGTTCAAGGTAAATTGGGTAAAAAGATTTTAGAGTCTAAGCCAGTGTTTGCCCCTAAAGAGGAAGAGAACATTGACATTGACCCAGAAATGTTCTAAAAATAAAATTTTATTTTTACATGTCAAATTTCTTTTTCTCTGGAACTGGTTCAGGTTCTTTCTTCTCTTCTTCTACTTTCTTTTCTTTCTTTTCTCTCTTTTCTCTCTTCTTCTTCTCTGGTGGAGTTATGTCAAATTTGGCGCAACTATATTTATGTAAAAGTTCTTTGTCCTTTAATAGCTCATCTATTCTGTTTTCTATTTCATCTTCAAGAACAGCGCATGTGTCTTCTTTGCATTCTAAGAAGTTTTGTTGGACTTCATCTCTCCAAGAGGCGTCATCTCTGTCAACAAGTCTGTCATTGACAAACTTAAAGACTTCTCTGCTTAATGTTTTATGGTTCTTGTCATATTCCCAGAAACAGAACTTTAGAACAAATTCACCTTTCTTGTTTACACTATGTAAGATTTTATGGTCGACAGAAGTTTTAGAGTCGAAAAGTTTGTCTCGAATATAGATAGCGAAATCGCTAGACATTTTCAAAAAGATAAAAATTTTAATTTTTCTAAAAATATGTTAGAAAAAAAGTTTGCTGACATTGACAAGAAATTTGAGAATGTTTTAAACAAGAACAAGAGGAAGTTAGAAAATGCTCAGATAAAGCCTATACATGACAAGTTCTTATTTGCTCAGAATGGTATAACAGGTCTAATCGCACCACCTGGGTCGGGTAAGACTTTCACTTATCTTAAAATGGCTGCACAACAACAAGAACTAGATGAGAAGAACCCATTCTATGAGTTAGTTGTTATTTGTAGTACTTCTGGTCAATTTGACCAAACCGTCAATTCGTTCAAAGATATTATAAAGAAGTCTAAGTTAGTATGTATAAAGGATACTGAGTTGTTAGATTGGATAAAGAAGTACCAAAGAAGAGTTTTGAAGTATAATGCTATAAATGAGTATATAAATTCTAAGTTTAAAGACCCAAATGAGGAAATGCAGAGAATATTAGAGAAGAAACACTTCAGAAACAAACAGAAAGAGATAGAATACATTTCGAAGAAATTGCAATCTTACGATTGGAAGACATACCCTCATAGATGTCTTCTTATCTTAGATGACTTTGCTTCTCATCCTTTGTTAAAGAACAGAGAACAAGATATGTGTCGAATTCTTAAGAAGCTCAGACACTTTAACATTTCAGTCGTAATATGTGTACAGACAGCAAAGAGTTTAAGTAAGGATGTTAAAAGAATACTTACTGACATAATACTTTTCCCCGGATTGTCCGAAGACGATTTCATGGAACTTATGAAAGAGTCCATGGCAGGTAAGTTTGACAGACATGAACTATGGGAGAAGTACAAAGTCATACAAGACCCTCATACTTCTTTCAGAATTCATATCTACGCAAACAAAGTTCAAATTGTAAAAAGTCAAGCTTGAAAAATAAAGAGTTCATCTACCCTACTTGTTTGAAGTTGTCAAAATACTCTGTTATTTTTTCCTTTAACAATGGCAAATCTTCTTTGAAGGTAAGAATTGTACAACCTTTAATATCATAGTGTGTTTGAGGTAACGTATCTTGAACTATTTGTTTCACATCTTCATTCGGAGTCATTGAAATCGGTAAGTTTTCGCGATAGAACCAATTTCTGTCAGATTTGTAAATCTTAGCAAGGTCGTAAAAGCTTTTGTTGTTTCTTCTGACTAAATGCAACATAACCATATCTTTATCTTCTTCATTTTCCATCTCTTCAGTATAAATCATATACTTATAGTTCTTTTCCTTTCCTTTTGGTACCGAACGTGGTATTCTTTTCTGAATGCTTTTGTCCTTGGATTCAATGACTTCATCTTTTGCATGAAGTTTCTTTTCCATCTCTTCACGTTCTTGTCTATGAATTTCGTCAAGAAGTTTGTAAACATGCCAAGCATAACGAGGCGAAGCCCACATTGCAACAGCATTTACAAGAAGTCTATGTACATACCAACCTCTCAAACCATTTGGCAAATTTTTACGATTTTCATGAGTTTTAGGCGACCCCGAAAAAGTTCGGTCTAGAGAAATTTCACTCAAAAGTTCTTGTGTGCTTTGGTTTTTGAACCAGTCGTCTGCGTGTTTAGTGTCTGGAGCAAAACATGCTGTCAAAATACTTTGCATTTGGTACATATCGTCTTTGACCGAACGAATGAGACGGAGTTGTTTGTTAAACTGAACCCACTCATATTCTTCATTTATAGCTTCATGAACGATAGCAGTTGTTGTGTTCTCTGTTGTTGACATATCTGTCTTTACATACAAAATAAAAAAATAAATAAAAATAAAACTAACTTTATTTTTTCTATCTTAAGGAAATTCATGATTTTCATACGGAATCTCTTCTCTCGGTTTTCCGAGGGAAGCAAGCATATGCCCTAAAAATTATTTTACTCAGATTTTTGTTGCTGAATTCAATAAAAATAATGTTTAGGTGAAGAGGTGAGATCTCACCCGTTTTCTCACCTGTTTTCTCACCTCAGTTATTTTATAAGCGTTTTACATGGTAAACGTTATTTTTTAAATTTTGTGAAAACTCAACGGTTTGACACATGCCCTAAAAATTATTTTACTCAGAATTTTGTTGCTGAATTCAATAAAAATAATGTTTAGGTGAAGAGGTGAGATCTCACCTCTTTTCTCACCTGTTTTCTCACCTGTTATTTTATAACCGTTTTACATGAATTGTACGATGTATATTTGAAATTCTAAACAATTTCGTAGCTTCTATTTCTTCTGTCAGTACATCGAATGTTTTAACGATACCGAAAGTTTCTTTATACTTCTTCTTGACGTCAGATAGAAGGAAATCTTCTGCTGTTGGATAGTTTTTGTTCAGAAATTCTAACATATCCATTTTATCTTCTGCTGGCTTCTCTGCTTCTTTCTTTAAATCTGCATAGTCGTTTCTCATTCTTTCTATCTCTTTGACGGAGTAGTTATATTTCCTCATTGCTGCTTTACATTTAGAACATTGCGGGTTCATTTTTGCGTTATATTCTGAAACCTTACCTGCTAGAACAACCAAGGCGTCAATGGTTTTCTTTAAATCTGAAGCAGTTGGTCTTATTTGTTCGTTCCATACCTTACCTCTTCTATCTTTATCTCTTATCTGCCATACACATTTTGCAACTAACGAAACAAAGTTGTCGTAGGTCTTAAACTCCCCGGATTTATATATGTCAGAAACATTCTTATATACCATGTCGCAATCTTTGTCCATAACTTTATGGTTGCAATGAAAACCAAGGAATTCATAATTTACCTTTCGTATGAACTTCTTTATTTCTACTGAGTCAGTTGCTTTGACTTCAATTTCGTCGAATTCAGGAATAGTTAGTTTTTGCTGTTGGATTTCAGGCAATTTGGGTAAATGGTCAATAATGTCCTGCATTTCATAAAGATACTGTTCATTTGTTTCATCCTGTGCGGTACAGTCTAAATTACTTGTTAAAAGTTCCTGCTTTATCTTCTGGATTTTTGTTTCGAAAGTATATGAAGAAGGAATGAAGTTTTTCATCTCTACTAACATAGATGTTGGATTCATAACTAACGAGTTTGGTGCTGTAGTTGTTTGAATTGTTGTTGTGCCGATTGTTGACATTTCTGTTCTTTTATACAAAATAAAAAAATAAATAAAAATAAAACTAACTTTATTTTTTATTTCGGGAAAATTCAAGAGGTGAGAAAAGAGGTGAGAAAAGAGGTGAGATCTCACCTCTTCACCTAAACATTATTTTTGGGTCATTTACGCTCATTACGATGAAGTTTCGACAAAACATTTACGAAGAAGTCTTGACAAAACATTTACGAAGAAGTCTTGACAAAACATATACGAAGAAGTCTTGACAAAACATATACGATGAAATCATGAAAATTCATGAAAATTCAAGAGGTGAGAAAACAGGTGAGAAAAGAGGTGAGATCTCACCTCTTCACCTAAACATTATTTTTACTGAATTTAGCAACAACTTTCTCTCAATTGGAGCTGTGGCATACTCTTTGCGTAAGCGGTTCAGACCTTCTTCGAACTCTTGGTCTCTCTTCGATTTGTATTGGAATTGGTAGTAATTTGGAGGTACTTGCTGGAACTGAGGTTGCTGAGGAGACTGTTGTGGTTCTGCAGCTTTCGGTTCTTCTGGCTTTGGAAGGCATTCAGGAAGAGGAACGTCGGACATTCGTTTGTGTCCTGTCGGAAGGAAAAATTTTTCCTGTCGGAAGGAAGAACTTTTTCTGTCGGAAGGAAGAACTTTTTCTGTCGGAAGGAAGAACTTTTTCTGTCGGAAGGAAGAACTTTTTCTGTCGGAAGGAAGAACTTTTTCTGAAGTTCGACCAAAAAGTTCTCAATTTTCGAAAATTTGAATGGTTTACGGACGGACAACTGGAAGAGTTCTTCCTGTCGGAAGGAAAAATTTTTCCCTTTGTCCGGAAAATTTTTTCCAGTTGTCGGGAAAATATTTTCCTGTCGGATGGAAGGACTCGGAATGCCAGAAGGATTTGACGAGGCAGTTTACCTTATAGAGATAAATGAAGTTGTTAAGCAGTACTTGCGCAAGGTAATGAAGCCCAAGGTCAAGTTCACCACTATTTCTGGAAGGTCTACACTTCAGCTCGAGACTTCGACTGGAATTCCAATTCAAATACCAGACGGGACAGCCTACGATGGCATAAAGGACGCCAAAAGAGAAGCTCTTGTTAAGTTCCTAAACAAACGTCCTTGGATAAAAATACCAAACAAGGAGAACCCCCTACCCCATATGAAATTGGCAATTCAGTCTCTCCTTCACTTCTCGGGTCAACCATTCTACATAACTACAGAAGGCGACATCCAACCAGTTCAGTAAACCTTAACGTTTAACTTCACTTTTTTATGTTTTTTGTGAAAGTGTCAAAAATAAATTGTTTTCATGAGTTTTCTACGATGTTAGAAAAAATGTTATTTTCTAATATCTTCACATTCAATACTTTTTCAGCACTTTTCCGTAGTTATATATGAAAGACAATTCGAGATAAAAGTCATAGTACAATGGAATAATATGTTGCACACCATTTGTTGTGAACCAAACTTGAAAGTCAGAGAAACTGTTACTAGATGGTTCGTAGAATTTAGAAGCAAAGTCATAAAAGTCCTTACCAATACATAGAAAACTATTGTTGCTTGAACTGAAACTTGCATGACACATAACATTTTGAGGGTCAAACACATTTCTATAAACCATCAAATCTGCTGGTGGAAGTATAAATTTAAATGGACCATCTGGTGTAATGGTTCGTTCTGGTTTAGTAACCGAAGAAATTGTGCCCAAGAACGTTTGTCTACTTCCCAAAATAAAAACTCTGTATCTCTTGGAGGGTTAATTTCAATCTTTTGAAATGAAACGGTGGAGTTCATCTTGTCATATTCTAGTTTCAGATAGTATGTTCCATTTAGTAAAGAGTTGTATTTTTTTTGAAATTCCCAATAATATTTGTTCATTTGAGTTTGAAAGTCATTTAGAGTTTTCTCAAGACTTTCGTCTGAACGAACTGTAAAGATTTTCATTTCGTCAAATTTGTCTATTAGACCATCAGAACCTTTATATGCCCATAAAATATACTGCGAACATAAATGCGTTAGTTCTATTTGAAAACAAAACTCTTCTAAATCCTATTGCCTTTGCATCTGAAGGACTTTGAAGCAACGAATTGGATAGTCAAACCTGTATGCTCGGGATGAAATTTCTTCATCTGATATATTCCTACCAGCATTTGTAAAGATATAGTCTAACGGTTTTGTATCTGCTACTTTTGTTCTTTGTTTTTCAACCTGAAGCATTTAATATATGTAAAAATATATTGTTTTAAAAAACGTTTTTACTTCATGCAATGTTTTATTTCTGTGCCGTCTTCAAGTATGCCCCAATACTTACGCTTGGAGAGGACATGAACTTCGGAAAATACCTTATCTAGCTTAAAACAGCCCATCTTTTCACCGACCATTCCCATTTCAATGAGTTTGTTATAGCCTTCTTCGTTCGTCATGAGTGCGTCAATGTTCTCATAGTAAACCACAACTTTGGATTTGACCTCGGAGAAGAATTTGTTGTAGTTGTCAAGGACTGCTTTTGCGAACTGAGGGTAAGACCAATGTTCGACAATAGGTTTTAATGTGGTTACTAAGCCACTTTGACCTTGAGTGAATTCGTACTTCAAAACAAAAGGAGAAAACCTTTCAACAAAGTTGTCGACCTTCTCATAATGTTTACTCTTCATCTCTTGAGGTTTCTTAATGGAATATCCCCATGTCGAATTCATAAGCAATTTGAGTGTCATTGCAAGTTTGGGGTTTGAAGCTTTCCTAATATCATACAGTTGTTGTATGACTTTTCCAACTGTATAGTTCCTTCCCGGGAACTCACCATCTTCGTTTGGAATTCCAGTCGGAATATATTGGACAAACCTCATGTACGCAGCGTTAAGGTCGACATAGTATAATCTTTTCGTTTGAGTCGAACTTGTCGCAACCAATTGGTCCAGTTTGTGGAAATTCAAGTGAGCCTCTTATCTTCTGAGAAACTTCTCCTGTTATCTCATAAAAACATCGTCGAAGCAACCTGTTTCATATAAAACCTTCTGACCTAACTCAGATGCTCTCCAATACAATTTTGACGTCAATTGGATGTCTCAATGGAAGTTTATTTATAGCATCTTGAAGTTCTTGCAACCTCATTGGAAGTTCTTCTGGTTCAGGTTGGTATCGAACATACCAACTCCTTGTGGAATTGTGTACTTCTTTGTACTAGAACTTTGTCTGGAACAACTTTTGGTCTTGCTAACAATGAAAAGTTTGTTTCGTCTTTTGGTACAAAAGTTTCTGTCAGCTTGTCATCTGGAATTGGTTCCAACAAACCTTTCTCGAAAAGAATGTTTACAGCTCTGACAATGTTGCACTTGCCTTTTCCGAACAATGGGTTTGTAAGACTTTCGTTCAACATGAAGTGGTTGTGGCAATTACAATCTTCAACCATGGTAAATTGAACTCAACAACATAGTCGTCATGTGAAGAACCTTTAGCTGTAGGTATGTTGACTCGGATATTGACATTTGCCAACGGTGCAATTTTTGCCAATTGACCTCTGAGAATGTACCTTGTCTTCACACATGACTCAAGATACTTCATTCTTCATCTGTAACAAGACCAGAGTTCCTGAGACATGTAAGAATACAAGGTTCATTGACAATTGTTTCAATTGAATTGTAAATTCCATACCTTGTCAAGTCAATGTCAGACTTATTTATGAAGGGGAAGTATCCAGCATGTTGTCTGACTGCTTGAGGGTTAGGTTGGTGCCATTCGAACTTGACACTTGCAATTCCTTCAATTGCATTCAAAATGTCTGAGTCGGAGTCAAACATTTGTTCTCTCTTTGTAGTCTTGAAAGCGTCAAGAAGTTTTGCGGCTGTTTGTTCATTGCCATGTGCATAGTAAATGTGACCATCCAAATCTGTTATGGTCAATCTGAGATCGTGTCCTTTCTTATTTCCGTCTTGAATTGCAGCAAGTACTCCCATGAAGCCTTCTTTGTTCTTTACCTTCGTCAAAGTTTACTGTAAAGGTTCGACCAGATGTAATTTGACTTCTAACTTCACGATACTTTCATATGCATATCTTGTTCTTTCCATGGGAGCATGACCATCCTCTGCACTACCTTTTTTCCTTCTCAAAGGATGCAATTGTTCGTCATGTTTCCAGTAGAATCTGGCAAAGCCGTCGTGTCCTTCAACTTGAGGTTCACTAACATCGAAAGGCATGTCCATAAGACGTTCTTCTTCTAACCTCTCTAGTTGTTTGGATAATTGGCACGTGCTGTTTCCAAATCCATTTCGTAGCGAAGACCAGACAATTTGTCATAGACTTTTATGGGTCTTCCTTCCTATATTTAAAAATTCTTCGAAACTCTCCAACCATATTTTTGTAAACTCTGCTTTTATTCTAGCAGACTTTCTATCCATTCTATATGGGGCATTTTTATAAAAATAAAAAAATGTTTTTTCTTTACTTTACATAACCGCCTGCTGCAATAAGTCTTTGACGCCAACCCATACAGCTAATGAAGGTTGACTTGGTTTAGTTTGGAAACTAAACTTTGTTTTGGTTTATCTTCATTTTGTTTTTCTTCTTCTATCGGTTTTTCTCACTTTTCGGTTCCTCTGACTTTTACCTCACCTGCAGGAACAGTTGTGTCGTCAACATCTTCATAAATATCATATGCCATTTTTTTGTTTTTCCTTTCAACTTTTGTTTGTGTTGTTGTAAAAGTTTAGAATATTTCGACTCTAAGTCAATGAGATTTCTATAATGAACTGTTGGTCAGTGAAATAAACTTTTCCATCTGTTGTCTCGAAAGCTCCTTCAGACTTCAATATTTTATTTGTGAGAGTCTGTTTCTTTTTTGAGATACTAGCCGTTCCATTTCTATGAAAAGTGACTTTGTAGTTAGGGTTTGTATTTCCAGACCTGGCACTTTCTATTATTGAATTTTCTCTTCATCTGTAAGTTCTTTACAGGTTTTGACAATGGTTCTGAACTTTTTGTTTGTGGGGGTCAAATCTACCGTTTCAACTTCTTCGGTCATTCATCTCAGTAAAAAATTTTAGTTTGGTTTTTCAACTGTGTTTAGGTTTTTTAAGTCGGTCTAAAACTTCCTGTATAGGAAGAACTTGACAAACACTGGTGTAACTGCTGAATCGACAAATCCATCTTGAACCCATTTGTCTCAATGCTGTATTGTTCATTTCATATCAGTAAAAAATTTTACATTCCCCACGTTTGAGGCGGTTGAGGTTGGTTATTGTTTACCCATTGTTTGCATGGTTATATCCTCTGTTAAAGAATCTTTCACCTTGGTCCATATAGTGTCCTGCTTGGTTATAGTAGTCATTTGCTTTGTTATAATAGTTTCCTGCTTGTCTTCCTACATTGTCCATCCATCCTTGAACTTTCCTCTGTTTCAGGATTTGGAATAAGATTTGTGCATCTCGTGCTACATCCCAACCTTTCTGTACAGTTTGTATAATAGGTTGTGCTTTCTCTTTCAGTATACCTAATGTACTCAAATCTTCCTTCCAATTCCAAATGCACCTCTGGCTATTTCCCACTGCGGGCAAAATCTGGATGCAACTCCTGCCTAATGCGCCAAATAAACCCATTTCTATAGGGTAAAAAATGACGAATCCGAACAAGGACCCCTATGTTTCTAAAGCGACAAAAAAAGCACTCATGATAAAAATCTTTAGTTCAACACCAAATGCTTGTTTATGGATATCTTGGAAAACATTCCGAGTATAGAGAAGATGGACCACCATACTGGCTAATATTTGTCGGTCAAAACACAAGATACTGTGAAGCCATACCATTATGGTCCAAAAATATTTTAGATGTGAAAACTGCTTTGACAATATTCGTTGACAAATACCATCCAACAAAACTGACATCTGACTGTGAAAGTTCTTTCAAATCAGATGATATTAAAAACTATCTGCGTTCAAAAAATGTAAACCAATATTTCATTGTCGACCAAAACCATTCTGCTCTTGGTGTCATTGACGATGTATAAAAATGTTAAGAGACTTAAACCAACCACAAGGTGGTGAAGCAAATGAAATGTCATATGACGACAAATATAGACACTTCTCCATGGCAAAGATGAGACAAGTTTTAAATATTTACAATAGCCGTAAACAAAAAGGTTTGGGAAACCACTCCCCCGAAGAAATGAAAAACAACCCTGACTTAGAGAAAGACTATATATTTAATAATTTAGTCAAAAGAGACAAACAAGAAAGAATGCCGGGCTTCAAACTTCAGAAAGGTGACAAAGTAAAAATAGAAATACCTAAACGCGACCCATATGAAAATACTATTGACTATGACAACAATGGAACCCGACAGGTACTCACATTCGTGTTCGTAAAAATAGAAGAAAGTATACAAGAGAATATTATGAAGTTTTAGGCAAACATGGCAAAATGTACACACTGCAAGCAGAAGATAAAACTACTATTGTCAGACCTCGTTTCAAACTTGTCAAAGTTCAAGGTGGTATACTTTCAAAGACAGTTCCTAACAAATATAAGACAACTCCAGACGAATATGCTAAAGAAGTTGAAAATGACGACTAAGCAATTCTATACCATGCGTAAACTGTCATGTAAGGTGGCATGTATTCTTTACTTTGTCCCGTTGTTTGTGTATATCCTGTAACGAAATGTGTATGGTTTCCTTCTCCCTGAGTGTCACTCCAGTAACAATTTATAGCAAACTTAACGTTGTCTTTAACATCATATCCTTTACCTTTTGTCATTCCTGACCAATCCCAATATCTATGCTTATGCCAACCTGCTTGAGATGTACTTAAATCTATGTAATGACTGTGTGCAGGTAAATTTTCACCTGAAATTGTTTTACTTCCACCTGTTTCCTTTGAAGAGTTTGCACAATACAAAAACCTGTCGACTATTTGTTCCCATGCACCAACACCAAACATTACTTGAGGACCTCTTGCATCCATAGATGTATAAATAGAACCTACTGGGTTCATTAAATCAAACATATGAGATATTATAGGATTGTCTCTTTTGAACTTAAAATATAGTGCAACTATTTCAGGTTTCTTCTGGTTCATGTCGGAATATTTTTTATAATATAATCTTATGTTTTCGGGGTAGGTAAAATCTTGACTATAATATTTATTTCTGTCATCTGTATAATAATATACTATTCTCGTTTTTTCTATTGCATTATATCTTTTATATCTATAATAATCTAAATATAATGTTAGCTTTTGTTCATCTACATGTGGTGTTCTGACGTCATCTCCATAGTCATAATAATATGGTGCTGGAGCTGGGTCAGGCAATGTCATATCTGCCATTTCATAAACTCTTAAATATTTCTTTTGTTCGTCTCCATATAAGTTTAAGTAGCAGTTGTTGTCTAATGGAACTTTAACTTGTGTACCATCATTCTTTTTATAGCTTACATACATTTCATTGTTATTTTTCGGAATGAGTTTATACCGTGTACCATTTCTTAAGGAATGTACAAACTGCCATCTAAAATATTTATTTTCTTCATCGACAGAAAAGTCGCCAACAATAGTTTCAATATTTTTTGTTGTTCCTATCAAACTTTGGTATATTTCATTCACATATTCCTTATCTGCTTATTTCAAGGCTAACGTTTAAGTCTGTTATTTCAGATATAGAATGTGTATGTCCAACGTCACTTTCCTGTTAAGGTTCTTGTAAGTTTGTAATATTTGCAATGGTATGTGTATGTCCAACGTCACTTTTCCTGTTTAAGGTTTCTTGTAAGTTTGTAATATTTGCAATGGTATGTGTATGAGTCTTATCTGCTTTTGTCTCTAATGTTCCTTAAGACTTGGTATTTGGTTAATATAATGTATATGAGTCTTTTTAGAATATTCGTTTTCAGCTCTTGTCACTTCACTTGACATTTTATTGTCAACATATGTTTTGTCTGCTAGTTCAGGATGAGTATGTTCTTTTGTTGCATAAGCATTGTTAGCTCTTTCTTCTTCTTTTGCTATTGCATCGTCTACATATTCTTTGTCAGCTTTGTTGTCAACATCTGCTTTCAAAAGAAGTTCATTTATAGGTTTCTCGTTTAAAGTTCCTTTTGTTGGATTTATACAGACAGTAATGTTCTTATTGTCTTGAAACAGAAACTCATCTGTCATTGGGTTTAATGTCAGTTTTAAGTTTCCTTCTTTCAATGACTCAGATATCTTAGAATAGTTTGAAAAGTTTGTGTGTGTTCTTATTTAGAGCTTGCATAATGAGTTGTCGGTTATGTTGTATTTCTCTCATAGACGCTGTTTCATTTGACATTTTATTCTAGATAAAATATGCTTCCAATAGAAAAGAAAATTCAAGAGTTGCTACAACTAAACATTAGATGAACTTTTTACTAATGTCGGTCAAAAGTTTGAGACAGAGACCGTAAAGCATGAAGGCTATCGTTTTGACTACCCATTAAGATGGCTAAGAGACCCATCTGTCACAAAAGCTATTGGCTTTCGTAGAATAAAATTTGTGTCTGTAGAAGATAAAAGTTTTCCATTTATTGTAAAGTTTCATATAGATTATATATCTGAAGGGAAACGAAAAATGTGGGAAGAAATTGAGCTAATACAAGTTGACCTTTCATCTTCTCTACAGACTGCGTTAAAAATATAGAAGATAAAATAAATTCATGTTATGCAAATATGCTGATGAATATGCGAATACCGATAGCACACTTTATGTGAGAATTGTATATGACAAACAAAATTCACAAGTGTCATTTCAAATCTACGAAGACAATCCAAATAAAGACGAACAAATATATACAGAATTCACTGCAATGTCATGGTATATTATTTGCAAAGAATGTTAAAATCAGAAAGTCGAACTTCCTTTAGCAAATATTTACAGTCGATATGCAAGAGATGAACCATATTTATTTAAAGATGTTTTCGACCAAGATGCTGTGATAGTTCATGCTTCATTTTCTGGCGCCCCAAAACTCTTTCTTATGCTTGGCAAATGACTTTTACGAAAAACCTACAAAGTTATACGAACCACCAAGTGGAAGTATTTCAGACTTTCAAGTATGGTTTACTACAGATGGAAGAAAAAGAATAATTCCATTATACCATGCGTTTTACTTAGAACTTAGTTTCATATACAACTACTATCGAACGGTAAAAATATAATTTTTTAATACGGTTGAGGTGTTGGATTTGGTTGCCAACTAGACTGTGGTGCAGGTTCAGGCTGTTGTATAACAGGAGCTTGTTCTTCTGGTTCAGGGTCTTTAGGTATAATACCAACGAACTGACCTACTCTTTTACCAATATTTTTGACACCGTTCCATACTCCTCTTCCTACGGTTTTTATTCCATTCCATATACCTCTTCCAACATTTCGAAAGAAGTTTCCTATTCTTCCAAAGAAACCCATTTACTATATGTAAAAATCTAATGTCCGCCTAGTCTCTTACGTTTCCTGTTGAGTTCCATAGCATTCTTTAACTGGAGCTCATACATTCTGTTTCTCCTCTGGTAGAAAACATATTCTGGGTCAACTCCTGTGTTCGCGTCATCTGCATAAAGTTGTTTATATCCCACTTCAGGGTTTGTATAAAACTCTTTCCATCTCATATTTGCATACCATGGTGGCAAACCTACGCAGCGTCATTTGACATGGCAGTTTGCATTTGTACATCTGTTGGCACTTGACCAACATAGTTTGCCATTGCAGTTTGTATTCTAACTTCATTTGGAATATTCTCTGGGTTTGGTTGTCCAGGTTGCTGTGCATTCGCTAAGTTCTGTGCGTCCATTTAATATTAGATAAAAATATCTCTTACGAGTACATATACTGAACATTTGCAGGCATTGGTTCATCTTCATATTCTCTGTACTTTTCTGCCACGTCAAATAAATAAATGACACAATGGAAAAAGCCTAAAACAAGTAGTCCTATTTCAAACCACATTTACTTACTAATAAAATTTCTTTATTGTGACACTTTCTCCAGTTTATAGGACCTCTCTCATATTCTATCTTGTCATATATAAACTCATAGTCATGTATGTCTCTAACCATCTCATAACGGTTTCCAAACCACTTTTATCGGATGTAAAGTAAAAGCATGGATGGTTATGTATAACGTCTAAAGTTTCTAAAGAGTCTCTCAAAGTCCAGTCTACTTGGTATTGAAAATCCCATGTGTTATAGAACGGCGGGTCCACTATAAAGAAAACATTTTCCTTGTCTTTATATTTTTCATACAAATCTGTCCAATGACATCTCACAAACTCTATACCCTCAATATATTTTTCTATGTTCTCTTTGAAAACATTTGTATAGTTAAGATATAAAACTTTTGACATAAGTGTTTCAATGTCATGAACTCTTATAGCACCACTATATAATAGTCTAGCAGATATACTATTCCAGTCTATATATTCTGCTTTTTTCAAAACCTCTCTCACAATATTTTTCTTATCTAATGGTATACGTTCCATCTTACCTATAGGTATCTTTTCTTTTAACTCTTTCAATATATTGTTTGTGTCTGGAATATGTTTGAGACGGTCCATATAGTTGTCGAAGTCATTGCATATAATCTTTGAGTCTGGGAATATTATATGGCACAAATGGGATATATAGAAACTTCCACCGAACAAATCTACAAATGTTAGACCATTCGGTAGTTTCTTGAGTTCTCTCAATATAATATCTTTACATCTACTCTTATTTCCAAAGAACGGTAACGGTGGTTTTGTAAAATTCATTTATATATAATAATAAAAATGTTTTTACCCGAAAAGTGACAGAAAAGTGACAAAACATGAAAACATATATAATTTGTGAAAAGCGACACCATTAATATGATGTAAATAACAACGGTTTTGGTTTTTATCACCGGCTGGTCGGCTGGGGTTCGGTCCTCCTCTTGGGTCTTGGGCAAAATTCTTAGGGCTAGAGGGCACGAAGTGCCTGGAAGCCCCACTACCTTTTTTTTTTTTTTTTTTTTTTTTTTTTGTGGTTTGAAATGATATTATCATATTTTCACTTATTAATTAAGATGGAGCTGAAACAAATCAATATTTTTCATTTCTTAAATGCATAATGCTATTTTTAAAATCAATTTTTCAAATTTAAGGTCTCAGTAAGCTCCAGTTTTAAGGACACGGATACTTTAAAATTTAAGAAATAAACACATAAATTAATAAGGTTAATTTTCGGCACTTCACACAAGTTGTTACAGGACACAAGTGGACAGAATCTTTTTTTTTATAAGATGAGATCAATATCTGAGAGAACATCAGCGATAGCTTTTGAAACTGGAGTTTGTCCAAGATTATTCACCGCATCGATGTCCGCGCCATGTGAAATTAATAGATGTGTAATATCTGAGGAATGAAGTTTTGCTGCAAAATGAAGAGGAGTATTCATTGAAGCATCTCTTTCGTTTACATTTGCGCCAGAAGAAATAAGAAGTTCTGCAACTTCAAAACCGTTTCCTTGAACTGCGGCAAAAAGTGCGGTTTGTCCATTAATTTTTGCATTGATGTCAATTCCATGAGATATATAAAGTTTTACTCTTTCAAGATCATTATATTTTGCCGCATAAAAAAGAACATTGTTACCATTGTGATCAATTCCGTCGAATTTTGCACCGTGCGAGATAAGAAGATCTATTATTTCAGGTTTATTTTCCTGTGCTGCTAATTGAAGAGCTGAATCTCCGTTTTTGTTTTGCTTGTCAATATCTGCACCGTGTGAAATAAGAAGTTCAGCGATTTCTTTATGACCTCTAAAAACTGCTGAAGAAAGCATATTAAATCTATGTAATTCTTCGTTGACATTTGCACCATGTGAAATCAAAATTTCTACAATCTCTTTACTATTTCTGTAAATAGCTAAGTCAAGAGATTTTGCGGTAGGTTTTGCGCCATATGAAAGAAGAAGTTCTATAATTTCAATATTTTTTTCATCAACTGCGATTTCAATAGGTTTAACAACTTTGATGAGTGTTTCACACTCTATGGATACATGATGTGATAATAATAGTTCAACGATTTCTTTCATATTATATTGAACTGCCAAATGGATTGGATATCCTCCATCATTACAAAAATGATCTCTCTGATTGAGATCTGCACCATGTAAAATGAAATATTTGCAAAGTGATGGTATGCGAAAATGCATTGCATCACATAATCTTTCTTTGAAATTCTTATCATGATCTAATGTAATAAAAAATGCTTCAAGATTATCATAATCATAGTAATAATGACTATCAACTGGTAAATTGTATTCGTTGACTAAAAAACTAACAAAATCAATGTTATGTGATATAATTGCATAACGCATTGTATTGGCATTTGGCTGCACAACCTTCAAACATTCGCTCATTATTTCTGGATTTCCTCCAAGAAATGAATAATTAAGGCAATTTTCATTGATTTCTGCATTAAATTTCGTCCTTAAAAACTTAAAACAACGTGCTGCGCCATAATAGCAACATAATTCAAGATATGAATAAGTGTTTTCATAATACATAACTCGTGGATTTAAAAAATCGTATATAACTTGATTTATATCAAAATCAGTTGTCTCTGTAAAGGATATAAATGATTTTATGTCATCATCCATTATAGATTTGTAAATTGAGTTTTTGTCAAGATAATCAAATGAGATATGTTTAAATCTCTTTTTGGGATTATAGCAAAAACCATATTTTTCGTAAACAAGTTTATCTAAACCAGGAATTATCCTTTCGATATTCTCCAAATGATAATCTTCTTTTATTTTTTCGAAGATTCGGAAATATGACATTAAATAGCGGTTGTTGTATACAACAGCAGCATTAATAGAATTTTCAATTATATATTTCGGTGATCGTAAGTTTGTTTCAATCAATTTGGTTTTAATATCTGTGTAAATTTTGTCGATTTCATCTTCGTTGTATGTATTGAGCCTGTATAATGATTTGAAAACATCATTATAATCTTTATACAACTCAAATAGCTCTGCGATACTAAAATCACCCTCACACATAAATTTTGTAAAGTTGTAATGTAACTTTTTTTATTCAAAAAAAAAGTTTCATGAAATGAATTGATTCTATTGTTTGGTGTTTATCTGTCTGCAAGCTCTTGTATCATAATTATCACGATATTCAAAAACAAGATTGTCTTCGTTTGGAAATGTCACAAAATACATGATTTTCTAATTATTTTTTTTTATTTGTTTATTCACATTCGGAAGTGTATATATATATATCATCATTATATGTTAAAACATTTATTTTTTGCACCATGTAAAATAAGAAGTTCGGCTATTTCTTTATAATTATTCCATGTTGCATAATGAAGAGCGGTTTTCCCAACTTTATCTTTTGTATTGATATTTGCACCATGCGAAAGAAGAAGTTTGACTGTTTCTTTCCTATTATTTTCTACTGCAATATGAAGAGCTGTTCTTCCTCTTTTATCTTTTTCATAGATATTTGCACCATTTGAAATAAGAAGTTCAGCTGTTTCTTTACTATTAGAAATTGCTGCTTTATTATGAAGAGCGGTTTCTCTATCTTTATCTTTTTCGTTGATATATATACTATGTGAAATAAGAAGTTCGGCTGTTTCTTTATTATTATAAAGTGCTGCAATATGAAGAGCAGTTTTTCCATCTAAAAGCTTTTTATTGACATATACACCTAATGAAAGGAAATATTTATCAAGGGATGTAATATTAAACATCGGTGAAGAAATCAAGCAGCTGATTAAATTATTCGATTGATCGTAAAAAACTAAAAATGAATCAAGATTATTATAATTTGCGCAAGCATATAAGTCGATACTTATACCGTACTCATTCATTAAGAATGTTATAAAATCAATGTTATGTGAAATAATTGCATATTCCATGCATTCTTTATCTGTTTCTTGATGTTTCAAACATTCACTCATTTACTCTGGATTTCTTCCCAAAAATGAAAATCTGAGACATTTTTTGTTATTTTTGAGTTAAATTTAGTTCTTAAGAACTTGGAACTATCAACTGCTCCATAGTAACAATATAATTCAAGTAATGAAAATATATTTTCATCAGTAGTTACTATAGGTCTATTAAAATCTCTAAATAAGTTGCTTTTAAGTTGTTGATTTTCATCAAATCCTTTTCTTTCAGTCAATGGAATAAATATTTTTAAGTCATTATTCATATGATCCGAAATTTTTCAATTCTTATTTACTCTATTCACTGATTCATTTCATTATTTAGGAAGCAATGGAGTCAGTAAGATTTATCGTTAGTATCGTTTGTTCATGAACTGAGGCCATCGTTTAAAATGATATTCCAAAAATTCACTGAAATAAGGATGAAGGCATTGGCCGAGAGTCTTAAATACATCCTTTGTTTGATATTCACTTTCATCTTTATGCTGCTCATATTCGTTAAGAAGTATTTTTTCAAGTTCTCCATGAATGTTATATTTCTTCAGACCTTTTTTGACTAAATTTTCATATACATTTTGTTTTGAAGGGAATTTAACATTTTTCTTTCCATCAATACGTGATTGTGCTGCCTTGCAAAACTTGACTAAGTCTTTAGATCTAAAAGGATAGTTATCATCTGCTTTTTTGATTGCATAAGCATACTTGTGAAGTTTAAATGCACAAATATATGTTGAAAACAAATTCTTCTCTGGATTATCCAAAATATGTTGTGAGTTATGTAACTCCTTAAGAAAGGCTGCACTTCCGTATTTTATTCGTATTTGTTTGTCTTCCTTCCAAAGTTTTGTCAATTGCTTGGCTTGCGTGCTATGAGTTTCGATTATTGGGCTGTTTTCTCTGATATAAGCAAGCAATGACAAAGCTGTTAATGCAATATCATTTGAAATATAAGGAATTAAATCGATATAAATCGGAACAATTTCGGAATTACTTTTACCTTGGTTTTCATAAATCAATCTCGGAAAATCAATTGATGACTTTAATTCTAATTGCTCTTTAGCTGCAGCTAATTGTTTGCAGGGAAAATCAATTTGATTAATTGTATCTTTAAGACTTAATGTTGAGCAGAAAAATGGAATTCCTGAATTTGATCTGTACTGAGTATCTATAACTGTGTGACATTTGACAACTCCATTCTTATCTGGCAATCCATTAACAGGAATTCCAAGCTTCATTAAGCCAAGAACATCGCGAACAATATCAAAGAAAATCGTATAAACATAATAATTTGTGAATACCGATCTTAATGCTTTCTTCACATCGTCATCTGGATCAATTATGATGAATCCGTCTTGTAGATCAATGGTTTCATTTCTTTTTCCCGTAATTTTATATCGAATAAAGTCTTTTTTATTTGCAAAACACTCTGCAAATTGTAGAACGAATACATCACATAGTTCTATTTCATTGATTTTACCTTCAGTGTCAACAGTAAAGAAATATGAACTCTTTATATGATTATTCAAGTTGAAAATGACTGAATTGCAGTAATTGATAAGCTTATCTTTATTTTGGTTCTTGTATACAATTGTGTGCGTACGCCCTGTAATTGGACATACATATTCATTGGGAACAATCATCTTTTTAGAACTAAAAAAATTTAAATTGAGTGTCTTATGAAAATTTTTTATTAGATTTTTTATCATGATGCATCTATTCTTTTTCTTTATGAAGTGGAACTTGAATACTTTTTTCCTAATTTAAATAATTTTATATATATCTTCTTGACTTTCACTCGTTTAGAGAATAAATGATTTCCTGTTTACATATTTTGATGCAATAATGAATTAAACCACTTATATTTGAGCATTTTGTGATAGGATTGTGCCATTAATATAAACTAAGATAGAAAACCATTAAAATGCTAATGATTTAAAATGAGTTTGTTTCTGCTATTGTAATGAATGATATGAACTTGATATTGTTGAATTGAAGATATTTCTGTAAGAATATAACAACTTCATGATATTGTCCATTTTCAGCATCTCGATTAAATATTTTTTATCAAATGGGTCATCGAGTCATAATTAAACAATATACTTATGCATATTTTATTTATTCTCTTGATAACAAACTATTCTCGAAAGGAAATTTTTATAATTATTTCCTTTTCGTTTTGCCTTTTTGATTGAATTAGATAGCCTGCAATTATCGAGTATATTTTTATTTAGGGAATATTTGCATTCTGAGCTGTTAACAATGCTATTAAATTCAATTGAGTTTAAGGAAGCTGAATTATCATCAGAGAATGTATTAATAACAACAATCGAACCTTTATTGGTGTAATAAGTAGTAGTAGTTACGAATTTGTTGATAATGCAACAATAGCATATATTTAGTATTGTTCCAATTAGTCTTCCATCACTGCTAGAATCATTGTTTTCGATATAATTGCATGCTATTGCAGAAATGTATTTATTATTTGAGGAAGCATGCCAAGCTAATGCAAAAGGTTGGGAGAAGAATTTACTTTGTAATTGATTATTTGATCGAATTGTGGTATATTTTACGAACGAATTTGAAGAAACTGACATCATTGAGTAACCGAAAACAATTCCAACTTTATTTGAGGTGATATTGCACTGATCAATGATTTGTTTGCCATGTGTCAGGCCGAGGAGAACAAGATAGCTGTCTATTTTACCACAATCAAAAATTATTGAATCATTTTGTTCGTTTTTAGAATTTTCAATTTCGGAAACTTTTACGCAAAAAGAAGTGCTTCATCTTTATTTATCGATTTAATATATGAATTTCGTTTCTGAGCAAACTGTCCTTTATCACTAAAATAAAGAGAACCGCCTGGTTATAAAATATTTCCAGATCTCATCAAAACATATCAAAAAGTATTATGAATCCAAAACTTATTGCGTTCAAATATTGCTTGAGAATATTTTATTTATTGCTATTTATTCCTTTGAGTATATATCATCGTTAAAAGTAATGTTTTGAATTTGTTTTGAAAATTATTTGCTTTTTTCTTAGCTTTGTAAATGGATATAGATGAAATTATGTCACAGTTGTCATGAATTTTTTCATCGAAAAAATAATTGCACTCTGAACTTTCAATCATGCTAATAAATTCTACAGAGTTTGAGGTTGAATTGTTATCAGTAAATGAATTACTGACTACAATTGAACCACTTTCGATATAAAAAGTTGTTTTAACTGCTTTGTTTAAAATACAGCAATGGCAAACATATAGATTCGATAATGCTCCAATCAATCTTCCATCATCACTTGCATCATTATTTTCTACATAGTTGCATGCTATTACAGAAATAGATTTATTTTTCGAAGAATAATGCCAAGCTAATGCGACAGGGTCTAAAAATTCACTCGCAAGTTGATTATTAGATCGAACTGTTGTATATTTAACGAACAAATCTGAGGTAGCAAACATTGCATAGCCTGATACAGTGCCAACTTTATTCGAAGTAATGTTACATCGATCAATTATTTGTTTACCATTCTTCAGTGTTAGGAGAGCAACACAATTATTTAATTGGCCACAATCAAAAATGGTTGATTCATTTATTTCATTTTTATAATTTTCAATTTCTGAAACAGATACATGAAAAGAAGGACTCAAAGCAGTGTTTGTCGATTTAATATATAAGTTTTGTTTCTGAGCAAATTGACCATTATTATCAAAATAAAGGGAACCTCCTAACTGTTTGCCTGAACTACAATTCTCAAAATTAGTTGTAACTACAAGACATTTTGTTTCATCATTGGATGTGTGGAAGCGGATGGCTCCAGTTTCGCTTAAATTATAGAATCGTGATGATAAGATGAAATAATTTAAGTTGTCAGATTTATTAATGAAGTCATAATGCTCTGAATACGATGTATTGAAATCAGAATCATGGAATATCTCGTGCCATATATCATCATAATGTAATCTTAACTTCTAAAAACTTAAAATTGACCAAATCTTTCAAAAGAAATGTGTCACTTTTAGCATTTGACTTTTTTTTATTCTCGTAATAAAATGCGAGAATTAAAATATTGATTATGTTTTATTTATTGTATTCATTCATTTTAACATTAATATTGACTAAATGACATTAATGATGCGCCCACTACTTTCTGGCTTATCCTTTAATAATAGTAATAGAGTTGTCATTTTCAAGACGATAGGAGTCTTTTAGAATTAATAAAACACCAAAACACTCCTATTCCGATGTTTACCAGTGTGGAAGTCTATTACTTTAAGATATATAATCTATTGCAAATTAACTCCTTTCTGACGTTTTGTCAATGGGCCGAATTGTGATGATAATATGAAATAATTTTAGTTGTCAGAATCATTGAATTCTAAATCCATTATTTTGAAGATATTAAGGCTGCACTTACACCCATCTGACTTTAATTCAAATTTTTGACAACTGGCTTGAAGTGTCATTGAAAATTAACCTTAAACACCTAAATTGAAGGCCCCGTCATAGGGGCGTAATTGCACTCTTACATTTATCACTTTTCTTTTCAAAAATAGTCGAGCCTCTTTTTCTGAGATTATATATAGGGTGATTTAAGATTGCTATCACATATATAAAAAATTCAATTTAACGATAAGTTCTACGAAAATGTGAGAAAATTGAAAACCACCATTTGAGCAGTATCTGAGACTCTGTTTGCCAGAAAGTATACATTTGTAAACTTTCTGACACTTTGTTATGCCTTTCAAAGTTTTTGACATTGTCAATTTTCCTCTATAAAACAAATTAAGTTATGAATAAAACACAAATAATTTTTATTGTTTATTTTCTAAAGCGCATCTTAAGAAAGTAAACTTATCTTCATCACTGACAAAGATAGAAGATAAAGCTTCCATCCTTCTCTTTGTGGAACGACCAACAAATTCTCGCCAAAAACTAACTGAAGCGACAAAAACAAAACATGATATTGTTGCTGCAATGTTTTGTTTAGAAACTAATCGAGGAATTCTATAAATTATTGGTAAATGTGATCTAGATTTTCTGTCTGTTTTGATCAAGTCAATTCTATAAAGATTATTTTCAATTTTCTTTACAGAAAGAATAATCTGAGGACTCAATTTCTGGAATGTTCCTTCTATACAATCAAAATCAGTTTCGTTGTAAACAATCATCATTTTGTTCGCAATTTCAAAACTATTACTCTCCGTCATGTATCTGTAAACAATGTTCATCGACTTAGTTTCATAAATACGACTCCTTCCAAAAGTGTCGTGGTCACTTGGCCGGCCAAATAAATCCAAAAATTCTTTGAAATCTTTTGACATTTTTGGAGTACCAGGAGGTACTAAATGTAAAGGAGTACAATGTATAACATCTACAGCTATTTCATCTTTGATTGGAATTTGATCGTAAATTTCCAAAAAGTGACAGATTTCGGAATAATTCAATTCCTTTACATTATGATCATTTTTAGCGTCCAAAAGTCCAGTTCCTGCAAGGAAAGAGAAAAACTTTGGGTGAGGAACTTGCAAGTGGGGTGTTGATGGAGTGAAATTGAGCTCTATCTTGTTGTTTAATAGGTTAGTTAGTTCTGTAAAATCTTCCTCGATTTCGAACATTTCTTTATTTGAAGACTCTTGCTCGAAATTAGTTGGTTGCGGTAAGTCTTCTTCATGACCTTCTTTATATCCTTCGTCAGTTACTTCGAAAGCGAAAATTCCAACGAAATGTCGGACAATACAAATGATTTTCCCAGGGTTTTGATTGATAAGTGTAAGTATCGCATTGTTTATCTGATAATAACTCTTCTCTTTTGCTTTGTTTGTCATTTCTTGAGCTTTTTTCGGTGAAATTTGATTTGAATTTGTTGTAGAATACATTAAAATGTAATCTAATATGGCTCCTAAGTCTTTTTCTGTCTTGATTGTTGTTTGGTTCACGAGATTTACGATCAGTTTCCTTTCTTCCGACTCTAATTTGAAGAATTCACTCGTGTCATTGAGTTCTGAAATGAAATAAGCTAATAAATATAAAGGAAGTTCACTGGCGAACTTATCTCTCGAAAAACAATTCGAAATCAGATGGACCAAAAACGGTTGGAATTCCTTTGAATTCAAAATTTTCGGATAAAAATGGGAAATAAAGAGCAAATAAGAGAAATATTCATGGGGAGGGACAGATTTCATGATGAGGGAAAGGTACTTGAGTATGTTATCAGTGTTTTCTGTCATTATATGAAGAAATAACAAAAATTGCCAATTTGAATTGGAATCAATTGGATTTAAACTGGTATAAGCATTAACTATATCAACTATGGATGATATTTTATCAGTCGATGAGGATATTTCGGATAAAGAAAGCAAAAGAGACAAAATAATTGGATTATCGTATTCAATTGACTTAGATTTGATTGTTGAGTATATACATTCGATTAGAGAATCAATAATATCATATATAGCAAACGGATGTGCACAAATTAAGTTGTTTGACTGCTTAATTATCTCATTTATTGAATTTGTATTTGGATTTTGAAGTTTTTCTTTAACACTGTCAAGTAAACACTTCATCCAAGGGGAATTTGGTCTAATTTTGTTCCTTGAGAGTATAATTAAGCTAGATAACAGAGAATCTTCATTTGATCCAAAACATAACTTCTGGCAAGAAGAAAATAACTCGAAAATATCATCAGAATACCATTTCATGTAGAAATAATCTGAAATTCTGGCTTGTTGTTGACTTACCATGTCAGAAATCACTCCATATACTTGAGTAAGGATTTTTGAGTTCTTTGAGTCCTGTAAAACGCTTCCATTCTTCATCATATTAACAATTAACTCCAAAGCTTCATCAGGAGTTGGTTTAAAAGGAATATGAAATTCGGCAAAATGCATTTCTTTATTAACTTTAAATGCATCTAGGCAGCAGTTGAAGTATACCATCCATTCTTCAACAAAATAAGAACAGAATGGCCATTGTGGAGTGATTTTGTTGAAAAGATCCCAATTAAACTGATCATTGCTGAGAGAAAGTATCCAAAACATCGTATTAAATAAGCTTGATACTACAGAAGCACATCCACCAAACGCACTGTTGTCTGTAGCAGCGTAATCAGCTAATCCAATCAAAATTTTGAATAAATGCCTGATTGTTTCTTTTGAATATCGCTGATGTTGACTTGCTATCGTATCGTATAATTTTATAACTTGTTTTGCTTTCTTTTCTGAGAAGTTTTCTTTTTCAAAAATCGTTGTTAGCTGCAAAAGCATTTTTTGAACAATATCATTATAGTCATTAGGATCCATATCAATATTTCTAGAAATAAATGGTGAATAGAAGTGGTTTACGTCAGTAATAACTGATGCATTTAATAAATCGGCTTGTTCAGGTGTATGTGATAAATATAAAATATAAGATTTTAAGTGTAATAACCATCGCATCTTTCTGGAATCTGAAAATGGAATTTCTAGAATATTTTGGTTAGAATCCATTTCAATATCTGCAAAACGAAGCATAATCTGCTTATTTATTTTATCAGTTGGAAAAATTGGTAATAGATATTGAGATTTATCATCTGGAAAGATTCCCATCTCAATTAAATGAGAATGGGTAATCATTTATTTTAAAATCTGTCAAATTTCGAAAATTAAGAATTTTCATGTCACATGTCATAAAACAAATCATATACTAAAACATAAATATATCAAAATTTTAAAAATTTGGCCAACATTAATTTTTTATATCACATGTCAAAAACATTATTAATTCATATATAAAACTTGATAAGAATATGATATAATCAAGTCAGTCTTTTGTCAAATTTTGATAAATTCATTCAAAATAGAGGTAGGGCAACGATAGGTCAAAAAGGCTTCTCTGATAGATTTCCTTGCCTTTTGGATATGCTATAATATATAGCCTAGCATGATAGGATATGATGTCAAAAGTTAGAACATAACTTAGGATCTTGAGAAAAATGAAAAACAAAAATTACATAAAAAAAGAAAAATTTTATCAAATTTGTTTTTTTGGACCGAATAAGTAATTTTATTGAATTTCAATACGACACACAGATTTTATTATTAGTAATAAATATAATGGTTTACTATTAACAAGGAACATAAACTAATGAAAATTTGATTTCAAATATTGTATATGATTATCATAGATTACCAAAATATATTGCTATTTATGAGGATATAATATTGATTATTAGTAAATCGTATAAATTTAATAAATATACCATGAATATTGAATGAATTTCTTGATTCATAGGGGTAAAACGCGCTTTTATATGATTTAGACAGAGAATTTATGAGATGTAAATAACACAATAAAGGTTTATATTGAATATTTTCTAAAAATAAATCGAAATTATAAAAAACAATACATTTATTCATTGAAACTACTTGGATAAATATGAAACAAGCATTCAGGCAATACTTTTGAGACTTCAACGCATCTGATAATTTTTATATAACTTCACCTCTTATGCTTAGAGTGGAGGTATTGAGATCGTATAAGTATAGATGAGCTCACATTCAGATATGATGTGTGAACTTCTGTTTTCACTGCAATTTTGAATCAGAATAAACTCAAAACAAGAATAAAATGATATACTCACTCTCTAAATGTGTTCGAGATTTAAAGTTGTATGAATAAAACGATTCATCTTTCGAAGCCTCCCATTTAATGAGAGACTTCGAAAGATGAATGTATTCATGTAGATGAAATACTATATATGACCATGTGTGATACTAAAGATATCAAAATGTTCATTTTTAAGTGCAATAGAAGGGTTATCTCTCGTAAAATCTCAATTTAAGGAAGATTTAGAAAGAACTCCTTTCCTAAGTAGATAGTGTGTGGTTTCTGTCTTTTGGTTGATCAGGAACTATGAAATTAAGTCGGACAGAAAGAAGTTCTTTCCAAAACAGACTCCAAATGAGTTGTTCGAAAAGAACTTCCTTCTGTATATGGATAATTGTAGTTACCGCACTGAAGTATGTGATTGTGATGATGGAGTTCTCGATAAATCTAAAATCGGATTAAGATTAATTGAAAACTCAAGTAATTCTTTGAAATCTTGTGTTGTCTGGCACTATAATAACCAAAGAATGAGAATATTATGTTGAATGATGAGTACGTGTGCTCGGCATTCGCCGAGCGAATTGAGTTTAACGTACTATGAAAAGTGACAAATTTGGGCTTTTTTTCCTAGGGTTATGATCTCTTCCTTTCTGCTCAATACGACAGAAATGAAAGAATGAATTTGTACTCCCTAATTGATTACTACAATCTGTATCTATCTTTAACATAGAATTAGCTGCATTGTGATTTATACTCCAGAATTATTCAATTTAAGATCAACCTCGTAAATTTTAATCATATTGCACCAATACTCCTACGTTGAGATAAGAACATGATTATACATACCAAAGCCCCATATTAAAAATCAAAATTTAGCACCTCCATTATGCAACCACATTATTCGTCGCAAATAAGTATATTTACGCATATTATGATGCATATTCACACAACTCGTATACATGAAAAGTTATTAAAATCAGACAAAATTATTGCAATAAGGAAAAAAAAACAACTTTATTATATATGTTAGTAATGAATTACAAATATTTCTACAAAGAATGCTCAATACTTCATATAATCTTCGAATATTTCTTATTACAAGTTAATACATTTTGACTCGAACATGATAAACAAAAGCTGACACGCTGATTACTACATTTATGAAAATATAGTACGTTTCCATTCATCTGTTTACTTGTTTTTGTTGGAATAAAATCATTTTTTTTTCTTTCATGAAATAAGAATTTTGCTGCGAAAGCAATATCTCTAACAATAATTAATACATTACGTCAACTCTGGAATGAGTATTTATCAAATATGATATCAAAATCAAAAATTAGTTGTTTTTTATGAGTAAAAACGATGTAAATTGATTATTTGACTAATTATCAAATACTTTGATTTTCCAAATTTTTTTCGAAATTGATTTTTTCATGTGAAAATTCAAATTGTTTAATTTCATTTTTGAAATTTTGAATTTTTTTTGGAATTTTGAGTTGATCAATTCAGCAGAATTGATAATGCTATTGCTTTAGGGCATACCACAAGGTGATGAATAAAAGGTGAACATTAACAAATTATTTTAAATCACAAATATCATCCTCATCAACTTTAATTCTAAAAAGAACTGTACTGAATTATGAAAATGCATGATTTACATTATTAAAATCTTTGAATGAAAATAGTACAAGATAAGTTTTTATTCATTTTTAATTAGATTTAAACGAAAAACTACTCCATATTAAAATTTAAGTCGAGAAATCGTATTTTGTTCTTATTTGTTAGCATTTTGTAGACATTCTAATCTTGAATTAATTTGTTACATGATATTATTAACAAATTTAACTGAAAAAATATGTTAATATGGAATAAACCATGATTATATAAGCTATCAATGCTATATATACATATGTAAAAGATTCATATTAACTCAATTAACAAAAATGATAGATTTTCATAAAGCTTCAATCTAGGTTCGTCCGAAAATTTTGATTTTTATATAGAAGACATAGTTTCATATACATAATTAAATTTTCAAACAAATTTGATCATACCATTTATTAAGCAGGATAGTATATTAATTACTATCAGTATAAAAATATAAAAATGATTATATTTAATTATTGCATAATTTAGTCAAAGAGTTATAAGCCTCAAGTGATTGTTATCACCTTCAATGCACGTATACTTTATTGATTCATAGATATTTAATCTATGTTTGACATGTTGTTGTCGTCATTCGTTTTGTTCCCATTCTTCCTAAGTTAGAATTAGAGAATACACCATCCACATCATCTAATTTGGTCCTCAGCGATAGATTGGTTCATTTTGGAGGAGTCCCATCAGACAGTTTTCGAGCACCAAATATCAAATTTTAATGTATACAAATCTTTAGTGATTTATCTCTTTTATGATGAGTAAAAGGTTTCTGCTCATCAACATTTGATTTCCGACATATATGATTTCTAATTGCAATTATTTACTTTCTTTTTATAATCTAACTCTGTGACTCATACCATAAATTAATTATTGGAAAGTGTCAATATGTTTGGCACAACGCATGGCGGAAGATACCAAACCATGCAGGGAATATGATACGTTTAAGATCTCCGAACTTTTTTTCCAAAAATTTTCTATCGTTGCCCTACCTCTTTCAAAATGAAAAAACAAAGAAAATTTTCAAAACAATAATATTTATAATACATTCAGTATTCCAATCCATTTTTTAATTCCTATTTTGTCAAAAAGCGTATTTTTTCGGAGAGGGTCTGGCAATGCGAGTTTTCTCGTCAAGCGACGAGGGAAATCCACTAGTACAGCAGATGCCTAACTTCGTTGATTATGTAACTAGTACATCGTTTATGAACCTATTCATGAACAACGATTCGAAAACTTTAGATTTTGTAATTGCCCATTTCGATCAGATCATGCAATTAGGTTTTCGAACAGTCAACGGAAAGAAAAATTTGGTGACTCCATGTCTCCAAATAATCAGGAATATTAGATATCCTTTTTTGACAGATGTTTATCAAAAGACTAACTTAGCAAGCTTCTTAACTAACTACCCAATACACTGTCGAGCCTTCTCAAATGCTTCTCATCATATATACTTCCTTTTATTGCCAAATTATATATATACCCAAACACGACGTTTAATGTCACCGTTTTCTACCGATGAATTCTTTAGTTCAATAATACAAGTATGCGATTTATTCCCAGCTAATGAATTTCTACGTCAGACAATCTCAACAGCTGGTGCCAGAACTTTATCTATTTTTGATCAAATATCTTTTTGTCCACGGCTAACTCAGTGCTTATTTTATAATGAGCTGGCAATACCAGCAATAGAAATATTAACTCTCGGTCTTGCAAACCGGCTTCAATATCAAGTTGTTGATACTCTTATGCAAAATCAAATCCTCCAAAACCTTATCGAGCTATCCATGAAATCGAAAACGCCGGAGTACTTCGGGTTCTTGCGTTCTGTCTTTCAAATCTCTCAGAAAAATCCTTCATTTTACAAAGCTAAGCAATTATCTCAAAAAATAACAGAATATAAAGACGAATTCTGCTCGATAGTCCTAAGACTCCGCTTGTTTACCCGTATTTCCGAAGTCGCAGCTTACTTAGTGATCGATATTATCGAATTTGATCACATTATCACAGATCCATTCATTGAAATGACACGGCGACTAGTCATAGACTTCTTTGACTTCCCTGCCCATACGTTCCTGCATCAAACTGTCCTTTCATTGTTCAGAATGCTCCTAAAAACAGGTCATCTCACTCCTTCCATCATTAGCCGCAGCGGTTTACCGATGAAGTTGGTCGATGCTTATGATCGGCGTGAAGGAGAAATCGGAGTTTCTTTTTGGGCCGAAACAAGAGAGCTTGCGGAGATTGTAAACATGTTTGGAATCACACAGTTCGGTATTACACAGGATGTGTGGAGGAAGAAGGTAATGAATAGAGTTAACGCTGAAATGGCGATTATTCAAAAAGATTATGGCGGATATACGCCTAGAATTAGCTGCAATGGAAGTATTCTTGATCTACTTCTATCTTTTATTGTTATTTTTGTTACGTTCTTGGGAATCATGTGGGTTTTCCGGAAAAGAATTCAATAAATTGTTTGTATTATATGAATGATGATAAATAATTGATAATTTTTAATTAATTTCTTATATACTCCTCAAATAGCCTATTAATTCATTATGTTTCTCTTCAAATTTCAATAATTGTTTTTTTCATCTTGATTTTTATCAAATATTTACCATCTAGAGCGGCTATACCATCCAATTATAATATATGTTTTGCAAATTTTCATTATTTTAACTAAGATTTCCAATAAATTTTTATAAATTTAGCGCAAAATTATAATATGAAGCCAAAAAATTACATAAAACAAATAGTTTAGTTTAAGTAACAAATTTATATATGATGTTTTGGTGGTCCAAAGATGCGATTCTTTATTTCTTGCACTCTAAGATAAAAGCAAATAATCAAAATCATTGTGCATGATGCGTAATATATTGACATTGTTATTTTGTTCAAAACTACTGATGTCACGCTGATATATGTATCCAAAATTATTTTCAATAAAGTGACTGAAAATATGAGTGGGAATATGTTTGGAACAATGAATGATAGTAAGAATGCATAGACTAAGAAATAAAAGTATCTGATATGCGTTTTGAAATAATCTCTAACTGAAGTAATAGTTGTTGTGATTCTATCAATGCTCTGATATAAGTTGATAATCAAATCCATTGCTTTGTTCATCGAATCTGTATTTTCACTAATTTCTTTTGATAATTTTTCTAATTTTTCTTTCATTTTGATGTTTTCTTGTTTATGCCTTTCAGATAAATCAGAAACATATGTAGATATCAGTGTCATTGCAGAAAATAAATCGTTAGATTTCTTATTACTGAATTCTGCCTGAACTTGATTGGCAATAGAGTAACAAATGTAGTCCAAATGAACTACATAATGAGAAAGTAGCTGTAAATCCTCGTTAGATAGCTTCTGTATGAACTCAATTTCATCTGTTGCATCGTGAAGAAGGTCAAATCTGTTATCATTTATTCTTTCGCAAATCATAATTTGTGCGGATAATTTTAATCTGTTTCGTTCGTTTAAAGAAGGGCACATCTCAAACAATTGTTCTTTTATTTGTGAATAACAACTCGTTTTATTTATTTCGATTCTTTCTGCAATAGCTGTAACATTAATGGTAGTATCTTTATCATCAATATCTGGTTTCCTCTGCCCAAATGATGGTATGTATACAAATAGAAAAGCAAGCATATATAATTTTAAACATGCACTTTTTTCTTGAATTTTGAACATGGAATTTCTTTGTAAAAATGGAAGCGTATGCATGATTGAACAGCATCCTGACATATATTATTAGAATTTTCACAAGCATTGTCTTTCATAATGTTAAACTCCTTTTCCTTTGTTAAGTCTTATACTGGTTCCTGAGTTAGGATAATGTCTTTTTTATTATTTACTAAGTTTTGTTTATCACGAAAATACCAAACACTAGAAGAGATTTTAATATACAAAATTACCTTTAATCAGAATTAAATTCAACAATCAATTTATGTTGATCATTAAATATATATATACACTAGAATGAGAAGATGATAATGCAATATTTTAGTGGATTCCACTTCTTATATTTTACATCTTCATTGAGGTTATAAATAGAATGAACAGCGCAGATTTCAAAATTATATGGCCTATCAACAGATATTTCTGAATTGATAATACGACGAACTCTGTTTTCTACTAATATATTATTAAATGGATAATAGTATGTTTTGGTTACTTTGTTGTCGCAGAATAAACAACTTTTGAATTTTGGCGTAGTATATATTTTTGTATTTTTTTTCATTCCTAAGTTATAATAAAGAGATTGATCAATATCCTTATTATATTTTTCTTCTCCAACATAATATATATTTATTTGATCAATTGCATCAGGATAGATTCGATTTTCAAATGATACATTATCGTGTAGAATTATATTTATAGAAGATACGTAAATGTAATTTAAGAATTCTATCCTGATATTTGAATTTTCACCAAATTCAATTATGTGCAATGGGCATATTTGAAGTACAATGTGTGAACTACAATATTTTGGGATTTTTAGGTATTTTAAATTAGCAGAATAGATAACTATTTCATCATTAATTATTTTATCATTAATTATAAAACTTGATATTTGATTGCAATCTTCAAAAACAAATAGTTCAAATAAAAGATTACCTCCTTCTATCAAAACCGATTCCAATGATATGCATTCTTTGAAACATTCTTGTCCAATATGTTCAACTGAATGTGGAATTGATATTGATTTTAATCTATAGCAGTAAGAAAAAGCCCCAAATTGGATATCTTTAACTGATGATGGGATCAATATTGATTCTATTTTTGCGCATTCAATAAAAGCTTTCTCCTCAATAATCATTACCCTAGATGGCAATTCACTTATTTCTAAAACAGTGCAGCCAGCAAATGCAGCATGTCTAATTTTTGTTATATTCGATGGAATTTTTATTGATAATCAACTTGTGCAGCCAGCAAAACAGTATTCACCGATATACGTAACAGAAGATGGAATTTCTATTGATATCAAATCTTTACATTCATCAAAACAATAATCACCAATATAGGTAGTGGATTCTGGTATTATTATTGATTCAAACTTTTCACAATATTGAAAACAGGCATTTCCAAGATACTTAACAGATACGGGTATAAATATCGAGCTTAAATGAATACAAAATTCAAATGCTGAATCGCCAATATAAGTTATATTGGGTGGTAATTCAATTGTTTTTAAATTACAACAACTATGAAATGCAGCATTACTAATATTTGATATTGAAGTAGGCAATTTAATCGATGGAAGAAGAGTACAAAATGCAAAACATGAATCTCCAATATATTTCACAGAAGATGGGATTTCAATTGATTCTAATAATTCAAAGTGATAAAATGCATAGTCATCAATAATTTCAAGTCCGTAATTAAGTTTTAGTGTTTTAATACTGGTTGGAAATGCTTCCCTTCTGATAATCTTACATATTGAAGGTATTTCTAATGTTTCAATTGTTAATGATTCATAAAAGCAATGATATTGAATATCATTTAAGAAATATAATAAATTGCAACAATTGAGATTTGAACAATTGAAAAATACGTGATCCTTAATTGTTATTGTTTTTGCTGTTTTAATATCAATTTTGCCCAAATTTTTACAGCAATAAAATGCAAATTTTCCTATATATTCTAGTTTATCTGATAGTACGATTTCTGTCAATAAAGTACATTCATAAAATGCATAATCAGAGATATTTTTAATATTTTCCAGGTTAATTGTACTGACATTACTCTTTGCAAAACAATAAATCGGAATATTTATGATAAAAGCAAAAACTTGATAATTCATCATTAACAGTATAATATTCTTTTGTTACTTTTTTAAACTGAAATGGTTTTAGAATTGTCAAATTAGGAAATTCATATTCAATGAGAGAGGGTCAAAGTTGCTATTTGTCACTTTTCCACAAGAATATAATGGGGAAAAAGTTATCATATAGTTGATCTCATTCACTGAGGTGAGAGATGCATGTAGTGTAATTTGATAAACAGTGGGATTGGTGCTCTAAGTCCTAGGTTCGAGACACATTGGCTTCATTTTTCTCTTTTTTATTGACGTAAACTATTCAATTTTTGTGCTCTCCATTCAAATTTCAGAATTTTTTTTGCAGATTTCACGCTACATTCGAAGTTACCTTTTGTAACAACCACCACTGCCTACGAAAGACGAAAGTGTGTCACGATTTCACCCGGAAATCCGACGGTTGTTTAAGAGTATGCACTTTTGTCACCTACTCCATATTCAATTCCTTCAACTTCCTTATGATCAGTAAAATTAATAAAAATGTCAAAATTTGAGGTTTGAAATGTAATGTATTTTATATTTGTATATAAAAATGCATTCATTGTGATTACTTTTAATGATTCAGGTATAATAATAGAAGTAATATTACAAGATTGAAATGCATTTTCATTGATAATTTCTACTTTTTCTGGTAAAATTATTGATTTTAATTTCCGACAATTTCGAAACAGTCCCTTATTAATTATAGTTAGATTTTTAGGTAAATATATTTCGATTAAGCCACAATAACAAAATGCATAATTGTCAATAAATTTTATATTATCTGAAAATATAACGGTTCTTAACAAAGAGCAACTTTCAAAGGCAGAATCTTCTATTACTTCAAGATTTTTTCCAAATGCAATTCTGGTAAGATTGCTGCAATTCCAAAATGCTGCTTTTTTGATAATTCTTATTGAGTTTGGTATATCAATTTGAGAAATACTGTTGCAATTACTAAATACAAACTCTTCGATAACTTCAATATTATTTCCGAAGGTAATTTGAGACAATTTTTGGCAATTGTGAAAAGCTGAATTATTAATTTTTTTATAACAAGCGAATTCTCAATTATTGAAAGATTATAACAAGATTTAAATGCTTCACTTCCAATTACTTCGAGATTTTCTGAAAATTCAATCATTATTAGGTTTTAACAATTATCAAAAGCTCCTGATTCAATGATTCTTAACGTGTTTGGGAATTTCACATTTTTGAGATTTTCACAATCTTTAAAGGCACATTCACTTATAACTTCATATTTGGGCATAAGAAACTCGGAGTTTTCATCAAAAGTAATATGTGTCTCATTGATTTTTATTATTCTTTCATTTCTATGATATATATTAGATAATATTTTTATTCCATTGATATTTTGATAAGTGACATTTAAAATAGCATTCACAGGAAAACGACAAAAATTTGTAACTTCACTATTTATGATGATATCAATTTTTGAATAACTTTCTTTCCTGGTATCAAATTTGTAAATAAATACGCTGAAATCAAATGATATATTTGAAGGGCCATCAAATATTATAGTTTTAATCCTTGAACAATAATCAAAAACATCATATCCAATGAATTTTAAATTTTTTGAAAAAAACAATTTTGTTAAATCTTCACAATTGAGGAAAGACTCTCCAATTATTTCGAGATTAGACGGAAAAATAAGTTCTGTAATCTTTTTACAATTTGTAAATGAACTATATGATATTTTTTTGATATTTACTGAAAAAATAATTGTTTCTAGATTGTAACAATCTTTAAAACAATATACTGGAATTTCTGTTATATCATTTGGAAAACATGTTTCTTTTATTTTTTCACATTCAGAAAAGCTACTAAATCCCAAAGATTTACATGAAATAGGAATGTTTATATTTGTAAGATTTTTGCATCCTGAAAATGCAAAAATTCCAATGGAATGAATATTTTGGTTTAATGAGCCATTAACAAGTGATATGCAGCAGTAAAAATAATAAGAAGGTATTACTTCAATTTGACCTTTGATAGTAACACTGGAGATACTTGTGTTGTATGCAAATGTATTTGTGAGCAATGAACCAGTAAAATTACAATGAAATAATTCATCGCATTGAATACCAAAGATTTTTAAACTAAACCGATTTGCGTTTTGTCACTTTTAACTGTAATTTCGAGAAAAAAAGTTGACACAATTTGTATCTATCAGCATCTGAAATACATTAAATCATATTATATCTTTTTGTTGTATTAAAATTGTAAAAAAAAATAATAACCTTATTTTGTGCTACTATGTTGAATCCCCTAAAATGCCCAATATTTGAAAATCTTGTCTCCAATATTGAGAGTTCTGCAATGAATATCTATTATTAAGGCTGCACTTACGTCCATCTGACTAATATTTGACAACTGGCGTGAAGCGCCATTCAAAATTAACCTTAAACATCTGAATTGAAGCGCGTGTCATAGGGGGCGTAAGTTCACCTTTAAATCATACATAACATTGTGGAGTTAAATTGTTTTACAAAATATAGCTATATTATTTACATAAAAATAAACAAAATAAAATAAAGACATAAATTATTCAGCTTTGATTGATGTCATTGCTACAATGTCGTATTTCTTACACATTGCATCCCATTCTTTGTCACCAATTGTAACTGGCAAATTCAGTGTAACACTCCAACTTGCTTGAAGTTCTTCTTCAACAGGAGTAGAGTTTACATCGTTTATATTTGGAGAAGGTTCCACGAAACTTGTTATTGCAACATTGTCTAATGTTTCATCCAAGTCATCTCTATTTGAGTTCAAATGAATGACGACATCATTCCATGCACTCTTTAGTGATTCCTTCTGTTGTGGGAACAAGTTAACCAGTGCTTGGAAGTCAGAAACAGGTTGAGGAACATCTAGTATCTTTGGATGTTTCTTTAGTGATTTCATCAAGTTCATATAAGGCTGTGTTTGCGTTGGTTGTTGTCCATCGAATTTGATTTCTTTCAGTTGTGGAGAATTCTCAATGAATCTCGATAAAACTTCAATTCCTTGGTTACCGATGTTGTTACTACTTACATCGATACTTAGAACATATTCTTTCAACTGAATAACAGGCAGCAATTCGCATATCAATGGACCATTTGGTCTCTTCTTTGATCCAGTCAAAACGAAATTAGAAATCGTTGTATTTTGGAACAAAACAACTAAACTATTCAATATAGAAACCATTTTGTCATCATCGTATTTCGGATATGACAAATCGAGTAATTTCAATCCATGTATACGACTCAAGAACATTGCAAATCTCGCATCCAATCTATTATTACTCCATACAATACTCTGTGGAGGAGATTCAGAAGGAGATGATGCTTCCAACAAATTAAACAATCTCTCGTATTTGTTGTCTAAAACAGTCATATTACTTAAATCAACAAGTGCTGATCGCTTGAAATCAACGGAAGTCAACAAATACAATAAAGCATCAACATCCCAACCGACTTGTGATAAATTAATCTTTTCAATTGTGGCAGGTAATTCGAATTCAACATCTTTTTTCCATGTGAAAACATTCAATGACAAATCAATGTCTTGTAATGATGTGGATTGTCCACTGATTATAGTAAAGAAGTCACACAAGTTTATGTTACAGTTACTGAGCTGTAGATGCGTAAGTTCTGTAGAAACAATGAAATCTTTCATGGAAAACAAAGATGAAGGAGTTATACAATTAAAATCATGAGAAATTGACAAAGAAGTGAGTTGTTCGAATCTGTCAAAGAGTTTCATGAACAACGTAATTCTGTTTTCAACAAGACCACATTCATTGAACGTAATGTTCTGTATCATGTTAGATTGGTTCGAATAAAGAAGATATCCGAACATTTCTTCTGTAAAAGCGAATCGGTGGAAGTTTAATGATATGATCGATGAACCGACAATTGCTTCTAAGAATTGTTTGAAGCCTTGGACTTTTTCTACATCTACGAAAGTTATTTCTTCCAAATCACGATTAGCTTTAACAAGTTTAATCAATGATGGGAATAATTGGTAATGTTTCGACTCTGAAACCTTTACGGCTTTGATATTCTGAGTAAGTTCGAGAGATAAGAACAATGCGCTCGCCATTTTCTTGTCTAATGAGAATTCTGTAAAATCTATGAGCTTGGGATTAGTTTTCAGACTTTTATATAGCTTCTTGTTGAAATGTTCGTTAATAGAATGTCCCAAAGAATGACAAGAGGAGATATAGAGGCCTACGAACATCTGTGGCAATACTTCTGGTGGCACAAACTCAGAGCATAATGGTAAGTCGAAATGAAGTCGAAATTCTTGTGGAAATAACTCGTAAAATAAAGTTGCTAATGACATAGAAAGAGAATCAATGTCTTTTGTTTCGATGACTATGCTTCCGTTTGAAAATTTGAAAGAAAGTTGATGCTTTTTTGGACTGTTTATTGATTGAAGATTTACCCACGGAAATGAACGAGATATCTTAACCGAATTACCAAATACAGCAGATTTGCATAGGTAAAACTGTGCATATGTCGCAATGAAATATCTTGTATCTTTTCCACCTTTATGGTTAATCTTTGATACCCAAGCGCTATAAACGCATGGTTCGTACTTTTTCTTAACGGTCTCATAAAATGACTCTAAAAGCTTAGATCTCTCATCTGACATCAATTTTTTTTCTTCTCTCGTTTCATGAGATTTTCAACGATAGATTTCGACTTGTGATATGAAAAAGAAATGTAACCTCAAAAATTTACGTGATCTCTCTTAAAGTAGTTAACTAAAAGCATTTCTTTGCATTATGTATGAATACATTGGGGAGAAGCTTCCTAAACTTTTTCATCCCATAAATATGGTCATTATCTGGAATAAAGAGTTAAGCGTCATATGTCACTTTTTGTACTAAGGAAACATCGACTTTATGCGTTATGACTTTTCGATGAGGAAACAAGTGTTCACGTATTATAAACTTCCTTATTCCAATAAACCGACCCTAAACATAATTAATTCTAAGCATGATAATGGTCTCTTTTCTATGATAACCAAATCAATTTGGTTATCATAGTAAAGCACCAAAAACTGGAATAGGAATCGGCAATATGGAATCATGAAGCAACTCGGATAAAATAAATATGGAACATTCATACATCCATTCCCTATTTTTAACCATATTATATTTTCAAACAAAATTCTCGTACTATTTTCAATAAAATTTGCATAACCTTGTTATTACTCTTAGGCGAAAGATGATTTTAATGTTAATTTTATAGAAGAACTTTTAATGCATAATAAAATAACCATTTCCTATAAATTTAGACTTAAAACGGTGACAATAAACAAGCTTTAGTCTAGAAATTAATTTTCTACTACTATAAATGCATCTTTATCTTTAATTAGAAAAAAATTTATCAATTTTATTATCCAGATGAAAAAAGAAGTGACATATGATATTTTATCTAATTTAAAATCTTTTATTGATTGTTTTTAAAAACTTTGCATTTTGTATGAGTATTTCATGTTTAAATCAGTATAAATACGCAAAATACTTATGAAATTCCAGCTGTTATTCAGTACTATTCATTTTTCAGCAATCATTAACTGTGGAAGAGTATGGCAAACGTTCGATAATGATCATGTATACTCAGATCATCAAGAATGAATTAAAGTCAATGCAGGGAAATGGATAATCCGATTAAAAACCCCAAAAAGGAAAAAGATATTATATGAACGTCTCACAAATGGTTAGTACTAAGCTCTTTCCTGATGATTGAATATTCTTTCATATTTTTGTATATTGTAAGGGATTTTCTCCCCAAATATATAATACCTTCCTTATAAACGATCTACTTTCTTTGAATACAAGTATAATTTTACATTTTAGGAAAAAAATTTATTTTTTCAAATTTATCTTATAACAATAGAGATTTATATATGTGTGTGTCAATATAGGCTTTAGTGGTATAAAATTGGGTAGATTTTGTTTTATTTTGAGTAAAAAATTCAAAAAATACTACCTCATTTTGCGTGCAAAGGAATAGTCAGAGTTATTTAATAACATTTTACGAATGAACTATGGAATTACTATAACTTTTGAAGAAATTTCAAAGTTAATAGAAGATTGTATTTTAGAAATCAGCTAAAAGAATGATGTGCATGCATCAAGCGTTAAAGTATCCTAATCAGAATATAGTAATATACAATGATTAGCAAAGCAGATTTGAATCGGCAAGAAGAGTTGCTTAAAAAATCAGTTGAGTCTTCTCTAGTTTCCACACTGCCTATTCCTGTTTAAGTGCGGTTATTCCTATTCCAGTTTTTGGTGCTTTACTATGATAACCAAATTGATTTGGTTATCATAGAAAAGAGACCATTATCATGCTTAGAATTAATTATGTTTAGGGTCGGTTTATTGGAATAAGGAAGTTTATAATACGTGAACACTTGTTTCCTTATCGAAAAGTCATAACGCATAAAGTCGATGTTTCCTTAGTACAAAAAGTGACATATGACGCTTAACTCTTTATTCCAGATAATGACCATATTTATGGGATTAAAAAGTTTAGGAAGCTTCTCCCCATTAACTATTTGAGGAAAAATCAAAATATTGTCCATAAATTTCGGAGTTGAAGAATCAAATGTTAAAATATCAAGACCAGATGGATGCTTGAAGAAGGTGTTGCATTCTATCATGCAAAGAAGCGTCAGTATCCTAAACAGATGGAACATTCCAAAATTATTGATTTAATTACTAAATTAAGGAACCAGGAAGAAGAATTAAATCAAATAGCTGAAAATGAGTTAAAATCTAAGATATAATACTACAGTTTAATAAATTAGTCTTTTTGTTATAAATTAAATCAAATTTGATGCATTTTCTTTTTGTAATATTTCTCAAAGTTTTGAACCATGATAATTGTCAATTCATTCTCATTCTATTTCAATTAATGAATTAAAACAAGTTTAATAAAATTTATAAATTATAACTTCGCCCAAGTCCCAGTAGTATATTGGTTAGAATAGATCCTTGACACGGATCAGAGGCCAGTTCGATTCTGGCCTGGGACATTTTTTTTCTTTATGAATTTGATTTTGAGATAATGAATTCGTGATTTGCGTAAATCAACTTCGGTGGGATTCCAAAACACAATGATAATACATTTAGGAGGAAACAAACTCCTGAAATCTTTAATATACAATCGGGTTTTACATAGGGTGCAAAAAAATGTGAAAAACGATTATTTAAAATTGAATTTTCACATTTATTGCGTATTTGAAAAATCTTGGAGGTGATCATTATTTTCAAATTATTATCAGAGTATTTATCAGCCCAAATATGAGTATTTTTTGGTAAGAAATGATCTTTTTGTCATAATACCTTTTAAATGCTTATTAATAAAACTCGCAGAAATTGAAAATTTAGTTTTTGAGATTTGGATAAATTTCTGCAATTCATATCTAGAATATTATGTAAGAACATTATTCTTTTGCATCATGCGAAATAAGAAGTTCAACTATTTCTTCATAATCAAACAATTTTGCAATATGAAGTGCTGTTTTTCCATTTTTTTTCTCATTGACATTCGAAATGTGAGAAATAAGAGCTTCTACAATTTCTTTACGATTAAACAATGTTGCTTTATAAAATGCTGGTCCGCCATCTTTATTTTTATCGTTGACATAAGCACCATGTGAAAGGAAGTATTCGATATGGGACGGAATATTAAACATCGGTGAATAAACAAAACATTTGTTTATATCATTAGTTTCATCGAAATAAATTAAAAAGGATTCAAGATTTTTGTAAAATCCATAATAATCAAAATTGATTTCTAAATTGGACTCATTCATCAAGAATGTAACAAAATCAATGTTGTGTGAAATCACTGCATATATGATTCAATTTTCATTTGGTTTTTGATGTTTCAAACATTCACTTATAATCTCCGGATTTCCTCCAAGAAATGATAATTCAAGACATGTTTGAATTATTGGTGATTCAAATTTTGTTCTTAAGAACTTGAAACAATCAACTGCTCCATGGTAACAACATGATTCAAGTAATGAATGCCCTTCCTTAGAATATGGATACTTCTCAATTTGTGCCTCATACTTACACCCAGAGTTTCAAGCCAAATTGCATGTTAGATTTTTGTTGGACTACCTTTAATGAAGGACATATTTGCGTTTTACTCTATGGAATATACTATGTTATACTTGTGGAGAAACTATTTCTTCATATAAAAGAAAAAATAACGTATATTTACAGTGCGCAAACCTATACTGAGATTATGCGCCCTCTAATATTTTACTCAATTGAGGAAAAAAAAATCTAGAAAACTTCAGCATGAAATAAGAAGCTCTTCAGTTTCTTTGCTATTATACATTTCTGCAATCTCAAGAGCAGTTGATTCACCGTCACCTTCTTCATTGATATTTGCACCATGTGAAATAAGAACTTCAGCCGTTTCTTTACTGTTATATTTTGCTGCTTCATGAAGTGCTGTGTTTCCAGTTATATCTTTTTCATTGATATTTGCACCATTTGAAATAAAAAAATTGGCTTCTTCTATATAATTATATCTTGCTGCAATGTGAAGAACGGTTTCTCCGTATTGATATTTTTCATTAATATTTGCGCCAATTGAAAGGAAATATTTGCAAAGTAATGGGATATTGAACCATGCTGAATGAAAAAAGCATTCGTTAACATTATTAGTTTGATCGAAATTAACTAAAAATGATTCAATATTAAATAGATTGCTATATTGTACTCATTCATCAAGAATGTAACAAAATCAATGTTGTGTGAAACAATTGCATACTCCATACATTTATAATCTGGTGTTTGATATTTCAAACATTCACTCATGATCTCCGGATTTCCTCCTAAAAATGAAAATTGCAGGCATGTTAGTGTTATTTCTGAGCTGAATTTCGTTCTTAATAACTTGAAACAATCAGCTGCTCCATGATAACAGCATAATTCAAGTAATGAAAATGGGCGGTGAAACGGTGGATATAAATGGCTTTCAAGTTTTTGATCTTTATCAAATTCGCCTCTTTCTGTGAACAAGATGAATTTTTCTAAGTCATTATGCATAATTGCTCTGTAAATTGTATTTTCTGTATGAATATCGAAATTTTCTGAATCAAACATTTCGAAATCATCTAATCTGTTTATTTTAATACCATATTCTTTATAAAACAAGAATTATGGAGTAAGTTGAATATTTCTAACATCTGTGACATGATAATCATCAACTATATGTTTGGCGAGTTTCAAATATGATTTTGTATAGCGGTTATTATACAGAATGATATCTAAAATATCTCTTACAATATTTTGGGGAAGATATTTCTTTGAATCAATCAATTCTGTTTTGATCATTTTGTAAATCGAGTTTAATTCTTCTTCATTTTCCGTTTTTAACTGATACAATGCATTATATAAGTCGATGTGATATTTTAAGATACTTCGCCATTCACTGTATTTATTTGTATTAGTGTCTTGATCGGACATTAAAAAGTTTGACTCGTTAAAAAATTTATTAGGAGAAAAGGTACATTTCACTAGGCTATAACAGCAAAATGGAACAAAAATATGATTAATAGCATCCCTACATACTGCCTAACAATATTTATACGATTTACCAGATATTTGGAAGCCTAAAAAGCTAATGACTAATTAAGGATGCGATGACAAAGAACTTTTTATAGATGAAAGTATAATCTTTTAGAATTTTCAAAATTAATCTGTAATTAAATGGAGATATTATGAATCTTTTGAGGTATAATGACACACTAATGAGGCATTAGATCAATACAACTCAAATTCAAACATATTTGTCAATTTTTTATTCAATAAAACAAATTTCGGATTTGAATCTTTCAATTATAGATCCTAAATAAGATGGGATGCCATTATCATCATAAGCTGTTCCTTTTTTATTGCGCTTCTGGAAGAAAGCTGCAAACTACTTCAAATATGATGAGGTTCTTATTGTAGTGTATATCTGTGCACGCTTGGTATCGACTTGCTTTGGACTTTTATTTGTTAATAAATCCGAAATTTTTTGAACAGGAATTCCATCGAATATTCTCTCAAGCAAAAAGTGCTGCTCTTTTATTGCTCATGTCTTTGTGCTGGACATCAAATCAAATTGGGGTCATTTTCAATAACTCAGTGGTAACATCTAATTTATGTTTACCAAAGGTAACTAAAAATATTATGCAGAAATAATTAAATTTTAAACAATTTGATATAAAGAGAACAATAATATATAATTATATAATTTATTTGAATGCTTCTTCAGGAGCAGTAATTAATGCTTTTGTTGAAGAAACAAAAGTGCTGACTGCACTGTTAAATGTTGTTTTTTCGCAGACTTCTATTCTTTCTCGAAATTCCTGATAAAATCTTGTGAATTCATCTCTATTTGAAGCAAAATTAACAGCAGTTTCATAAAATGTGTCTAGTGACTCTGGATATACTTGCCATATATCATAAATACAGTTAGAAATGGCTCCAACA